>NC_041389.1:137123150-137196874 GCF_002162155.2 Triticum dicoccoides
ATGAAGCGATCCCGTGGATACAGAAGTTGTGTTTGAAGTATGAGCTGCTGCTGCTGCTGAAAACAACATTTTTGCATGGTTCTTTGCTCATAGTGTGTGTGGGTGATTTCCATGAAATAGATACCATTGACACATTGATTATACCGAGTATTCCCCTCGGCATGATCTTTTGTTTAGCCCACTGTAGAAGATGATCACACTCTGGAAGAGAGACAGTCGCTGTTCGACCTCCAGAATTCCTGGATAATACGAGGGCTGAAAGCCTTCATCGACAAGAGGACATGGTTGCATGACCGTGGCTCAAAACTAACATGAATGTTGGCTTACTCGTACTCTGGAGAAGGATCTGTGCCCTTTTTGATAGCCGAGAGGTAAGTAGGCCATTGAAGCCTTAATTAAGCCTGTATTCTTCTATCTATGATATTCAATCCATGAAAGGGAGAAGCTCAAGTCGAAGTGTGTACCAATAGTAGAAGCAAGAAGAGTAGGTCTTTTTCGGCCACTGAGGACACATGCACCAGGAAGAAAAGCATGATCGTATATGGAAACTGGAGCTAGATCATACAGATCATAAAATTCACCATGAAAGATGCCTTATGACCTAAACCTCACACAAGCTAATGAAAATGACTATCTATTTTTATAGGCGGGACTGAACTAATAGGAAAATTGACCCTTAGGTTTTTCTTGGTCAACGGGACCGCATAACGATTATGCTTTGAAAACGGCTCTGGGTCCGTCAGGATTATGAGAAGTTGTACTCAGTAGGGCTCTTTTGGAGAAGTTGAGTAGCACCCTCGTATTCTAGTTTGTGAGTAATCTGAAAAGGAAAGGCTGCTGGAGGGAAGGATAGAATGGTTCAGTGGGATTTAGAAGGTATGCCTTTTTCTTCTTATTTACTGGCTCGGACACAGGAATTCTCGAGGAAGAAAAGCAAATGTCATTTCTCAATTGTCACCGCCTGGCAGAAAAGCTTTTCTTTCTTCCTACTACATACGATATTCAAGTGCCCGTTTTCCTTGTTCACATGAGGTGAACGTCCATGCAGAGGATACTTGGAATACCACCCTTAGCCCCGTCCGTCCGTTGGAATCGATGGCTTAAAACGAGTTCTTCTAGCTTAGCTCAGCAGAAGCAAAGGACGAGCCGAAACTCTACCCACGAGGCTTGCTATCAACCATCATGCCGAGGATCTAAATCCGTCCTATCGGATGAGGAGAGCAAGAGGGATTGCACGACGAAGTAGATCTGCACGTGGAAAGAAAGGGGTCAAGCGGATACACGATTCCAAATTACTCCTTTCCGACCAAGAAGAGAGGATCTACAGGGTACAACGTAAAGTGTTTTGATCGCATTGGAAAAGACTATCCATACCGACCTAGAGTCGTCAGCCATCGCACAAGCAGGCAAGCCAAGTTCCGATACAATTAGAGAGAAGCCAGCCTTTGGTATATTTGAACCATCGGTTTTTGGAGAAGGTTGATTAATTAGAAAAGTGAATTAGAATAGATAGATTGTGCCAGAAGGATGTAACTCGTATGTCTTTTAAAGCTACTTGCCTTTCCGATTAGGAGAAGCTTATGAGAAAGATACTTCTGTTTGCTCATTATGTCATTTAGATAGAAAGTACAATGTTTCTTATGATGCACAAAGAAAAGCTGTCCGAGCGAATCCATATTGGCGTGCCGATACCGCGTCCCTACCCAGCTAGGGCTTCCTTTCACTCTTCTGGACCCATGGATGATCCCCCTGAGGCCATGTTTTTAGATCTTAGTTTACCCTGGAATTACCTATTATTTGCGTTCTATTTCCGCTGGAATTGGTGAATGGTTCTTCTTTTTTCATTCAGTATAGCTCCGTGCAGCGGTGCTGGAAGGAGGGCTTAGTTTTATATAAGATATTTCAATCAAGGGCATGCGGGCCCTATCTGATCTCAGCTAACCATACCTGGAACGTGATAGGGACCTTCGGTGGAAGAATCTGATTCTAAGTTGCATGCGAGTTTCATGACTCTCTGGGTATAGCAACCATAGAAGAAGCGTTTTCTTTGATCTAGATAGGTGGGACGAATCCAACTCTTTTTCCCGCGGACGATCGCGTTGCAGCTCCTTTGGAGAGCGCTCCTATGCTAAAGTAATAAATTGAAGACTACCTAGATGGGAACCCTTGCTCTTATTCGAAGTTCTGCTCGCGTAAATGACCTAAGTGAAGGTGTTGAAAAACTCATACGATTCCCGATGCCAAGAGCAGGAAAGCACAATACTGCCGTTGAAGCGGATGAAGGAAAGAGTTGGATGATAAAGATGGAGCCTCAACTCACTACGCAATCATGTTAATGGATTGGTTAGATGCTATTGGAGACTTGGAGTAATCAGATTCTAGGGAAGGGAAGCTTAGAATTCGGTAGCAGGATTTCAATGTGGCACAAAGGATTGTAATTCATGATTGCAGACTTAATGCCAGCTCACAACGGCTTCACTCACATGATCCGAGATAAGCCTGTTACGGTGCAGCTAAAGATAAGAATAAGTCAATCTCACGGACTAACACTAATCCTAGAATGCGCCATAGGAGAGGCAATTGCTAAAGAAAGTTTGATTCGATTTGAGTGTCCACTGATAATAGGTGCATAAGATAGGAATAGGGATGTGATTGGCTCAATTCTCATATGAAACTTGCCTTATCTGGTATCTCCTCCCAGCAGACATGGTGAGTTGAGTCTCGAAGCAGCAGCTTATAACTCAAGGTCTTTTAAATAAAAGACGATTACCTTTTTCTTACTTATTCGTAAGATTCATTTCAAATAAGACGTATCTTGTTCAAGCCAATAAATAGAGCTGGGGTTATAGTTAAAGCAGCCAGTAGAAACCGAAATAACTAGTTATAGTAAGCATGAAAGGCCATTTAAAGAAGGAAATCCAAGGCATGATTGAATCCGCCAAAGAGAAGGAAATAGATGATCTCATTCATACTAATCGATGGATAGAATATATGAGACTAATAAGAAGGGGAAAGAAGACAGCTTAGCCATCTATTCTATGAAGCAAGGGATCCGTTAAAGTCAAGCTACGAAGCCCCCTCCATCTCTACCCGGAGCTGATTTCATTCCAGTAGTTTCTTTTGAAAAGAAAGGCGGATTCTCTTTTCTTTCAAGTAGGCCACTTTTTTCCGATGTCAGTGTTCGATAAGATGCCGCTTTCAACCCATTTGGGGTAGTAAGAAATAGCCACTAAGATGTATTCGTGTCCAGGTGTTACCTTTCCTTTCCCTACCTCAATTCCTCGTCCATTCCGTATGGATTCTAAACCTTGGCCTACAAGCGGAACAAACTATGCCAGCTCAAGCTAGAACTCACTTAGAAGGTCAGGAAAGAGCGACTCAACAGGGGAAAGCCGGAGCGCCTTAGCAGCGCTTCATTGGCTCGCGTCAAGTCTTCCGCTCATTTGGTAAACATGCACATCCTAACCCCGCGAAATGCCCTGCAGGGAACATCCTCCTTTATCCTCTTAGACTTCCCCGGGCATGGAATTTAGAATCCTGGAGATCCTATCACTTACTTCGCCCGGCTGATCCATTCTCTGGCTTATCCCAAGGAGAGCCTGATTCGATCCTAAGGTCAAGTACCCTATTTATAAGTCGGACCCGGAGCTAAAAGATAACCTCTTTCTTCTTATGAATGGAAGGAAACATAAAAACTACGCTAAAACCGAGTGAATGTATGTCTTTTTATCCCTTTCTTTAATCGAGACTTTCATACAGTAGCAACAACTCTCCTTTCAAGTGAGCTAGAAGGGTATGTCAGAGCAGGTTGACAGGTAGGCTGGAACCTTAGGAGGTATAGGTAGGCTTAATGAATTGGTAATCGATCGGGCAATTCGTTAAACGATATCTGTATTATGAGTACCTCTTCTGAACCATACCGCTCTTCTGGTAAACGGTCTGAATCAGTAAAAAAATGAGTTCCTTCTTCAAATCCATCGGTCACATCCGCCTTGCGAACTGTATCGGTCAACTATAGGAAACTGGCTTGATAAAGGTCAACGGTCTTGTTCAAGCATTGGCGCATAACGGGAGGCTAGCTCAGTAGATTAGTTCTTTAGTTTAGGAGTGAATGCTTTGCTTTCTTTTCTTTGATCTACTCGTTCATGAATTCCATCAAAATAGTAAATAGAAAGAATTTCAAATCACAAATCATACATAATAAGGAATTCTTGTGAACGAAAGAGATATCCGATTTGAGAGTCAGGACCTTAAAGCTGATTATGGTGAATCCGGTGATAAGACTGGCAAAGCTTCTTTGCTCTAGGTAGAGGCGGCTGTGCTTTTCATTTTCTTTGATCTTTCCGCGAGGGCCTCTGCTTTCCTCGAACGATGACTGAGGAAACACATCCAACCTCGAATGTTGAGACAAGACCGGGCACACTTCTATAATATAATTAAAGTAATATAAGAAAAGGGCCGAGAACTTTGATACCAGTGGAGTGCGATGACATGATGACAAGGCCTAATCGACCTTCTAGAGCAGATTCTCGACCTTAAAGAGCAGATTCTATACTAGACTTGTGGCTTCAGGAGATGAAAAGCTTGATGAACCCCGACCCACTAGACCAAGTGAGTGATGTTGCATTTCGAGCACAGGCACCTTTGACCTAGCTTTCGACAGAGAGAGACAAATGGGAATGCCAGGCACAACTCTTTGCTTTGAAGCATGAGAGAACGAGAACATTTCCACTGCTTTAGTTGCTAGAACCCCCGCCTGGAAGACAGCACTCATCCCTTCCTTAATTAAGTAGTACTAATCCCATTCCTTTAGAATCCTGTCCTTTCCAGTGGAATAGCTTGCAGAGTAGAGTGATTTCCTTGCTTCATAGGTTTCAGG
This sequence comes from Triticum dicoccoides, assembly GCF_002162155.2. NCBI lineage: Eukaryota > Viridiplantae > Streptophyta > Magnoliopsida > Poales > Poaceae > Triticum > Triticum dicoccoides. Next base: position 137,128,030 of record NC_041389.1, read on the forward strand.
TTTAGAAGACTCTCTTCCCCGTATACTGTATTTACTAGTCAGGCCCGGTGGAGCAATCTCTAATTCTCGTATATCAATGCTACATGAATGATTCACATAAGGGAATTCCAAGTGGGTCGAATAGGACTAGGGAGCTCGCTTCCATCTACTAAAAGTTCTCTACGGGTGGGGACAAGGTTGGTTTACAGTACAGACAGTTTCCTAGCTGGCACTTGAGAAGTGCTCGTCTAGTTTAGTGATTCCTAGCGTAGAACCCTTCTGTGTTGGAATAGTTTCCAGATTATGACCTTCTCTTTTGATTGAGTGAATAGCCATGCCATGGATTCTCTTTTCTGGGCTAGCTCTATACCATTTCCATAGTAATACTGCCTTGGTGAATCCCTTATCTTGTTTGCAGCATCATTCTCGATCCCCTTATTCCCATCCCAAGAAGGAATCATATCCTACGGCTAACTCATCCTTATATGGCTCCCGGATCCTTAAAGAGAATCAAAGGCTATCTCGAGGGATGGTCAGAGAATCGGTTTATCTTCACGGCACTAGACGACACCTTTATGAGTGCGTATAAGCTTGCTTTAGAGCTAGAGCGTGCATCTAAAATAGTTTCATATCCCTTTCCATCGATCTTTCTTGGTGCTGTAGTACCCATTCCTGCTAGCTTGATGTGGTGGCCTTCTCTTGGCCAGGACTATATATAATAGTTTATTGAGTTCTTCTTGGGCTGGTTCTCTTGAAGTGCATAGCCCGGCCCCTTTTCTCTTTCTTCCAACGGAAAGGGTTCTCTTCTCTTCTAGTATGGAGTTCGACTAGAGCCTGCCGCTTTTCCAGGTTTGGGTGTGGGTGGATCTCATATCTTAGAGGACAGGGCGGGGCTTATTCCCAAGGTCAGGTCCCATGCCGGTGGACTTGAAATACGAAGATCTTAAGCTAAGCTACGGGGCCGGGAATATACTCCAGGTTGGGAGATCTGTCCTGCCATCGGGCATGCAAGAAGCTATGTGCGCAGGGCATCAGAGGCTTACTCAAATGGAACATACGAATCCAACCTTGCTTGACTCTCTTTTTCATACTTGCCCTCGGGATCAGTGGTAGATTCGTAACGTTATTACTCATGGGTAGCAGATGATGGATCCATTTCCGTTGAAGCAGTGGAGTGAAGAGGAGGGTTGGGTCCCGCCTCACAACGAGCCCGGGTAGCTAGATAGGTAGATAGTAGATAGCAGCCCGGATAGTGATAAAATCTGAAATAATCTTCTTCTTGATTGAAAGAAAGCCTGTGCCGGAAATAGAGAGAGTTCTGCTCTTGGTTGACGTAGATCGCTCTACTCTCGAATTGACATACATAGAGTTGAAAACATACTCCTCACAAATGATCATAGTTCACTACTAATGAGCGAGTAACTACTAACGTTATGAGCAAAAAGACGAATCTACTTGGTTCATATCATATGTTCCGCTCCGTTGACAGGTTCATATATGTACCTGATGTTCATGGAAACAACAGGATGATAATCCGTTGATGGGAAACTCACTTTGCTATGCTAGGAAAATGACTAATGAAACTAACAAGTTCAAGTGCTCTAGTCAAGTAGTAAGCTCCAGTGGGAAGCGCTAGTCCAGATAGAAAGAATAGACAGGAGGATTGCCAGGTTGGTTCGCACAGGTGCATATCTATAGGTTTCAGCACGGGATTCAAGATCGTTGGTACCCGATGTTCAGTTCATGGGAATGGGAATGTAGGAAACTCTCTCTTCCGTCCGGAACATATAGATAGATTGATTGCTGTAGCAGCAAGTCAACTAGATCCAGTGAGGAATGAGAACCTTTCCGGGGGCAAGGGGGGGGGGGCGAAGCTACTAGCTACTATTACTATTGGCTATGGATGTCCTAACACGAACGGAGTCTATACGAGCAGAGGAAAGCGAAGCGTATTGGTTGGTTCGGATTTCAGAGTGCACTGGTTCTATTCTAACTAGACTCGCATCATAAGTTTGCCTGCTTTAAAATCCCGCGAAAGTACTACTGGCAGCTCCTATAGGAGGTTGATGCCACGAAGATTATCATATCTACATGAAAGGAAAATGAATGGAAAGGAAAATGAATGTGATGTACACTAGAAAAGATACCAAGCAAGAGGATGTGCGCAACGTCGCGCTCGAAAGTCTTGTCTATGAAACCAAACCCTAGTTCCGTGAGGAGGAAGACTCTCTTCGGTCGAGGGATGGATGGACTAGTGCCGTAAGGATGAGTGATGCTAGAGGGAAGTAGATCAATAGTAAACAGGAGATTGCTTTGCGTATCACGGATCGAGCACACAATAGAATGCTCGAACTACACTCTCCTAGCATCAGGCCTATGGTCCATCCAAGGACAGAGCTGTAATCAGCGCCTTTCTCAGATCTTCAGATAGACAGAATTCATCGTACACGCTTAGCCATCTCGCCCGAGGGACCCTTCCCCATAGTCCCGGCATTTCTAGTTCCGGCTAACCAAGACCCTGAAGGCAGATGTTGGAACCGCTTCTCGAACAGGAATCACAGACCCAACTCATGCTCTTGTTCTTTTTTACTCCGTTTTTTCGCAAGATGCAAGGACAAGAAACGCTAGTTTTCAATCAGGCTGAACTGTTTGCTTCTTCTTAACTGAGAAGCCAACCCAGCCTTAAGTGAATAGTGCAAGCATCTGCCATCAGCATCATTCCTAATAGTTTTTGCTGAAATAAGTGTAACTGCCTTGTACCCGCAGCTGGAGGATCTTCTCTCTATGGATTCCTGAGAAATGGAAAGTACCATTCTATACCCCTTCCCTAACTTAAGCCCTATAGACCAGTGTTGTTAGAGTCCCGGGTTGGTAGAGCTTGGACCAGCGATTTGATAAGCACGTCTTTTCTGCCTTCGACATGGAGCACCTATTTTCTGGCATAAGACAATCTCTTCTCGCACCAGCCCTACCTACATCAGTGATTGCTCGAAAGAACTTATTAATATAGAGGGAAGCCGCCTGGGCTGAAATGCTAGGAAAAGAAGGGTTTCAAGTTTGTTCCCATTCGGGAATTGCATATTAGAAGAAGTGATGTTCACTAGCATTTGAAATGGAAGATACCGACTACTGATGGAAGAAATCTGGAACTGAGCACGGGCAATAGCTGACAGAACGTCACAGACCACAGAGAATAGGGCGCCCATCTCTTCACTTTCTTAAAGCAATGCGTAAGGCTTTCGGCTTTCACCTTTCTTTGTAAAACAAACCCAATATCTTGACTTCCCAATGTCGCCAATGTCGATAGGCCAGGTACCATCTTGACTTTCCAATGTCACAAGTCAATCAGAAAAGGAGAATCCGGGTACTATCAACCAAGTTCAGATAACCAAATAAACCAGTATAGTATCTTTGGATCAATTGAGAAGCTTCAAGTCCGTTATTATCTCAATCCGTATATTTTGCTTTCTTTCGCGCGGGAAGCGCAAGCCCTTGCTTGTGGGTCCTGATCGAGCAAGACTACGTCCTATCTATCTACACCTCTCCAAACACAATATCTTGAGTACCCGGAACCATGTTCAGTGCTGCAAAAGCGCAGCTGTAGCCCCCTAGAATCTTCGGCTCCTCGTTTTTATTCAATTATGAAATGACTCATTTTGATGGAGATTTGTAGAATCATTCAAGTAAATACAAATTGAGATCGTAGAAACATGAGCTTGTGATATAGCTACACCTAATTCCAGACCGGTTAATGCTAGAACTATAAATAAGGGACCAAGATCTCCTATGAAATAGAAAATATTATTCAGAAATAGCATAGTCCAAGCAAACCCACTTAAAATCTTTACTAAACTATGACCGGCCATCATATTAGCAAATAAACGTATTCCTAAGCTTAATGCACGAAAACAATAAGAGATTAGCTCAAGGAGTACTAAGAAAGGTGCTAATGGCAGTGGGACTCCCGCAGGTAATAAGAAGCTAAAAAAATGAAGCCCATGTCTTTGAAATCCAACGATCGTAATGCCTATAAAAATGGAAAATGAAAGAGCCAAAGTAATGAGAAAATGACTTTTCACTGTGAAGCTAAAGGGTATCATACCCTGGGGATTACGAAATAACGAAAAAGTAAAAGTGACCGAGATGCGAGGGAAAAACTTTTGTTTCACATTTCCGGAAAGACCACCTATTTGTTCGTTTACCAGGTTCAGCACGAAATCATAAATAAGCTCGACCAAGGATTGCCATGCATTTGGCACTGACTTTCCACCTCCCTTTTTCGTAACAACAAAAAAAAGAAAAACGACCAAAACGACAGTGAGCAGCATATACAAGACTTCATTTGTAAATGATAAATAAAAGTTGCCCACATGAAGATCAATTATTGGGATAATGGCAAATTGATCCAATGGGGTTTCCGGGTAGGCACCAGGCAGATTCTGGATAAAATTATCCATACCACCACCCGCCCGAATATCCTCTAATATGCCCTGCCAAGTTTCGCCATTTCGGTGGCGGGCTCCCAATACTGTTCTAGCTAAATTGACTGCTCCCTGTTCGGACTCATTTTGGCCCAAATACTCTTCTATTTGTAAAACTATTGTGACGCCGGCAATTCGCTCAGGCGTTGGCGTTATATCCAAGTTTGGCGTTATAGCAAAGTTCTGAGAGATGTTGGTTGGGAAAAAATCATGTAGATCGGGAAGACAGGAACACTTACTACGAATTGGTTGATTCGTTGTAATAGCAGCAAATAGCAGATTTCTATCCTTCATATCCGTAGAAAGAAATCTCATCTCCAGGTAACTCCATCTTTTTCAGCTCTGCTCACTCACTTTTGAAAGGAGACTGATCTTGACGTCGGCGTTGTTTTTTCCAACGAAAAACAAGAACATTCTTTCATGAACTTCCATGACAAAATGCTAGTTGCCTTGTAACGCATACACTGGAGCGTTTGTCCCATCGACGAAGGCCACTATACGCGTTTTCTGAAGAGCAACATTCTCTTATAACCAAACATCGCAAAGACAGAAAGGAGTATCCTGAATGTAAGGCCAATGGCTAGCAGACTTCGCGGAACACTCACGATATTCAGCTAAAGCTGGATGCATATTATATCTTGCCTTGGTAGAGCTAAACTTTGAACCCAACACAAGCAACTCTCCCGGTTTAGAGATATTGATGGGTTCCAGCCTCATTCCACTAGCCCTAAAAGCATTCTAAATATATAAAAGAGGGGGAATGGATTCTACAAGAAAAGGCGGGCAAAGGTAGTTCAGGGGTCAATTCTTGGAGCATAGCTCATTTCTAAGTCCCCAACCCATCTCGTGCTCGTGCTGTACGCGATCGAATCTTGCGGCCGGATAGAGCAACGGAATCACCGAGTCGTATGAAAAGAGGGCTCTTCTTTTTAATCTTAACACAAAGGCTAGCTCCCCTTGGGGTTGTCATATTACAATCATTTGTATTACTTTCCTACCAATCCTGAACTAGCTATGACCCTTATAGCGAGCCTCGCTTTGCCGTTTCAGATAGAAACATATGGCGCTCCTAAAGTCGATTGGATACTTTCTTTTTTATTGAATTAAGCTAAGCCATGGACTTTATCACGTGAAGAACTCCTTCTTATGAGCTCATGGACTTGATCAATGCTAGTTCAAGTTCACGTCATATTAGGAAATTAGTTCATTAATTCGTTTATTTGCCAACGAAGAAGCTTTGCGCTACTCGGAAAGTACTGACTAGAGGGGGGGCGTGTGGATCCACAGTCCTAGCCATTCTCACAACGGGATAATAATGCGAACAAAGACCATGAGAAGAGATTACAACATCCAGAACGAAGCCTGTCAAGCCAACCTTCCCTCACTGCGAAAATGCAACATCCGGCGTACTCATTGGCTTTGACCTCAGATTCATTACTTGCTAGAGAAGTAGTTTACATAACTGTCACAGCTCCAATGCGATAATCTTGTTAATCAGCAAAGTCGCTAGCCTAAATAAGGAGTTTACAATCGCTTGACTATAAAGTAAAGAGCGGCTAATGGGAGATTGCTTGAGTAGGCTCAGTAAGGGATTACCCGCGGGCAGGGTGAAAGAGCTTTCATTAATAGTATGAACTGGTGGATCAGCAAGATAGCTAGAGCTCCTTAAAGGAAAGCAAAATCCAATTCTATATTATATCAAACTATAAAGCAAAGATGAGGAAGCTGCGCCTTTACTCGCTCGAATTAGAGGAAAAAGGGGATATGCAGCAGTAACAACTTTTCTTTCAATAGTAAGCAGGAAATGCGAATAAGAGAAGGGTAGAAGAAGCGATCCGCGCATTTCCTTATTTCACAACGGATTTGACTCGTTAGAGAAATCATTTCTTAGGTATGCTACATTCTTTGAAGAAAGAGTAGGTTCTTCTATTTAAGACTTAGAGGAAGTGATTTCCGGGAACTAGCAGACCAAGCCAATCAACAAGGAAAGCCTGTCAAGCAAGGAAGCCACCAAGCAAACCTTTAATAAGCATCTCTAGCGCAGTCACTTCTCTATAGAAAGAAAAAACCTGCAGTCAAGACTAGTCACATTAGTGAAACAAGTGATTCGCTGACATTCAATTCAAATAGAAAGAGTAGTCACAGCTGCGACAAGGGTCTCTAAGAGGAAGGAGTTGACTTACTTTCAATTCCTAATACAGCAAGAGCGGATTTTTTTCATGTAGCATTTCTACCCCTATAGGATTTCCCATCTTAACCGAGAATGGGTGCCCACCTTGTACGTACCGAGAATGGGTGCAGCCCACCCCATCTAAAGTAGCCTGAAATTCGTTCCTCTACAATCCAGAGCAGTCCGAACATGTACCGCGATCTGGACGGACACAGAATGCCGTACACTTGAGTGACCCCCTTTTCTGTGACCACCACCAAATTCAAAAGAAGAGGTGAGATCACCCTGCAAAAATCCTTTGTAGCTCTTAAAATATGGGCCAACCTCTCCACTAATATTGATACTCACTGCACCTCCTTCTACCACTTGTTTAATCCAACATCTCCACTTCTCACTAAAGAAAACCCTTTTTAAGCAAAACCACTTGTAGAAAATCCCAATTCACCCTGTCATATGCTTTTTCAAAGTCTAGCTTTAGTATGACCCCCTCTTGTTTAGTCCTCCTAAGCTCATGAAACACCTCATGGATAGTGACCACCCCATCTAAAATATTTCCGTTTTTCATAAATGCCGTCTAACTCTTACTCACCACCTTATCTACAACTCTCTCAAGCCTATTTGTCAGTACTTTAGTCACAATTTTATAACAAACATAATATAAACATATTGGCCGATATTGCTTGATAGTTGCAGCATCTTTCGTTTTAGGAATCAGAGTAACCACCCCATAATTAAGTCTTCTAAGTTGCAACTCCTCAGCATGCGGGCTATCAAGCATTCTTTTGACCATCTCTTTAACCATCTCCCAAAAATGTTTCGAAAAGATTACTGGTAAGCCATCTGGGCCAGGAGATGTATTGGTTTTCATCTCTTTAACTACTAACTCTAAAACCTCCATAGTGAAAGGCTTAGTCAACTCTTCATTGTCTAGTTCTGATAGCATGTGCTCTGTTGACCAAGGGGCTTCCACCAAGAGATATGCCCCCCCTGTCCTCTGAACCAAATAGTCTCTTATAGTAACTAGAAATGTGTTCTTGCAACTCTTTCTCATCTTGTATAACATTTCCTTCATGTTCCAAAGAAGCAATATTACATTTTATGTGTCTTCCATTGGCAGCACTATGGAAGAATGAAGTATTTGCATCTCCCTCAAGTAACCACTGACAAACTGACTGACAATGTGGACTGCATGAGCAATGTCAGGCCGGGTCACAGTGAGGTACACAAGGCTGCCTACAAGATGACGATAGCGAGTGGTATCCCTCAAGAGGAGTACCATCACTAGGGCGCAATTGGAGATGGAGCTCCATGGGTGTAGCGGCAGTGTGTGTATCAGTAAGACCTGAGCGTGAGATCAAATCCTGAGTATAGCGATGCTGAGAGAGATAGTAACCATCATTAGTTTTATCAACCTCAATTCCCAGAAAATAACGGAGAGAAAATCAATCTGACATCTTGAATTGCTCACTCAACTTTTTATTAACAAAAGCAATGTACTTCTGATCATCTCCAGTGATCAACATATCATCAACATAGAGAAGAAGCAAGGTACGACCGCGGTCAGATGTATGAGTGAAAAGTGCAGGGTCATGCTCACTAGAAGAGAAACCAGCAGCTTGAACCATAGAGCTGAACCGCTCAAACCAAGCACGAGGTGGTTGCTTTTTTCCCATAGAGGGCCTTTCGAAGGCGACAAACATGACCATTAGGAACTTCAATACCCAGAGGTGGCTGCATATAGAAAAAACTCATGTAGATCACCATGAAGGAAAGCATTTTTGACATCCATTTGAGAGATTTTCCAAGATCGAGCTGCAGCCACAGCAATCAGAGTACGAACAGAAATTGAAACAACGCAATCGTACTATCTAGTTACGATAATTTGATTGCTGACAACACGACAACATCACGCTTCTCTTTCTTATTCTTATTTATATCACTGTCACTTTACCGGGCCGGAAAAGTGACACCGTCACGTCTCAGGGTCGTATGCCTGGAACAAGAAGGGTCGTCGTACAATTTCGGCGATTACAAAAAAGAAGGAGGCGAGCTCCCTATCCCTCTTTGTCTTTCCACTTCCCTCGTTCAGGAACAAACACTTCGCCAAATTCTTTTGAGTCCCGGCCCGGTTTTTCCCCACTAACCAATTACGTTATGACCACTGAACAAACTTGGTTGACGAACATGGTTTATGCGCCGCTAATCTAGCGGCTTGTCGAGCATTTGACAAACTCACACCATCCATTTCAAATGGGATTTGTCCCGTGGACACACGAGCAATCCAACCCGTCGGATTTCCTTTTCCTCTTCCCATTCGAACTTCTGCGGGTTTCCCCGTAATAGGAAGATCTGCGAGAACTCTTACCCATATCTTACAATTTCTTCGGAATTGTCCGCTCATAGCACGATGGAATTGTCCGATTGTAGCCCGACGCGCTGCTTCAATGGCTCGATATGAAAGACGACCAGCTCTACAACTTTTGGTGCCATATCTTCCAAAACCAAGTTGTGTACCATCCGGTTCCCGACCCCTACTACATCTGCATTTAAAATATTTACTATATTTCGTACGTTTCGGATATAGCACGTCCCTTCTTATTTTGACTATATGAGATCCGCACTTTGACACCTGAAATTCCGTTACGAGTAGATACTTCCACAGGAGCATAATCGATTTTCTGGTTAAATACATTACAAGATGTTTTTCCATACTTTCCGCATTCAGTTCTAGCTATTTCCGCACCCCCTAATCGACCAGAACAACAAATACGTATCCCCTCCACCCCTTTTGGCATTATTAATGGAATATCCTTCACTATTTTACTAAAAATGGAACGAAATGAGATTGGATTGTTCCTCAGTTGAAAAGAGATGTCTTGAGCAATCAGAGAAGCACTTTGATAAACAGATTTGATCTTTACCGACTCAATTAAGGTATTAGTGTTTGTTCTATTAGACAAAAAAGATTGCATTTTTTGCACTTCGTTCAAATAAGAGTTGTACCCGTACGGAATTATCCTCTTTCTCAGTATGATCTCTATCATCATCTCTATTCCCTTTATCAATTTTCCTATCCTACCTAGGTCTACGAATTTCTCTATCAATTCCATTACCTTATCCTTACCCATGAGGTTCCTACATTTGATCCTAAATTGAGCTAGGAGTTGTTTCCGGGCATACTCAAAAAAAGGGTTATTATACACCCCAACCCCATCCCTTGGAAAAAAGAAGGTAGCACCGAAGAAAGGAAAGAGCGATATGGTGGTTTTTGTTGTTCCCACGAAGCGAAGATCATTTGCTTGGCGAATGAAGTGGATCAACCTCTTTTTGGCTCGGGCCAAACACTTTTTCTCGCTGGTAGAGCTTTCTAAAAAAAAGCGATGCGAGAGCGTATTCTCTTATCTAAGCTTCCTCCCTTCGCTCCCCCATCGTAGATGGTTCAGCCACACCCGGTGCCACGAAATGATTGAGAACTAGGACGGGGTCAAAATGCATTTTATTCTTAGTATTAAAAAAGTATTGCATGACCGAATAATTCAAGGAGGGGCGCACAGCGGGGAGGGTCCTTTTTAGTAGATGACTCGTTGGGCCGTCAGAGCGGGACTTCTTTGGTAAAAATAACTTGATTCTATTCCTTTTTAGTAAGGAGGCGGCATTTCCCATAAGGAAAGGTATGTCATTTACAACCCCGGCGTATTGAGGCCGCTTGAAGGCCCCGCTCACCCGAAGTGATTTATCAAAATTCTTCTTTCTCGATGGTGATCGGTCATGGTATCCATAACGTTGCATCTTTTTCGGCCAAATCCGGATTTCGTTTTGCTTCTCCCGGTCGATCGACTCGACTCTTTTCCCTGCCCCCCGGCCTCTCACTTCGTTTCGTTCTTCCTCTGTACCCTCGCTTGAATGAAGACACCCGATCGGCCCGACTTTCCCAAATGTCGGCCACCAGCCCTTTTCCTGTAGTACGGGTCTTGATTTCTTGTCTTGTTTTCGTTTTAGTCGTGGTGATCGCCCGGGAAGAAAGAAATGAATGAATGTCCTTTTGGGAAAATGTAGAATAATACACCTACCGAGACGAAAGCCAAGGGCGAGTTTCGTAGGTGGACGTATCGAACTAAAATAAGATCTAAGATTGACATCTTGATACAATGATTTACCATAATAATAAATAGAGTCAATGGTGACAGAGCCGTGGGAAGAGCCGCTTCTTTTTTGCGGCGGGGGCTTCCATTCACCAGCGCAGACTACATACACGTGCTCTCTGAACCGTGCTAGATAATCACCCATCACACGGCTCTCAAACCCAACCTGTGGTGGATCCCGGGGGACAAAGCAAAGTCAAAGCGCTTGATCCTTTGCCCCATACTTTGAGATCTTCCTCCCCGCCGATCAAGCAGCAACGCAGCTCGCGATAGGCTTAGCTTAAGCCGCTAACGTTCGGTTCGGATAAGTAAAGTCCCTTCGGTCGGTTCGCTCAGGTGGTCTTCCCTTATTTTCCCTAATGTTCAGAGTTGTTCTGGTTTGAGAAAGGAGCACCGCCAAGTCCACTAGGGGCGCCCTGAATGAATAAGAAATGGACAGCTGAGGTCAGGCTTGCATGAAAAAAGAAGATAATAAGTTAGATGTACACACCTGAGGTTGGTAAGATCTGAGGGACAATGCCGCCCCCTCACTAGGCCCATCAGCGAAAGCAACTGCTACTTAATCGTAGGTTTGCTTTCGTGCAAGGCCCCCACTGCTGGAACAGGCGGTTGTCATTTTCAAGTAAACGCCCCGCCCCCTTTCTTTGCCCGCCGGCCGCCTAGCTCGTTATTCTTTGAGATCTGGATAGAGTCTCGCTTCGGGGCGGGGGAAGCATGGATTCGATAGATCTATCGAATCCATGCTGCAAGCAGCAAGTGTAGGCTAAAAAGGCAATAGTCTAACGTTGGGGTAGGGCGCGCCAAAACAACCGGGGGCCCCGGAGGGGTCAGTACAAAAGTACTATATTCTTTCCACTTACTTTCATTGGCTAGCTGCCTTTTGTAGCGCGCGTACTCTGATCCTCTTCTACGAATCTACAACTCTCTTTACTGAGTGAGACTTCATCTATATCCCTAAAAGTGGATTTGGATTCCCATTTATTCTTTGAATGACAGCTTCAACTAGGCTCCACCTTAGAGAGGGTTTTCGGTTTGAATCAAGATAGGGTCAGGGGCGCGTCGGAACGGTAGCTGCTTAGTCTCATCCGAGAGTCCAATCTCTATTGTGCTTGCTTTTGTGTCTTTGAATAAAAAAGAAAGAAGGGGGTCGATTTAGGCTCCTTCCCTTCCACTGCATAGCTGCGCTATCAGGTACTACGAGCCCTCTGCCCCACGCATCTAACCAGCTCGCGTGGTTCACCGGTTCCACCGAAAACTCTCATTTGTTGAAGCGGAGCATAGTGTGGCGTCGAGCAAGAAAGGTCTCTTTTTTGGTTTATTCACTGATCTGAAATGAAACTTAGCACTTCTTTTTTTATTGATTCCTGGGGCTAGGCGTTCGCAGAATCAGTCTATCCGAACCGCAGACGCACTTTTCAGATCAGTGACGGCCTCTCCAGCAGAGCTGGGCGCCGGGGCCCTGGATGCGCTAGCGATCGGCACATTAGGGGAGTACTTGCCCGGGTTTCTCAGCCTGGTATCCTTATCCTCGCGTTCATGATATCTACATTCAACTGTGCCCCGGAGACACGGTCGAAGCACGCCCGCCCCGTGTGCGTCTTTCACGACATGCTCTGGTCCCGGGTTTCTTCATGTGGTCTTCTAGTGTTAGAAGAAGTCGTGTCCGTCCCGGACATCTGCAACGTCCTCTCACGCCTTTTTTGGGGGGACAAACAAAGATCAGGAAAAGACGGACCGAACCCATTCGGTGACTTTCGCGGTCGCCCTCACTGAACCGACTTGGATCTGAACTACGATTCAGATCAAGTCTTACCGAAATTGGATTTCCTTTTCGTGCCATATGTCGCTTAGACTTTACTTTTTGCCCTTTCCGCCCTTTCCTCTATTTGTTCGATAGGGTCTTCATTTTATTCGAATTCTAAACCCATTGTCGTCCACAGTTTCCTTGTCGACGCGAAGGGGCCAGCAGCCCCCAAACCAAAGTCTGAGATCAGAACTCATACCGCGGTTGTGGCTTGAAGGCCGCATGCAAGTTCTGAAATATTTAGAGAGTATGTGTTAGTACGAGATCGCGCTATCAACTTATTTCATCTTTCGATTAGGACAAAATTGTATCCCTTAGGAACCGTACATGCACCTTTGTTTGGATGCCTATCTAATATTGTTACAATACGAAATACTTGAAGGCCACACGCAATTGACTCACCTACATTTTATGCTCCCACCCTTTTGTAGAAAAAGCCTCTGCCTCTGGGGAAGTGCTCACATTAACTCCAATTTGGATGGAGCTTCTCGATGGGTTAGAACGTTTGCGAACCAAAAAGGGGAAAAACCCATCCTCCAAAGTAGTGAAGTGAGCCAGTACAATAAGACAATAGGTCTCATGGGCCAAGCCTGCTATCAGGCAGTGAGTGGGAATCAATCCTGAAAGAGAGAAGGTCTAGTGCTCTCAGAAAATATTTGATTCGCCGAAAAATTGGCTTTATCAGACCAATCCATGTTCAGAAGCCTTCCATCAAAAGTCAGTGGTCTAGGCCACTTTCCTTGACTTTGAGTTGGATCTCATTCTTCTTCCCGGCACAAAAAGAGGGTAGACTTCATCCGAGACACATGGGTTCTTTTGCTTCCTTCAAAGAACTCATCTTTGAGCCTCTAAAAAGAAGGGCATAGTATCCCAACCACCTAGACCACCTAAAAGGAAGGAATTGGTCTTTAGCTTTGAGTGATCCAATCATTGGTGAATGGGTTCAGTAAGGTAGAAGGAAAGGGCCCCTCCCGACCTGGGAAATTCACAGCAGGAAAGACTGGCGCCGATCAGCGAAAGCGAACCCTTCAGTACATCGCGTTCAGCCCTCCCTCAAAATCCCATTTGTTTTATTGAGGAATCACTCTTGATCCTCTAAAGGCTCTTCTCCGTCTATAACTAAAAGTCCATCCGTCTCTCGTGGAAGCACTTTAGAGTGCCTAGAAGATCCAGCAAACGGGGGTGCCAATGCTGTCCCAAGACCAGATCACGGTAGGTAGCTGCTTTAAAGAGGTTGGGAGACAGACTGGTGAACAATCTTCTTCTTGTTTTCTCCGACCTAGAGCACTCTTTTTTTCAATCGTACGAAGAAACTCCATGAAAAACCCAGCTATCACTCCTATGAGATGGCTAACTCCCAGCTCCCGATACATTCTTTAGAGTCGACCAAAGGACTCGTTGGTTTGGACATAGTTTCTTTGTTCCTGTGTTTCTATTTTGCTCTCCCCCTTTTTTCACTTAGTTTAGTTGGAATGGAAAGAGAACTTCCTTCAGTTTTTCTTTTTTTGTTGCCTGGTTCGGTCTCTCCGAGTGGAATAAGTGGGTCCTTCTTCTTTTTCCTGACTGATGAAGGTCGAAACTGAAGATTGAATCAAGCGGAGTCTGGATTCCTATGTTCGTACCAACTCAAATGATTGATGAATTGGATCTTGAGTATGCTTACTTCGCTACTCAGCAAGGGTGAAAGAATGACAAAGAGACTGACATCACAGAGGATGGGAAGGACCCAATCGCCTGCCTCTTTCTTGGTCCACCCCCCCTGGTGGGTACTTTATAGCTCACAACACGAGATAGGCAGATATTGGACATAGAAAAATTGCTTTCATTGACAACAAGACTCTCTTACTGATTGGGATTGGTCTGTGCAGGATCTCCTTCCCTATGAGACTCTTGCTTCCCTTTGAAAGAGGCAGACCCCTACTTCAATTGTCATCTGACGCCTCTACCCGCCCTTGGTGTTTGTAGATCGGTTTTGCCAGTTAGGGTTTGTGTGGTGGGTTTCGATGATCTCGGGTAGCTCCTCACTTGGATGAGGAGTGGGGAAAGAAGATTGCGGGAGAGATCGGTGAAGAAGTGGAACTAAAGGATACTATAACCAAAGCTTAAAATGGGGGGGATGAGGCTGATGTTGAGCCAGGTGATGAAGCAACTTCACCGCAGCAAGAAGCCTAGTGAGCGGTTGACATGGCGGAAGGTCGTTCTACCTTTCCCTGTGCCAACAAAGCAGGCATACTTGATTGACTCTTTGGGGCTCGTGAGAGACATTCATATTACTGCGTTCTGTGATCGTAGATCGTCAGGATTCATCATTGTATATCCGAGATCTGAAAGTGTGGCAAATGGATTTGAAGGCATGGAAAGAGGCCGCCCTCGTGCAAGACTTCTTTATTCTCCCGATTTCCCTCCTCCAGTTGGATTGACATGAAAGTCCAGTGATAACGTTGAAGTACTTTAAAGAGTCCCTTTCAGCCCCCGCTTTATCATAGGAAGAAGAAGAGTAATCTAGTTTAGGGGTAAGTGCCCTTTTGTTGCCAATATCTAGAGTCCTGTTGTGTCGATAGAGCTCGGAAAACTCCTCTTTTAGTGATGGATTCTAGTAGCCCTATGCCTAGATTGCACAAGAACTACTCCGCTTCTATATTGGAAAACACTGTGTTTGAGCTTCTGAAAAGAAATGAAGCTGTTACCTGATCCAAGCAGATAAGATGCTCACGGCCTGTCCTGAGCACTACGGAGATATTTCTTGATCCACATGAGAGTCAGCTCCCTACACCTACACCGGATTATGTCAATGAGAGCTTGCCAATAGAGATACTTCTGACTTAGAGGCACCGGAGTTGGCCAACTCAAATTGCATTGACAGCGAACCCTTGGTAGATGATTCAGACCAAGATCAGATTCTTGATGATTTTTCCCTTGTTTGATCGAGCGATGCCGAATCTTTATAGCGCATTTCCACCTATCCATGCTTTAAGACTTGTCACCATGAAGCACATGCCTGGGAAACCTTCTTATTCTACAGAATAAATAATAAAGTACTTAGAATGAATGGACTAAAGATCCACTTTTCAAAAGGGACGGCTCCACCTACATGTGAAGATCTTTCAAGCGAAAATAATGGGTAGCCATGAGAAATCTCGATCGGCGACTCTGATACCATGATATCATTGGTCGAAGAATTCCTTGCCTCGCGGGACACGTAAAGAGACCTACCCACCACCCTTGTGTGTGCGAACCTAACAAGAGATGCTGATGCCAGCTACACCGCGCTTTCTTTCCGACCGACCTGACGTTCCGAGGAGAAGAAGGAATGGTTGTATGCATGCGCCGGACGCCTATCAAAAAGTAAAAGAAACCATGGATGGGGAGAAAGAAATCCCTACTTATTTGACAGGTTTCCGGGTCTCAGAAACATAGAAAGGATTTCACAAATAGGATAAATGTCCAGTGAGGACATCTCCTTGCTTGCTTTTTCATTGACTGATTCTAGTGGCTGGCCCATTGAGAGAATTACCAGTGTCTGTCATTAGACTTTATCTTTCCACGGTGAACTCCTTTGTTGTTGAAAATCGGCTGGCTGGATTGACCTTTGGGATTGAGTCACTCGTACATTGAATCAGAGTATTTCGTATAACTCTTACTTAACAGACTTAGTGGACCGATTGATTGTTTCTTAGTTAGGATTTTCTATTCCTCCTAGCTTGCGAAATTCCCCTCTGCACTTGCAGCTTTAATAAGAAGTAGTAGATGGGAGTAAGGGCTCGGCTGGTGAGTAGTAGGAGTAAGGGCCCGGCTAGTGAGAACTAGCTTATACTATCTTTCTGGTGTAAGAGCATCTCGCTTATACTTTCGGAGATCTCTCTCGTAATTCGTAGATCTAAAAGCCTAATCTAGAAAAGGGTTTTTCTCAGAGCCATAAGTCCAAATAATAAGTCCAAATTCCGCAAGAGCTTGACAAGCAATCCTTCCTACACAACTCATCGGCGGTGTGACCTGCTTGACTTTTATCTTCGATTCAACCTTGGTATTCTCCTTTCTGAAACTTACTAAGACTATTGAAAGCTTTTTCAATGATTCAAAAAAGCATCCCTAGTATAAGAAGCTGTACCTGACCTACTCCTACTATAGTATTATAAAAAATAAGAAGCTTTCAAAACACCACTACTATATCTAATATGCCCCGCCAGACCAAGAGTGAGGAGCTTGACTGAACCTCTGAGCGAGCTATTAGTACCTTCTTCCTGAAGAGTAGTAGCCTTCATTCATAGCCTGACCAACTCGTTCATATGCTACTCAGCTATGAATTTCTAGTCAGGTTGCTATTCCCTTCTATTGAAGGCTTTTTACCACTATCATACATGACTTTTTTTTCGCCCTTCTTTTTAGAACTCATATAATACTGCTGCCCTTTCACTTGCTTCTGCCTTTTCACAAGAATTAAGATAGTGTCCTCTCTGAATTGAGAAAGAAGAGAGAATACCTATGTGCTGCTATGCCTATGGTCCAGAATTGCTATCCGTACGACCTTGGTCTTTGATTGTATAAAAAATACATACTAAGCAAGTAAGCCTGCCTAAAAGCATTTCTTTTTGACACCTCTTCTCTCGATTTGAAGAGATTACACATCACTGTGAACGAACTTATTCACTCTTCGAAGCCCCCACCACCTTCTTTCTTTGAGCTGAGCACTTTACTTCGGCTGTGGTCATTGCCTACCGGTAAACTCCCATACTTCCTTCTTTTGTTCGAGGGAGGCCATACATCTTCCTTCTTTGGTTGGATCCAGGTCAGAAAGTTATAGGAAGGTTGTGTGCGCAAACAAGTCTGAATTAAGAAGAAGGGGAGCGAGCAGTACACTACCCATTTGGGTATTGGCAAATCACAGTCATACTTCTTAGAGCGGGGTGGAGCACCAGCACCTTAAGCTGCACCAGTATCTTAGTAAGATAGACACCGATTAAGAAACCGAGAAGTCTAGATTATGGAGACTCTCTAAGTTTTTCTCTGATTTCCTGTGTCTGTACTACTTCACTTTAGACCCGGCATATTGTATGTATCCTTCGCCCTTATTTTAAGTTCAGAGAATCCGCCTTCACCCTTCGGAGAAAACATGGTGGCCGGAGACAAGGTATGTAGATTAATAGAGTAGCTCTTACTTTTTGAATATATCATTGATCAAAACTTGGTTCTCATGGATGAAGTGTTTGAGTAGACAAAAGAAGAAGAAGCTGCTACACGAAGTGAAAACCGGTGCTAAGAGCAGGATATTCTTATCTATGAGAGAGAACTGGTAGAGAAGTGCTAAAAGTAAGTGTAAGTTAACGAGCATGAACCTCCTCGTTGAGCAGCCGCCTGAGCTTTCTCTTTGTTTAGAATTGAAAGAGAAGTTTTTGGTAGTGGGGTGCGTGGTGTATTAAAAGTGGAGACCCCGGACAAGAAAGCCTTTTCTTAAGCACAAATGCGGTACTATTTTTAGCAAGCAATCTCTTCTACAATAGGCGGTCTGATCAATCCAAAATATTGAGGCTGGATTGAGATTTCTCTCTAAATCAAACCAGATTGGAATGCAGGTATAAACCAGCAGCAACCAATAGAGGAGTCAGCCGGTTATGATGCAACAACAGGTAGACCACTCAGAGACTGAATACAGCTAACATTAGCTGCAAGTGCACCATCACTAACAGGAATCGTAATGGTCTCAAGCATGTGCTTCCTTTCTTCTTGAAGGACCTTGTTTTAAACTTTCTTAATGTCAGGAAGTAGAAGTACGGTGAAATAGATCGAGTATCAAGTATATTAGTGTGTAAGGGTTTCAATGCAGACTTTGATGGGGATCAAATGGCTCTTTCTGGAATTGACTTTTGAAAGCCATCAACCAGAGAACGAAGAATCACTGTGTCCGCCGCAAGAGCCAGAGAAGAGAAAGGACACGACCTCTAAGCGAGTGCGAGGCGAGATCTGCGAAACAAATTTGATGCATCCAACGGGCAGCAGTATTGAGGCGACGTGGCCTACCTAAGTGTAGTCACCACAATTTGAGAGTCCATCATAATTTTATCCCTCACCTTATTCTGCTGAGCTCTATTCTCCTCCGCAATTCTCTTCTCATTCGCATGAGCAAAATTTAGAGAACTAGTTATTTTCCTCTTGTGCCCATACAATTGGTTCCGCTTTGCTCTGCATCATCTGGAATCTCGCGCGATTCGTCTCGAGATAAAGATACCTTACCATTAAAATCATCTTCTTCCCGTTGCTATTTCTTTTTGCATGCCTCGCTTCATACGGAGTACCTGATATCATCTACCACTCTTTCCAATCTTGCCCTCAGCGAACTGGTCGACTAAAAATCCGCCCCAGCTTTACCATCGGCCTTCGATTTCATTTCTTTGCTTTTATAGAGCTTTTCCTTTTACCTAATGCCGGCTACCGACAAGTCTTGCTATCCAATCCTGACCCAATGTACTCCATACTGAGGGGTATGGCGCATACCCATACCCATGACCAACCTGTAAGGTGTTCCCTAGTGAACTGAATTTCTGGGAACATCAATAGAAAAATGACTATGCACTCTAATTTGGTAGATAAATATATTACAACATTGTTTAGCTGTCTATACTCTGACTCTGCATTCAAATAGGGGTAAAAATGCTTGGTGTCCAACCAGATATCCACAGAGAATAGTCAGTATTAGTTTACCATTTTCTAGTACATATTTCTAAACCAATTGCATCTCTGGTAACTCTGAAATTACTTGAATCAGTATTGCTATGAGATCCCCTCTCCAGTACTGCATGTTCCCTTGCCGCTCCAGTTGGTTTACTCCCAGAGACATGATTAGTACCACCAGAGCTTGAATCAATCATTCCATCCCCAACTCCTACATCAGAAACAACAGTGAGAAAAAACTCTTCCATTCTATCTATGGTAGATAAAGGAGCTTCAAAGCCGTAGCCATCCTCATGGCCTTTTCACCTTACAGCCGTTGCACTTTTTTTATTAAATGAAATAGTTTGTTTTCTCGTTCTTAACTCAAAAGTACTAACTAAATAGGGGCACGGGAAATGCATCCTCGCTGGCTTATGATTGGTTGCTCAACCCTGCCTTTAAACGCACGAAATCGAAGCAAGGCAGCGGAAATCACATTGAATGCAATGCGTTCTCTACTTTCGTATCTCCATGTTGATAAAAACTATTAGCAAAACATGAGGAGAGAGAAAAAGCAATCAAGCGGGAATTCAAGTCCAATCAATCTTCGAAAAACTCGATCAAAAAGAAATGCCGGACATCTAATCTAGTCTTTGCTTTCTGTCTTTTACTATTACTATTATTTATAGAAAGGCATCCTCTCTATACTCTAAACCCTTATCGGGGAGAAGTCACTCTTCTAAGTGCTATATACGAGCAAAGGGAGGAGGTCTCTATGGATAGAGTTCTATCAGAACCCAACCCTGAAAGCTACGACATTATGGGCCACAACGGATGAAGTGGCGGAGATCGGGGAAAGCGGAAAAACTCAGACAGCTACTACTAAAGAAGACTCGGTCCTATAATGCCGAGTTCCTAGTTAAAGTTATGGTTACTACCCGCAGAGGAAAGTGATTCAGATTATGAAGTTTCCGAGAGGCGCCTAAGGCTAAGATAAGGTTAGGGAAAGAAGAAGACAACAAGATTATGGCAGGCAGCCAACTCATCGAGTAAAGGCTTCCACGGCGGGTTGACCAAAATGAGGATCCCAAATGGCATGAGCAATAGGTCTTACGTGTAAAGGATCCTGTATCCAGCCTTGCCAAGCTACATGAAACAGATTTCCGGACGTCCATAGAAAGATTATTGCTAACTGCCCAAAGTGAGAAGCAAAAATGTTCTGATAAAGACGTTCCTCAGTAATATCATCATGACTTTCGAAATCATGTGCGGTAGCAATACCAAACCAAATACGACGAGTAGTGGGGTCCTGAGCTAAGCCTTGGCTAAACCTGGGAAATCTTAATTCCATAATGCCTTTCAAATCCTCCTAGCCACTATCCTACTGCAATAATTCTCGCTAAGAAGAATGCCCATGTCGTGGCAATTCCACCCAGAAGGTAATGGGTTACTCCTACAGCACGTCCTTGTATAATGCTCAAGGCTCTAGGCTAAGTAGCAGGAGCAACTTTGAATTTGTTATGAGCCCAAATGATAGATTCAATGAGTTCTTGCCAATAACCACGGCCACTGAATAAAAACATTAAACTGAAGGCCCAGACAAAATGAGCACCTAAGAAAAAAAGACCATATGCAGATAATGAAGAACCATAAGACTGAATGACTTGCGATGCCTGTGCCCACAAGAAATCTCGAAGCCACCCATTAATCGTAATGGAACTCTGTGCAAAGTTTCCCCCTGTAATATGAGTTACCACCCCTTGATCACTTATAGTACCCCAAACATCCGACTACATTTTCCAACTGAAATGGAAAATGACTACCGAAATTGCATTGTACATCCAGAATAAACCTAAGAAAACATGATCCCAGGCGGATACTTGACATGTTCCCCCTCGGCCAGGCCCATCGCAAGGAAAGCGAAAACCTAGATTTGCTTTATCGGGTAGCAAACGGGAACTCCGAGCAAATAAAACACCTTTCAAAAGTATCAATACAGTCACATGTATGGTAAATGCATGAATGTGATGGACTAAAAAATCTGCGGTTCCTAATGGAATAGGTAACAAAGCCACTTTGCCACCTATTGCTACTAACTCGCCGCCTCCCCACGTTAAGCTAGTACTTGTTGTTGCACCAGGAGCTGTTACGCCAGGCGCAGTAGCATGGATATTTTGTACCCATTGAGCAAAGATAGGTTGTAATTGTATGGCAGTATCCGAAAACATATCTTGTGGACGGCCTAAAGCACTCATGGTATCATTATGAATGTACAAGCCAAAACTGTGAAAACCTAGAAATATACATACCCAGTTAAGGTGGGATATGATTGCATCGCGGTGTCTAAGGACGCGATCTAATAGATCGTTGTATCGAGTAGTTGGATCATAGTCTCTTACCATAAAAATTGCTGCATGTGCAGCAACACCGACTATTAGAAATCCGCCAATCCACATGTGGTGTGTGAACAAGGAAAGTTGTGTACCATAGTCAGTAGCTAGGTATGGATAGGGAGGCATAGAATACATATGATGAGCTACAACAATGGTTGTAGAGCCTAGCATAGCTAGGTTAAGAGATAATTGAGCATGCCATGACGTTGTTAAGATTTCATAAAGACCCTTATGGCCTTGTCCTGTAAATGGGCCCTTGTGAGCCTCCAAAATATCTTGAAGTCCATGGCCAATACCCCAATTGGTCCTATACATATGACCTGCGATTAGGAAAAGAATAGCAATAGCTAAATGATGGTGCGCAATATTGGTCAGCCAGGGACCACCGGTTACTGGATCTAGTCCTCCGCGAAAAGTCAGAAATTCTGCGTATTTGGACCAATTTAAAGTGAAAAAAGGGGTTGCTCCTTCGGCAAAACTAGGATAAAGTTGAGCCAAAAGGTCCCGATTCAAGATAAATTCATGAGGAAGTGGTATCTCTTTAGGATCCACCCCAGCGTCAAGAAATTGGTTAATTGGTAAAGATACATGAATTTGGTGCCCCGCCCAAGAAAGAGAAGATAGGTCTGTTTTCATTCGTGTAGAACTGCTACCTCGTTAAGAACTTACTCAAAGAGTGCTATAGAGCCGAGTCTAAGAAAGCCGCCCTGTTATTATTTTCTTAACTTCAGAAAGTCTCACGCGCGGGGCACCTCACATCGCACTAAATCACTACTATTAGGCCCTTCCTATCATTCCACAATCCGAAGGAAAAAGAGTATCCTATGAAGGAAATCGTATCTGATCTATCACCTTCCTCGTATTGATGCTTGCCACCGCGTCACTAGGTTGTTCATAGCTCTTGCTTAGCTTAATGGATCACCCAACTGTATTCCGGGATGTGTGCATTCCACAATCCCTTAAGGAAGAGGTTCACTACAGCCTTGCTTGTTAATGGGTTTCTGACTTCACAGCAGAGTGCTAGACTAGGGATAAGGTGGATACTGACTTCTTTCCAAGAGCTCCATCAGCCCTGCTTAGCCATACATCAGCTCTACCATTACTATACGCATTCTACCTACGCTTTTATGGAAAGAAAGAAGAAAGGTTGGATGGTTGATCCACACAAATAAGAGATATGTACCTTCCATCAGCCCTGCTTAGCCATACATCAGCCCAACCTTCAATTGCAGAGAATAGCAAGCCCCCTTTGCTGAACAGATGTATAGAGGAAAAGGGTGACCCACATCGCAAGGGCTTTCCGATTGTGTGAATCAGAGCCCAAGAGAAGATCAATTCATTAGGAGACAGGTATCGATGCTTGCCAGCAGGAGAAAGATCACTAGGTTCAGTCTCTGATCTGATCAATAGGGTTCCCTAGGTACATTCCGTTTTCTGGAAATCCAGCAGGGATAGTAGCTGCCTTTTCCAGGGCAAAAAAACAAGTTAGGCTATCCGAGATTTGCTCTTTTTTCCAGCTTTTTTGAGTGAAAATAAGGAGGGACTTGTGATTGGTTTTCTACAGGGAAGAGAGATACCAAGTCGGGCAACTTCCCCTACTAACTACTGAACACAAAAGCCAAGGTGACCCAGAACAATTATCTCACTTATTTCTAGTTTAAGAAGGACCTTGTGCGCGGTTCATGACTCCCGGTGCTTAGAGATGCGGTTCACTACAGCAGTGGTAAGAAAAGCAAGAAAACAGGTATCAAGAGATGGAAGTGAAAGAAGAACTGTTGATTGACCGGTGGTTTGGGTCTTGCCTTTTAGGATTCGGATTCCTATTGAATTGACTTTGCCTTTGCCGAGGAGCAGAAACCGAGCCCTTTGATTTGATCCAGTGAGTGACGTTACGAGCAGAAGCCTCGACAAGTTGAATCCGGTACCGAAACAAGGATGACATTATTGAATATATTCTTCTTTCCTGTGCTTTGCCTTTCCCGTTTTCCGTACCTTTCGTAGTAGTTACTCTCCACTAGAAACAGGATTCATGAATTCAAACTAAAAGAAAAGGTATCGCTAATTCCATTTCAGTGGAAATATAGGGATGAAAGTTTCTCTCCTACTGATTTCGATTGCACATCTAATGAAAATATATGCACATGAATGTTCAAAAGCAAGGCTATCCCCTTTGTCGTTACCGAGGATCTATCTTTGTCCCTTGATTCGAAACCGAGGAAAGCGTGCGCTCGACCTCCTGGAAGGAATGCAATTATTCGCTTCGTAGTCCTCGTATGAATTCGCTATCGCTCCGAATCGTGGGAGCCGTTGAGTTCGGAGATACCGTTGTAGGAAAACAAACAAGTGAAAGAAGCCCTCGTTCCCACTCTTCTTCCCCCCCCACCTACCCACAAGGGTGTAAGTGGCCTCATGACCTCCATGAACAGAGATCACTACACAGGAAACAACTTATGTTTCCTCGACAGATTTCATCACTTTGAGCGAGTATTACCCTTTTTAGTGGTGGAAGGCCGATTTTCTTTCTAGATGAAGCTAAAAGCCAGTAACTATCCTTCTCCTTCACCGTCATCATCAATGAGGAACGTTCTTGGCAACTCCCCGCTACGAACCTTTCTCTCGACCTTGA
Source organism: Triticum dicoccoides (assembly GCF_002162155.2). NCBI lineage: Eukaryota > Viridiplantae > Streptophyta > Magnoliopsida > Poales > Poaceae > Triticum > Triticum dicoccoides. Next base: position 137,152,270 of record NC_041389.1, read on the forward strand.
CCCATTCTACCACGCGAAAGTAGAACCTAGAGCTTAATCTATAATGATTAAGCCCTTCACGCACTTCCCATAACTTTGTGTGGTCATTGAGATATTCTTCTTTATGGAGTAGGGCCGCCACGGCGAGATCAGAGGTGCTTTCCTCTTCAAAGTGATGGTTCTGGAACGAGTGAAGATCGATATTCCTGAGAAGAGTGCCAATCTGATTTTGCAAATCCAACACCAGGGCAAGACGGCCTTCCTCTTCCACTATAAGCGGTCGTCCTTCGGGAATATTTACTGGAGCCTGACCTCCCCGCGGGAGATACGGGGCTACGGCGCGGGATAGGTCGTCATCGCCCATCATATTCATACCACCTAACATAGTAACACTAGCTTCGCTATAGAAGGAAGCAAAGACGAGTGCTTCCGTCGCAAATAAAGGATCGAACAAGTTCCAGAGAATAAGCAACAATCTTAGCGTTATTAAGGAGAACCATAGCAAGAATATAAATTTTTGGATTTGGAATGGAAAAATAAAGCGCACCCAAATATAGATTTTGGTGAAAAACAAAGTCACTCTTCTATCCTTCATATCCGTAGAAAGAAATCTCATCTCCAGGTAACTCCATCTTTTTCGGCTCTGCTCGCTCACTTTTGAAAGGAAGACTTAGTTTTAGATCGGCGTTGGTTTTTCCAACGAAACATTCTTTCACGAACTTTAATGACAAAATGCTAGTTGCCTAGTAACGCATACACTGGAGGTCCCATCGACGAAGGCCACTGATACTTACTATACGCGTTTTCTGAAGAGCAACAACGGAAAAAAAATAGGTGAACCTGGATACAACTAAAGAGAAAGACACAGCCTTGACTTCTTCCTATCTACACCCACACAATCTCGAATCGGGATGCAAGTGCAGCTTATTGCAACGAAGCTGAATCGAGGAGTTTCCTTTCTTGCTCCGGAGGAAGGATGACCGCATCAATTCTTTCTCTATGCGTTTTTTGATCCGATGTGAGTGCGATGCGATTGTTTATCCAATTAGCTTTCATGGTAATCCGTCACAAGCCGTAGTTCCCAATTTATCAAGGGAGTGTGGTCTGTAAAATGCACACCGTCTATGGTGTTGCCTTCCATTTTGCATGTGCCATCTTTTCCGGTCAATCTCCTCTCTATTAGCTCCATCATTGAGCAATTCAAATGTACTGTTACATTTGATGAGGATTAGAGTTTATTTGAGGAGAAGGGCACTGGGAAGAGGATTGGGTCTGGAATCAGGCGTAAGGGGTTGTGGTTGATCAAGTGGATGTTGCATTGTCTGTGATTGCTAGAGGACCTGAAGCAGAGATCTTGCTACATCATTTTCGTTTGGGGTATCCATTGATAATAAGAGTAGGATGTATGTATCCTTATTTGTTTAAGAAGGTGGACAAGAGCATACTTGTGTGTGATGCTTGCGCGTTTGTGAAGCATACAGGGTCTACATATCCTAGCATTGGCCTTCGAAGTGATGAACCCTTCTTATTGATACATTCTGATGTTTGGGGTCCATGTTCTGTCACTTCTGTGAGCGGGTTCAAGTGGTTTGTTACATTTATGGACTGTTGCACTCGTATGACTTGCTTGATTTATTTGATGAAGCACAAGAGTGAGGTTATGAGATGGTTTCAGGACTTCCATAAGCTGGTGGCTACTTAGTTTGAAGCGAAGATTTGGATTCTCCGGTCAGATAATGGGACTAAATATGTGAATAGAGAGGTTGATGCTTATATATCAGAACATGGGATTATTCATCAGACTACTTGTGTTGGAACTGGATGGAACCCCATCACAGAATGGAGTGGCGGAAAGGGAAAGGAAGAATCGACATCTGCAGGACGTGGCACGGTCACTTATGTTTTAGATAAATGTGCCAAAGAATTTATCGAGTGAGGCAGTGATGACAGCAGCGTACCTCATAAACCGTATGCCGTCTAGGATACTTGGTATGAAGTCTCCAGCCGAACTTCTCTTGGGCCAAAGGGAGTTCAAGGTGCCTCCTAAACAAAAGTGAAAGGTTGTGTGTGTGTGCTTTGTGCGAGATCATCGACCTTCTGTTGGCAAGTTGGATCCGCGGGCAGTGAGGTGTATATTTCTTGATTATGCATCTAGCCAAAAGGGATATCAATGTTGGGATCTTATTGGGAGGAAATTATACGCAAGTATGGATGTAACCTTTCGGGAACATGAGCCATACAACACAACACAGGTAGAGGTGATCTTAGTCAGTTCTTGGAGGAATTCCCTGCTAGCACCGAGGGTGATAGTCGAGAGGGGGAGAGTGAAGGGAATGCTGATGCTAATGGGGAGATTGCTCAGCAGAGGTTTATAGAAGAAGAAAAGAACCAGTCGTGATAGGGACTATTCCTTGCCCTACCTAGTGTGGCTTGGAGATGTAAGCCTGTTTTCTTCTCTAAGTTGCCTGCAGCCCGAAAGAATGGAAGAGGATTTTTCGTATCACTGATTTCGCAATATTGTTCGATCTAAGCACGGGAGCAGAAAAGAAAGGGAAAGAGAAGATCAATTCCGAGGTTATGGATGCTCAGGAACATGCTTCTCTCTCAGTGGGTCAATATTAAAACAACTTTCTGGGATAAATCCTTGCAGCTGCTTATTCAGCCCAGGCATCACCATTCAACAAGTGTCATCCCTACATAGTATTGTTGGTCATGAGCATCAGGCAGTGTCAATATCTTTGGAAGGATTTTGGTGGGGCGGCTTGATGAAGGTTCCTGCGTGCCATTGATGGGAGATCTGATATCTGACGGCTGAACCTCCCCTACCTCGTGCTTTTGTTCTTTTTAAACAACAGACAGGAGCTATTCACATTATATGCAAACCATAGAGGTAGGCATTTCGGCACATCCTATGGCACCTAGCAGGCTTCTTTGACCCTGTGCTGGTACATTGAGCATTTATTGTATTTGAAAGGTCTCCTTTACCGCCATAGGATCTCGTACCCACAACTGTCTCTTCAACCTCAGCTTATCAGTGGTAGGAGGGAAGTCATCCAAACAAAGATACTATACTATTGGCCATTAGTGCTTAGTGCTTCAGTGTCTTGATTGGCTATTAGTGCATCTTGGCTTTAGAGTGTTGTATCTCCTCTTTATTATTGAGAAGAGGAGCCAACTCGGGGTTGGGGACTCTTCTGTTTGGTCCCTTTGTTTGAGCAGTGGCCAACCCCGATATAGATTAGGAGAAGCGATAGAAGTGGCTTGATTCTATAAAAAAATCAATATGGGGGCATGGATATGAGAACATTCTTCCCTTGCATTACCCAGCGGTCCAATTGCATTGCATCAATAGTAGCTGCCTTTATCTCCGCATTCACTAAACGAAATGCTGAACCTCAGTGCTCTACTGTCTTGAACTATTTTCTTTAGTTGACATCGAGGGTTTAGTGCCACATTCAAACCTTTCTAGAAAATAGAAAAAGTGAAGTTCTCGAAGTCAGCCCAACATAATTGGTATCCCACTTTTCCCTCATCTAGTGAAACAAGCTAGTTCTGGACAAGGAAAAAGCATTATATCAGGTTTAAGGAAAGGCAGGATGCTTCTACACAGTGCGGATAAGGCTACGGTGCCTTTTACAAGAGAAGGCTCACACCTGCTTTGCTTAACTGACCTTCTCCTTCTATATTGGCCAGATCAGCACGAAACAAGAGATACTATGTTCTTCCAAAGCCCGAGGAAGATGTCGGAAAACCGCCCAAGCTTGAAATCGCTGACCCCCCTTTTTATGATTTCTCATATCCTTCTTGTACAATCAGCCACAGGCCTCCCCTCATATGATCTGCGGCCCATTGGGATTCTACTTGGATCTCCTTTTCCTTCAGCTTTGGACAAATCGATTTTCTGGCGTATTTCAGTTCAGTCAGTAGTGAACCTCTTCCTTCATTCAAGTTGGACTAGATAAACACTAGTATCAATTGGTAATCGAGACCTAAACGAATAACTTCTCGAGGTAAGGTAAGATCAATATCAATAGGTGGGAGTGAAGTCAGAAGTGAAGGTAGCAGAATAGAACCTATGTTGATGTAGCTTAGCTTTTCCAATACTTTCCTTTCCGTGCTTTGACCATGTCGGTTTTCAAGTTCACAAAAGGGGTTTTTCCAGGTCAAGCTCAGAGGCATTAGCACTTGCCGTTACTTACAGTGTGGATAGGCCGGCCTCATCTCATCTAGTCCTCTGTTCAATGAAGCCTTGGTATCTGCTTCGGCCAATTCATACTTCAGATCGAATCGACGGGACGGTTGACTTGAGTTGGTTTTGTTCCTTCGCGGGGCACTTTTCATACTCAACTAAAGAGCAGGCACCTTCCGGGGGCGAGGAAAGATGGCTTCATTTCTTTAATTACAATCTGTATTCCTATCGATCTGAAGCCATTGATTCGATTTCATGCACTTTCGTTATGCGGTCAGAACAAGTATCAAGAATAGGTTTAGCCGCCTTTCCGTTGATCAATTCGATCTGTAAAATATGAGGTTTTGTAGCTATATGAGACAGAAGTTTTAACTTTATTGACCCACCCTTAGAAACAAAAAAAGTAAGGTTTTCGCTGTAGCTGGCTTCCACTTTGTTTTTAAAAGGAGGCTGAAAAATGCCAATTCCCCTTAGCAATCCATTTTGCTTTACTTTTCGCCCTAGCTGGCTTGAAGTGATCGGAAAATTGACCATGAAAAAGGGCAATTTCCCTTAGCAACGAAAAAAAGTACCAAGTTGCCCCATGCTGGATAGAAAGTTTTTTAAAATGGAGCATATTTTGCTCATTTCCTAAGGGAGATGACAAGTCTGTACTTTTGTCCCATGCTAGATAGAATGGTGTTTATATATATATAAATGGCTGTTTTTCGTCGAAAAATCAGGAAAAAGTTCATCTCACCATGTGGAAAACCTTACTTTTTATCATTCCCTTTGTAAATGCCTATTTTCGCGGGGTATCTTTTTAAAAAAGTTTGATCCTGGGAAAAGTCATACTTTTTGTCCCAATTCATACTTATCTTCTGATCGGTTGCTTTGAATGTCTGTTTTGTTCTTCCACGGCTCCACTATTGGTAGGCACTATAGCGGATGACATTGGTCTATCGAAAGAAAACGGGCACATCACATCAACTATTTCACTTTGCTATACGCATTTCTTGGGATCAAAATGGACTCAACATTCTTTGGGAGCGGCATTGACGCCACCTCTTCCGAGCGAAGGGACAAAACCAACTCAAGTTGAGTATACAACAACCTAGGCTAGGCAGGCCGGCGAATCCAAAAGATCAGTAAGAAAGCTAGGTCTACGAAAGCTGTTCGTTCCTATTCTCAATGAAAAGCGATTGCTCGATGCAGCCCTGTCTGTGATAAAGCTATCTTGCCCTAGTCCCTCCCTTCCGTCTAAGAAGATATATGTACTTCCTTTGGTTTCAGTGGCATGTTTCTTATGGGAATCGAGCCTATTTATCACTTTTAGTACCTGGAGAAGGGAATGCATCACCCGCGAGGTAGGAGTGGCTTGCGGGCTCCTAATGAGGGCATACAACATGGGTCTAACAGTAATCGAGTAATAAGCTTCAGTGTGGATGTCCTTTTTGTCATTGGCATGACAATTCGTTTGAGTCAGCTCATCTCCACCTATAGACAGCGCAATTATTCCGTTACCCTTTTGGCTAAAGAGCAGAACTAAGAATTGAGCACGCAGTTGTTCTTTAACCAGGTCAGTTCGTCGGTGTTGGTACGGATGTTATGGCCTCATACTTTTTGCATTTCCCTAGACAAGAGCTATTGTTATACGATGCCGTTGGTATAGAATTGACTTTCGCATCATATCGAGCAATGGCATTGAGCCTGAGAGAGATGCTGAAGGAAAACTACCATACTCTCCCACCGAACAGAGAGAAGCAGAGGCCCTCGCGGAAAGAATGAATCTAGTATCGACGGAATGGTATCTATCTTCTTAATATTCGTTTTCCGGGGGAATGAGCCAACCCACACAAGAGTGCCTACTAGCTTGTCACGAACGCAGAGGAAAAGAGGTAAGATACCCCCGCCCCCGAGCCGGGACCCCTTCTGGAACTTCTTATAGTCGGTTGAACCAACAGCCTTAAGCCAATACTAAATAAAGTCAAAGTGGAATATGGAAAGCAAGCGACAGAAAAGGAGGAGAAAGAACCACGATAACCAGATGTCGAAGCCAGCTTGAGATGAACATTAGGAAAGAAAAACAGTGATTCAACGTTATGAGTACCCTCCCTTAATAAATAAATAGAATAGGGGCCAAACAATTTCCTTCAATTTGAGTAGAGTGCGTTGGCTGGAAAGTAGTAAAGTCAAAGTGAACCTCTATTTCGTAAAGGAGAGATAACCCCGAACTCGAGCTACTTCATTCTCTAATAGGCTTGTTGTACCCGGTCTTGCTATTGACTCCCTAGCTAGCTCAGAAGGAATGCCTAACTCTGTTGGGACAGATTGGACAGTTGGAGCAGCCGATAAACCAGCCACAGCAGAAACAGAATGACTAGTTTCAACAAGGCGAGCAGGAGAAGCTACTCTCTTTTTAGTAGCATCCGTGGAAGGAAAGGATTTTTATATCGCATATCGAACCGGTGAAGCAAATGACTTTCTCGAGTGAAACGAATAGGTCTGGTGCTTCCGGGCCAGCAAGGGGACTAGTTTCAACAAGGCGAGCAACCCCTGCTATATGTATGTATCCAGGACTATGATGTATCCAGCTCAGTTGGAAAGCACTAGTTTACTTCCTCGCTACCGACCCAGGTACATTCTTCTTTGGACATGCCCGACCCTAGCTTATTGGACAGTTGCAACGAAACGAGTAGGTGTGTCGACCAGGACTAGTAGTTTTACTAGGTGTTCTAAGGGGTAGAATGACTAGTAGTTATAGCTGTGGAAAGATATCTAATTCATTTCGGCGCCCTTTCCCCGCCTGGAGAAGGTAATCTACCACGAGACCATACAAACAGTGGAAACTCCATTTTCCGAGATACTATTACTCGACCAGGAATCACCAACCACTATAGTTAGATTTATTTGATTTCTTGGAGGTTTAAGGGACAGATTCCATTCTTCAAATGTTGAGCTGTATTCTATTCATTCTATCTTTCTTTCAGCTTCCTATGGTTCCACATGGATTGGTCGACTCAGCTTAAATAAAAGAGTTATAGAGTTCAGTTTCTACTGACTCCTCCGCATAGCCAAGAAGATCAGAAGAGAAGTCAGAATTGGTTTTTCCAAAAACTACCCATGGGATTTCTTTGTCTTTTCCTTATCTTTTGTCCCGTGAAGAATCTCCTGCTGCAGATATAAGATGAATGGCTTCGAGATACCATCACTCGTCATTGCCAAGGAAATGAACTGCAAATTGGCTACTTATAGTCTACACTTCCCCTGATTCTCCATGATGACCCGCATTCATTGATTGAGAGAATAAGCTGAAGATAGATCCATTGCGATATTGGTTTGGAAGAGAAGCCGTGGAGACAACTCATTGTTCCTATGTCCGGAATTGTTAAAGAATGCAGGTACCCCGTTGACTATGTCGGGTAACGCCGACTTAGGTTATCCCTAAAAACACTATCAACCACATCATAACTGTTTGCTTCCGCTTTCCTCGCAGAGTTGGTTCTAGCTTTGACCGAAGGATCTCGATCGATGCTCGCCATCAAAAGATATGGGTCTAGCTGCTACCCTAGCCAGAAAGAATGGGAGAGTGAGCCATTCATACTGAAAAGAGTGATTCGTTTTTGAAGTATATCAAATTCAGAGGAAAAAGCTGGAAGAAGACGACGGGATTGTTGATAGATCCCCTCTACATCCTAACCAAGAGGACCAAGTGCAAACCTCTGTCTCTTTTTCTCGCCGGGTGGAAAGGTTATTCTTTGCCAGTAGTGCCCTCTGTAGGAAGAATCGTAAATGCCGGAGGACGCGTTCAACATGAATTGTCACTGTGGAATGAAATCACCTCTCGAATCGAGCAAGAAATGACTATTTATTTGATAATAGCGACTTATCACAAAAACAACCAAGGGTCCATCGACCCGATTGAAACTGTCTTCACTGCATTGAATCGAAGGGAACTACTATAGAGAGTGGAATAAGCTACAAGGCATAACACTATGAGCTTTTCTTTAGATAACCTTAATCACACCAGCTTTTCCTCATGGGAGGGTAAAGGAAATCGGAATGTATGAAATCTATCCCAATAAGAAATGCGGAAGGTTGTCAACTAGAAACCTGTTATCACTCTCTTCTTCCGATCGTCCCATCAGTTTCTTGTAAGCCTGCTTCCTCCGATGATCGGTTGCGGCTAACTTCTCTCTCTTCATCTCTCTGAGTTCGCTTCTTGGTAGTAGTTACCCCTGTCAGAACCTTTGTCTACTCTTTCGTATAAATACGCTGATCTGCCAGCCAGCCGAAAGTAGAGAACCACATTGTATGATCTGGGGCAACTCTCTATTATAGCAGCGATTTCTTATTCATTCAGGGCGCCCGTTCATGTGTTTTTAAAGAAAGGATACCTTGTGATTCCAGATTCCAATAGAGATTCGATTCCTCACATCTAAGGGAAGACAGACACAAATGCACAAACACATTATCCGGGGGTGTCACCGTTTGCATCGTATCAGTATCATAAGAAAAGATTGATAGTTGTGTGTGATTTTACTACCCTTCCAGACTTAGCAGGTAATGAAGCTGCTGACAAGGGAGGAAATGTCCGTTGAAAATAAAGCGAACCAGTGGGGCTTAAAAGTCACTCTTTGAATAGTTTTTTAGACTATTAAGTTGTCAATCTTTCCAATGATGAGGCTCCAAAGTTTATTACATTTCCTGGTCTGCCGAGGAAAGCACTAGATTGATTGCTTACCGACTTTCATTCAGATACCAACCCATCTTTTTATCAAAAGCATGGAAACTATCTAATCGAAGATAGAATTCACGCCTGTGAAAAGTAAGCAATTTCATCATTTTCCTTCGCAAGACAGCTCACTCAATTGTAGAGATACCGAACAGTTTGAGTGATCGATCGACCTTGTCGCACGATGAGCCCATTCTCTCTCTTCCATCCCGCCTTCTGAACCGAACCCTGGAGAAAGACTTCTTGAACAGAACAGAGCTGCAATTCTAGAAACTTCCATTTTCCATTGATCTGGGCGTTGCTATTAAAAGTGGGTCTACCCGCCCCGGCGTGACTCACACTTGACCAACCACTTCTATCTAAGAAAATACTTAGGTAGGGTCAATCTCCCTTCGGGGTTTACGCGTCCTAGTCCGAACCATTGGATCGATCAGAAGAAGAAAGGCAAAGGAATTGAAAGGTAGAGTAAGAAGCATCGCCTAGCAGAGTGATTGAGGGAGTCTTCCCTAGCCCAATGGTCTTCTTTTTGTTTTTCACTCTCCTATTTTGATTTTGGAAGAGTTCTACTACTATTTCAGTAGTTCTAAGACCCTTCCTTCCCTTTTCAAGTGCTTGCTATCCCTCTCGCTCTACCCGTCCAGAGGGAGCCCTAGTTTTAGCATAATAGCCTCGTTTTGAAGCGCTCGCTTCATATGGACGCACGTCGAACAAAGGAATCTTATCGGCATACCCACCTGCTGGGCGTGGTTCACTTGACCGACCAACCGACCCAATAGTAGGAGTAGGCGGCTGGCTTCTTATGTGAAGAGAACGGATGGAGAAACAGATGCGCGAAAGAACTAGTCCCTTGGAAAGCTTCGTTTTCCTAACCCAACCTAAGCATAATGAGCTGGTTATTTGAGTATCGAAGCTGTCGAGTGTTCCATTCTTTCGTATGTAGACCCCAGCGAAGAAGGAGAATCAGAAATGGAACTAGTCGAACACGCATAAGATACCAGTTTTAGGCATAACCCCGGGTTAAATAAAGTAGTAAAGGAGCCCAATCTAGCTAAAGAGGGGCTTCTCCGCCACCATAACCAACTAGCTACGTAGATGAATTATCCTTGCGTTCAGCTATCAAACCCATCCACTAGAGCTTGAACCCATGCTTGCTCAAACCATCTGTTTTCTCTTCTAACGAGCATGGCTTCCCTGTCACCTACACTAGAGACGTCTCAATAGTTTAGTTTATTCATAGCCTAGTACACAAGGAGGGTTTTAGCACGCACTAGCTGTACTATAGTATGATCTGGTATCAGCTGCTGTCTCTCCTTGCTATTATAGTGTAGTATAGGTCGCCTCAAACTCAAACAAAAATGGGTGCACAGTTCTACTGCGTCTTATCGAATAGTGCTTTTGAGTCAAAGTGCAATCACCATTTCATGTACACCATCTTTGTCAATATCTGCAATTACCTGTAGAAAGAATGTGAAAAACAACTCAAGGTCATTTACAGAACGAACAGCAAAATATAAGCAAAAGGATACAAAAGGTTCACTTACTGGGGTGGACAAGATGTGAGCATAGATGCTCACGTAATCTTCCGCTTTCTCATGTTCTTGTTGTGTCCAGTCCTCATCTCCCCACATGGATTCATCAACATAGTCATCATAATCATAATTGTACTCATCAGGCTGTTCTTCTGCATCCCGAAACAAATCAAATGATGTATCAACGTCATCCTCTAGAGGCTCGCTATTTTCAACAGTGGCTGCTCCTGAACGAGCTGCTCATGCTCAGGCGGCAGCTCGTTAAGATCAAAGTCATGGTTGTTCATCATGGAGACCCGGACCCCTGCAGGTGCCGTTTTCCCCGCTGCCAGGCTCCCACCAGAGAGAGATCCCATTTCCGTTTTTCTAGAGCAAGCTGGAAGCGTAGACCCATACCTTGTACTCTCATTCTTTCGTTTTAGCTAGCCATAATGGTATGTGCTTTGAAAGGTAGTTCTTTTTACTAGAAAGTACTTACAGAGGGCACTGAGGCGCAGCCTCGAGCTAAGCGAGATTCTCTATTGTTGCTTCTTATTAGCCAGATCCCGCACCAGATTTTCCAGGAGGAACAGTTCCAGGATCTTATGAATCTGCGACCAGACGTGAATCTGGTTCAGAACCATAGATCGCGGGTTAGCCATCCCGTCGTAAGGCTTCTTTACACGCCATGGTTGCGGAACAACCACGACCCTTCTTCCATGAGCTTCTGCCAGTCGCCAAGGCAGAAAACTGGAACAACAAACAGGTTGTCCTCCACCGCTCGGAACATCACACCTTGTGCCATGTTCCAAGCGAACTGCATCATTGAGAAAAAGGATTGGCTACTGAAGGGATGCGGCGTGGCCACTTTCGCAAGGGCCATCCACCGACCCTTCTACTATCGGTTTTTAGTATTGGCTACTACTATACTAGCTACTCACCTATCGGTCTAATGAGCATACTTGGAGAAAGGAGAACTTCCCGCCTATAATGTTGGGTTGGCAACCTACCCATTCGTTGAAGTACTTCCTTCATACGGCCCAAAGAAAGGCGGCTAAGCCGTCTTAGTTCGTGAACAATGACCCAGGTGCATAAACAGGTGCATAAAAAGGAAATCAAGTTTGGGAAATGGTACGTGGCTAGTATTTATGCCGAAATCTAGTGACATTATTTACTATTACTATAGTCAAGAAGTAAAGAGTAAAGGCTTTGGCCATTGGCAACGCTTACCTAACTTCTCACTTAAATGTTTACTCGCATTACTGGTATTCAATAAAAGAAGGAAACCATGGTACCTACCTCCCTCCCTTACTTGGTAATCTAAGAACCCTTCAGGGGGGGAGCAAGAGATCTTCCATACCAACATTTTGTTCGCCACCCCTGCTTCCTCCTCCACTTGAGCTTGTGCAGCAAATCTACTTTATGCTTAGGCCAGGTCCTGCAAGTAAAGAGAAGTAAATATTGGAAACATGGGTATCTAGTTTATTTTATTCAACGGCTGAGTAATTGAAATTCCTTGCTTCTTCAAGTAGGAGATCCCGAGTACCGGGTGTCGTCAGACTCCCATTCTATTACCTTTGTGCCAAGAGCACGTTAAGCTGCCTGGGCTGTTCCGCTACCGGCGTGTAAAGAAGCTCCGCCTAACGGCTAAACCAATGAATTTCTCTCCTTAAAGGAATCTACTACCCTGACTGTCAACTACTCGCTTCTTCACTGGTATCACACCCGCGCCAGACTGAACAGCAGAGTTAGAACCCAACCAAATACGATTCTTGTATTATCTTACCGAAATTCGGATCCATTTGGCTCCAAAGGAGCAAGCGCGGGAGTTCTAATAGGACTTTGAGACTCGAAAAATCCTGCGGGCTGCTGAGAACAGAGAGAAGTAGTTGCAGAGAGGTTTGATAGGGTTAGGCAGATGCCCCATTATTCGTAAACAAGAAGAAATCCAGATTAGTTTGATGGAGCTGTGGCTTAGCACAAGCATGGTGTCAATGTGGTTCCTCTCGACTAAACACTTAAACAATTGGATCCAGTAGGGTTCAATAGAGGTATGGTATCGGCAACCTTTTAGGGAGCTATATTCTTTGGAATAAGATAGCCGCCCAGAGCTTGCGACGTACCTACCCCCTGGGCGTAGATAGAATTAGGTAAGATAAAAATCGATTGGAAAGTCCTAAATTAGACCAATTCAATTCCGTCTGCTAGAATAAGAAAAAAGTGCTTCCGAATTTCTCTCATCCTTTATAATGAGAATTTCTCTTTGTTCAGTAATAACTTAATCTTGCAATAAAACACTCTTGCTTGGAAGGTATGGTAAAGGTAAACTGTTTCTATTTTTTGATCTAAAAAAGAGAGTGCTAAAGGAGTCATTCAGAAGTGAGTGAAGGGGCAAAGCTCATTTCTTTCATTCAGGAATGGACACTGGACCAGAATGAAATGTGGGAATATCGGGATTGGCAGATTTTTTATATTGAAATAAAAAAAACTCAACACGACTAGTGAATTCAAATTAGAGTCACTTGCGGATTTCTTCAAATTGTTGTAGTGTAGTATTGTGGTTTTTCAGTAAAGACCCCGACCTATAAATATTCACAGCCCGGCTCATACGGGCGGACAATATTCACCCAAAGCCCCATTGCGACCGCAATGCTGTTCTTGAAGGACCTTACCTTAGAGCAAAAAAAGGGCATATAAGTTAGGAAGACTACTGACGTAGGGCGGCGGGTGAGCTCAACCTCGAACCAAACAAGCAACGGATTGAGCAACTAGCGCGAAAGCCGTTGCGCGTTAGCGCATCCGTTTTCTTGCACCAACGTTATTAGTTTCTATTCTCTCCCTGCACGAACCTCGGTCCAATCAATTTGTTTGGAATTGGGGTTAGGACCGGTTAGAACTCCCATTTCCCGATCGGAGGTTTGAGCTGCTATGGCAAGCTTTTTTCCGAATAGTGGGTATGGGGAACCCACCGTACCAACACGATTGGCTGGTGTTGCTGATACCGGACCCGTTATAACCCCGATTGGAAGGGCAGGCCAGTCTGAGGCTCTCGGGATGCGAGGCCATTGAAAGTGAGTATCCCATATTCTATGACGGAGATAGAGCATTAATTGCAGTTTTCACCTGTCAGGACCCCGACTCGATGTCACATCGAATCTAGCTTGTAACACCCCATATCACTTTGCGGCCTCACGCACGGCATCCCCACGGGTGTCGCCTTACCTTTGCCCGGGGCCATTTGCGCCTTTTAGCTCACGTATATGATAGTGTCGCTAGCATTCATATGATAAAGAGCCCGGGCTGACATGACTAGTCGTAAACCCAAAGTGGCACAGTGCTTACAGGGACAGGCATCCATGACCCAGCAACGAACGCGTCGGTCATCAGCAAGTGGGTCCGGGCTGTAGCACTGGGCTCGCAGGACTCCGGTAAACCGGGCTGTAGCGGGCTAACAGGACTCCGGTACTCAATGCGTGACATTTCCCCGAAGGGACAGACACAGGAACGAAGAAGGACACATGCCGGCCAGCCTAAGTGTTCCAGAGCAGTAGCAAGCTACCATGGCTCGGTGTAACACTTGGAGACATTTCCCGGTAAGAGAGGCTACTAAGGATAAACAACTAGGTAGTCAGATCCCACACATACCAAGCATTTCAATCATACACACAATATGCTCGATATGTGCAAACACAACAAGGCATCACAACATGACTCTATGACACAAGTACTTTATTTAAGGCTCAGAGAGCCATACATAACATACACAAAGGTACGGGTCACACGACCCAGCATTCAAGTCATACAGTCATACAAACCAGCAGCGGAAGTTACTTGTCTGAGTACAGACAACTAGTAAAATAAAAGAGGCTTGGAAAGCCTAGCTATACTACGTGGTCCTTCACAAGCTCAGGATCACCACCTGGGCCTTAGCCTACTCATTGATGTCAACGTCTATGTAGAACCCATCAGAAGGGGTTGCAGCGTCTTCTGTAAAAATGTAAATTATAGCAACATGAGTACAAAGGTACTCAGCAAGACTTACATCAGATCCTACATACATGCATATTATCAAGAAGGGTTGGCGGAGTTATTGCAGCAAGCCAGCTTTGACTCTTGGCTAGGCTAACCTACGAGACTCCAACTTGAAATGGTTTTGCGCACACGAGTCCACTACTCTCCACTTCAATACACTACCGAGGATCCACCTCCGTCTTCCTACGGAAGAGCCATCCTCGGCACTCACACTTATCTTGAGGCTTTTATTAGTTTCCATTTACTTGTCTATGAACTGTATAGGCGACCAAGTAGTCCTTTACCGCGGACGCGGCTATTCGAATAGATCATGATAACCCTGCAGGGGTGTACTTCTTCATACATGTTTCCACCACTTAGCGTCTGCACACGACATGTGCTCGGCAGACTTCAAGCGAAAGCCGACGTGGGTGTAGACCACGACCTACCTAAACACTTAAGCCTCTAGTCCAGGTTTATCTCCTATCCAGGTTCCATCCGCAGGGAGTCCGGCCGAGGTTTCCCATACGGCCCCGAACGATGTGAACAGGGTTCCCGAGATACCTAACGGGTATTCGGTACACCCGGCCACGTACCTACCGCATCACAGCCCACCCCTATGGTCAGCGCTGTCCACGGCCTCCAGTAGGCTACAAACACCAGAAACTACTTGCAACTCCTGGACAGAGAGCTAGGGTGAATAAGAAGTCGAGCGGGGTCATATTTCAGGGCCCAATGCATGGTAGTAGCTGTATCTTAAATCACACATACAGATCTCAGTGCTTAAGGTCGGCTTCAATGAAACAACCCACCATGTACTCCTACATGGCCTCTCATCGATACCTTTACCAAATCGTGTTCACCACACCACTCTCATTACCGACATAATCATTTCACTCTAGCCATCACCCAGATGAACCAGACCTGACACGACTCTAAGCATAGCAGGCATAGCAAGGTAGGAACAACACATACATATGGCTCAATCAACTCCTACACATGCTAGTGGGTTTCATCTAGTTACTGTGGCAATGATAGGTCATGCAGAGGAAATGGGTTCAACTACCGTAGCACACAACAGTTTGAAACACGTTGTCTTAATGCAGTAAAAGAGAGCAGGAGCGAGAACATGGGATTGTATCGATATGATAAAATGGTTGGTTGCTTGCCTGATGGTTCGATGCACTGATACGGTTCTTCGTTAGGGTAATCACGGTACTCCTCGGGGGCAGAACCTGCCGCAAAGAACACCGATACACAACCATCACCAAACAATGTGCAACAATATGATGCATGCATGAAACATAGCAATATGAGTGTGTTGGGCTAATGCAACTAAGACCAGAAGGGTTTGAACCAATTTGAATCAAAGATTCAAATTTCAAACTCAAACATGGCCTTTTAAAGTGCTTTTCCTTGTTCTGCATTAAACATCAGGTTAACTTGTTTAATCATCCATGAAAATAGTACAGATGGATAGATTGGATTTTTCTGACCATTTTTCATATATAATTTGTCTGATTTGGAGTTACAGAATAAAAGTTATGAATTTTTGAAGTTTAAACTATATTCTGGAATTTCCTATATTAGATTAATTCCAGAAAATCAATTATTGCGTCAGCCTGACGTCAGTGTGACGTCAGCAGGTCAACGGAACACGTCCGGGTCAAACCTGACAGTGGGTCCCGCGTGTGAGTGTGATTAGATTAATTAAAGTTTAATTAAAACTAAACCTGTTTAATTAACAGGGCTGGGCCCCACCTGTCATTGACTCAGGGGAGTCAACCAGGGCCCACCTGTGGTCAAACCCGGGTCGGCTGCACCGGCGTTTAGCCGCCGGCGAGCCCGACGCGGCGGCGGAAGTGGTTTTGGCCGTTTCGGCCACCAAATGGGTCGCGGAGACCACCGGAGTGGAGCTGAGGACGAGCCGCAGCTCTTGGTGGAGTCCATTGGGGTCGGGGTGGCCGGAGTTGGCGCCGGCGACGACTTTGGCGGCCACCAGGGTTCGGCCGAAGACGAACTTGACGCTAGAGGGGTCGGTGAGGCTCGGGGAGTGGCTAGCTAGGTGCTAAGTGACACGGTGAGCATGATGGACACCGTGGAGTGGCCGGAGGATGACCGGGAGCACGTCGGCGACGAGCTCCACGGCGGTGGGTGCGGTTGAGCTCCGGGAGGTCGCTACACGGCTCGGGAGCAAGAACGGAAGGGAGGGGAAGATGGCTAAGCTCACAGTGAGTGCGACGAAGCCCTTGGTGTGGCCGGAGATGGACCGGAGCGACGACGGCGTTGAAGGGGATCTCCGGCGACGGCGGTTCGGGCGAGGTCGTTGCGGGGGACTCGGGCGTTGCGAGCTCTCGGGGCTCGGCTTGCTCGATGGAGTGGACAGCGGCGGAGCTCCTGGACACGATGAGAGGACGCACGGGTGGCGGGGAGCACGGCTACGACGAAGGCACGGCGATGGTGGCGTCGGCCATGGCGGGGGAGCGCGAGGGGGAGGAGCTGGAGAGGAGAGGGGGTGTCTGGGGGGTTCGGGGGGGGCGAGAGAGGCTGATCCACGACGTCACCGGGCGAGGGGAGCGGCGAGGCGGCGAGCAGGTGCGTGGCGTGCGCTGCGGTCGCCGTCGGGCACCTGCCTGCCTGCCTGGCCGGCAAGCAGCTCGCTGGAGCGGCACTGGGCTGGGCCGGCAGGTGGCCGGGTGCTGGGCGCCAGGTAAGTTTTTTCCATTTCTTTCTGTTTTCTGTTTTTTTAATACTTCTGCAACTTTGTTGAATTAAATAAAATACTTAGGCTACTCCTAAAATCACCAAACTACTCCTGGTCCATAGTTGGATTATTTCCAACATGAAACATTTTAGTTTGGAGTTATTTGAGCATTTAAATATTTTATATAATTTTAAATGCCCAAATTCAAATATTTATGATTTAATTCAAAAACCCTAAGATGGCCTAGGAAAATGTGCACCACATTTGGCAGAGGTTCTGAACCAAGACAAAAATGATGGGCATTTTAGAAGGGCATTTCAGGTTCATTGAAAAAGTTTTTAGTAAACCCTAGTTGGTTTCAGAGGGGACTGGGGGTTCTGTCATCCCCATTTCAGGTTTCTGGTGAAAGAATAAACATGATGCAACACTCTAATGCATGACTAGCTAGGGTGTGACAACTCACCCCCACTCAAAAGAATCTCGTCCCGAGATTTGGGTTCCTCCGGGAAGAAGGCGGGATACTCGAGTCGAAGACGATCCTCCCTTTCCCAAGTTGCTTCATCCTCAGAATGGTGCGACCATTGAACTTTGAGAAACTTGATATTATGACGTCGAGTGGTACGCTCGGCCTGATCGAGGATACGAATGGGGTACTCTCGATATGTAAGATTATCTTGGAGATCAAGCGTTTCGTAGTCCACTCCACGGATAGGATCCGAGAAGCAACGCCTGAGTTGAGAAACATGGAAGACATCGTGGACTCTGGAGAGGTGCGGAGGTAGTTCCAACTGGTAGGCAACTTCTCCTCATTTAGCGAGAATGCGAAAAGGTCCAATGTAACGAGGAGCCAATTTGCCTTTGATACCGAAACGATGGGTTCCCTTCAGAGGGTTAACCCGAAGGTAAGCCTTCTCGTCAATCTCGAAAGTCATAGCCTTATGTTTTCGGTCATATTGACTCTTTTGACGAGATTGGGCTGTTTTCAACTTTTCACGAACGATGCGAACTTGCTCCTCTGCTTCATGAATCATATCCGGGCCAAAGAATTGTCTTTCCCCGGTCTCTGACCAGTTAAGGGGTGTTCGACACCGTCGTCCATAGAGAACTTCAAAAGGGGCTTTACCCAAGCTAGATTGATAGCTGTTGTTGTAAGCAAATTCGACAAATGGAAGGCATTTCTCCCACTCCATTCCGAAAGAGATAACAGAGGCTCGAAGCATGTCTTCTAGAATCTGGTTGACGCGTTCTACTTGACCACTCGATTGAGGGTGAAAAGCGGTGCTAAAGGAAAGGCGGGTTCCCATAGCGTTTTGGAAACTTTCCCAAAATCGAAAGGTGAAAAGACTTCCTCGATCCGAGTTAATTTCCAAAGGAACACCATGGAGAGACACTATTCGGGAGATGTATAGGTCTGCCAGCTGACCAGCGGTTATACTTTCACGAACAGGTAAGAAATGGGCCACTTTGGAAAGACGATCAACAACGACAAAGATAGCATTATTCCCTCTCTTGGTCCTGGGAAAACCGGTAATGAAATCCATACCAATTTTATCCCATTTCCATTCAGGAATAGCTAGGGGCTGAAGGGTGCCAGCAGGCCGTTGATGCTCTGCTTTTACACGACGACAGACATCGCAATTAGCAATATACTGAGCAATTTCTCTCTTCATCCTAGTCCACCAGAACCTCTGGCGTAGGTCCTGATACATCTTGGTACTACCCGGATGAATGGTGAGAGGAGATTCATGAGCCTCCTTAAGGATCAACTGCCGTAGATGCTGGTTCTTGGGAACCACTAAACGGTTCTCAAAGTACACAACACCATGATCATTTGTGGAGAAACAACTAGCACCTCCGCTAGCAATGTTCTCCTTGATCTTAGCTATTCCCTTATCTCGCTTCTGGGCAGCGATGATTTGATCCGTAAGAGTAGGTTTCGCCACCAAGGTGGAAAGAAATCCTTGAGGAACAATGTGAAGGTTAAGCTTCCGAAATTCCTCATGGAGAAGCGGTTGACTTTGTTGTAACATCAGGTTGTTACAATAAGATTTACGACTTAGTGCATCAGCCATGACGTTGGCTTTCCCTGGGGTGTAAGTTATTCCTAAGTCGAAATCTGTGATCAACTCGACCCAACGTCTTTGCCTGAGATTCAAATCCGGTTGGGTGAAGATGTACTTCAGACTTTGGTGATCAGTGAATATTTCGCAACGATTACCGAGGAGGTAATGTCGCCAGGTTTTAAGTGCATAGACTACAGCTGCAAGCTCTAGATCATGAGTAGGATAATTCTCCTCATGTGGGTGCAATTGCCGTGAGGCGTAAGCAATTACATGTCGATCTTGCATGAGAATACAGTCTAGTCCTTGTCGCGATGCGTCGCAGTAGATAACAAAGTCCTTAGAGAAGTCTGGCGGTACCAGAACGGGAGCAGAAGTCAGGCGTCTTTTCAGTTCCTGAAAGCTGTGCTCAGATTGTGGAGTCCATTCAAACTTTTTATCCTTCTTAAGGAGTTCGGTTAGAGGTTTAGCAACTTTGGACAAGTTCTCGACAAAGCGACGACAATAGCTCGCTAGGCCAAGGAAACTCCGAACTTGCTTGACCGATTCAGGTGGAGTCCAATTAAGGACGGCTTGAACTCGCTCAGGGTTAACAGCAATACCTTTACCAGATATTACATGACCCAGATAGGTCACTTCTGACAACCAAAATTCACATTTGGAAAACTTGGCATAAGGGCGGTGCTCTCGAAGTTTCTTCAACACTAGCCTTAGATGTTCGGCATGTTCTTCCTCGTTCTTGGAGTAGATGAGTATATCATCTAGGTAAACCACGACGAATTTATCCAAATACTCCATGAAGATTGAGTTCATTAACCGAGAAAAGGTGGCTGGAGCGTTTGTTAAACCGAAAGACATGACGGTGTACTCGTATTGGCCATAATGAGTAACAAAGGCCATTTTAGGAATGTCCCCGTTTCTGATTTTGATTTGATGGTAGCCCAACCTCAAATCCATCTTGGAGAAGACTGAGGATCCAGCGAGCTGATCATACAAGTCGTTGATCCTGGGAAGCGGATATTTGTTCTTGATTGTGACCAAATTGACAGGTCGATAATCTACAACCATCCGGTCCGTACCATCCTTCTTCTTGACGAAGAGGACGGGGCAAGCCCACGGAGATGAACTAGGTCGGATGAAACCCTTTTTCAAGGACTCATCGAGTTGCTTCTTAAGCTCGGCTAGTTCTAGTGGTGCCATCTTATAGGGTCTTCTAGCAATCGGAACGGTTCCTGGAATGAGGTCTATTACGAACTCAACATCCCTGTCAGGTGGAACACCTGGCAATTCCTCTGGGAAGACATCCGGGAAGTCATGGACTACCGGAACGTCCTCAAGGTCTGGCAAAGGGCTGGCGTTAAGAGAATATAACTGTCGCTCGGCTAATCGGGTCAAGACATTGACTATCTTCCCCGAAGGATGAGTGAGTTGAACAGTCCTAGAGAAGCAATCAATTTTGGCATGATGAGCTGACATCCAGTCCATACCCAAAATGATATTAATATCTGAAAATTTGAGAGCTATCAAAGATGCAAGGAAAACAAGTCTGTCGACTTGGATTTCATTTCCATAACTTACCCTGGAGGTCTGCCATCTAGAACCGGGAGTAGAAATTTCCATAGTGGATGGCATGTTATAGAATGCGGTGTTATGCAAACGAGCATAGTTCTCGGATATAAATGAGAACGACGTTTCAGATATAAAAGAATGAGAGGCTCCTGTATCGAAAAGAATAGATGCCGGGTGGCAATTAACAAGGAGCGTACCGAGAACGACGTTGGGATCCTCTTGAGCTTCTTCGGCAGAGATACAGTTGACATGGCCACGTGTAGCGGTGGCCGGCTTGGCGTGGAACACTTTCCCTGTCGGCTTGCGACGGCCAACAGCTTTAGCAGATTGGTTGGGGTTGGTCTGGGGACACTCACGCATATAGTGACCAGATTCCCCACACTTGAAACAAGTCACGGAACTGGTACGTGGAGGAGCATTGTTGGTTGGACCCCCATAGGGCTTGGCTGGTGCAGACTGTTGAACAGGGCGAGGCGCCTGGAAAGATGGCCTCGGTGTGAACCTGGGTGGCAGGGCGGTGTTGGGCACCCACACGCGGCACTTCTGAGGACTAGCACCAGATGAGGAACCCATGTCACGGCCATGCTTGCGTGTTGCATCATAATCAGTCTGACCAGTTTCAGCACTGATGGCCTTGTTAACAAGTTTCTGAAAAGATGTGCACTCATGCAGACGGAGGTCGCGGCGAAGCTCAGGACTAAGCCCCTTACGGAACCTTGCTTGCTTCTTGGCATCAGTAGAAACTTCCTCAGTTGCATATCATGCGAGGTTACCGAACTCCCTGCTGTAAGCATCCACAGAGAGTCGGCCCTGAGTGAAACTGCAAAATTCCTCACGTTTACGGTCCATGAGACCCTCCGGAATGTGATGTTCACGGAAAGCCTCGCTGAATTCAGCCCAAGTAGTGACATGGCCTGCTGGGCGCATAGCTCCATAATTCTCCCACCATAGACTGGCGGGGCCTTCAAGATGATATGCAGCAAAGGTGACCTTGTCAGCCTCCGCTACCAGCGCGGAACGCAGTTTGTGAGAAATACTGCGAAGCCAGTCATCAGCGTCGAGAGGCTCGACGGAGTGGTGGAACGTGGGTGGATGTAACTTGATGAAATCACTGAGTGACACCACGTTAGTCCTCTGATGGTGTGCCGTGTTCTGTTCAATACGCTCCAACAAACGGTTGGTCTCCCGCTTGTTTCTTTCGGCTTCCATCATAACCTCGGCTAGGGAAGGAGGATGAGGCAGATTTGCATTCCTGACTTCACTGCCTTCGGCCTGCTCTTGAGGAGCAGGGTTAGTGCGCGTGTTGACCATCCTAGGTAAACAAGACAATGATTTAGTCAGGATGATAAAATTCCGACATAGGATACAGAATGTAAGGAATAACTCGGAATGCAAGATGATCATCCGTATGACATGGTAGATACAGAAACTGCTCTTTTATTCCATCGTCATACACACCATACATGGTTTAGTACAAGACCAAACAAGGTACTATTACGGTGAAAAGAGGATTACATCTCATCGGAGGCATTCCAAGCTCCTATACATTATTTTTCTACACCTCCGGAAGGCGATACAAACTAGGTCATATCCCACGAGTCACGCAGGACGATAGACGACACAGCTAACACGAACTAGTGATACTACTACTAACTCAGACCGATCCGTAGTAGTCCTCGTAGAAGTCACCTCCATAGCCTGGAAGCTCAACATGACCATCCGGAAACAGACGATCTCGCGGAGCTTGTGGACCATAGGGACTAGGATGAGGTCTTGGACCAACAGACGGTGGCCCGCGGGGACCGCGAGGTGGGGTGATGCCTCCTACATCACGCCAACCCATCACGTCTGGCAGAGCAGATCTCACAGGATAGAGATCGCGCATATCCGAATATCCAGCTTGCACCGCCGGTGCAAACCGAGTCAATGTGGCCCAATGGTCAGCACGGGTATTGAAGAGCTCTAACCTCAAGGCCCGATTTTCACGGTCCTTATCCTCGAGCATCTCAGCAGTGGTGCGGGTCCGTGAATCCTCCTGAGTGGGGTCAGCATAGATAGCCTGGAGATACCCTTGTGCTCCCGGAAGTGATCCTGGCATATACCGGAAGTTAGAGTCCCGAAATAGGCCAGACCTGACTCGCATGATGGTCATCATAGAGTAGGGGGCGTCCTGCACAGCCATCTCAATAGTAACCCCGAGTCCATAGGTGTCACACCCTAGCTAGTCATGCATTAGAGTGTTGCATCATGTTTACTTTTTCATCAGAAACTTGAAATGGGGATGACAGAACCCCCAGTCCCCTCTGAAAGCAACTAGGGTTTACTAAAATAATTTTCAAATGAACCGGAAATGCCCTTCTAAAATGCCCATCATTTTTGTCTTGGTTCAGAACCCCTACCAAAAGTGGTGCACATTTTCCTAGGCCATCTTAGGGTTTTTGAATTAATTCATAAATATTTGAATTTGGGCATTTAAAATTATATAAAATATTTAAATGCTCAAATATCTCCAAACTAAAATGTTTCATGTTGGGAATAATCCAACTATGGACCAGGAGTAATTTGGTGATTTTTGAAGTTGCCTAGGTATTTTATTAAATTCAACAAAGTTGCAGATATATTAAAAAAAACAGAAACAGAAAAAAAGGGGAAAACTTACCTGGCGCCACCGCAGGCCCACCAGCCAGCCCACCTGGCCGGCCCAGCCCGGCCACCGCTCCAGCGAGCTGCTTGGCTCGCCAGGCAGGCAGCCAAGGTGCTCGGCGGCGGCACCGCAGCTCGCCACGCAGCTGCTCGCCGCCTCGCCGCCTCCCTCGCCCGGCTAACGCCGTGGATCGGCCTCCCTCTCTCCCCCGAACCCCCCAGACACCCCCTCTCCTCTCCAGCTCCTCCCCCTCGCACGCCCCAGCCATGGCCGACGCCATCGCCGCCACCCCCTCGCCGTAGCCACGCCCTCCGTCCACCCCACGCCGTGTCACCGTGTCCAGGAGCTCCGCCGCTGTCCACTTCATCGAGCAGCCGAGCCCCGAGCGCTCGCAACGCCCGAGACCACCGCACCGACCTCGCCCGAGCTCACCGTCGCCGGAGATCCCCTTCAACGCCATCGTCGCTCCGGTCCATCTCCGGCCGCACCAAGGACTCCGTCGCACTCACTGTGAGCTTAGCCATCTTCCCCTCCCTTCCGTTCTTGCTCCCGAGCCGTGTAGCAACCTCCCGGAGCTCAACCGCACCCACCGCCGTGGACCTCGTCGCCGACGTGCTCCCGGTCATCCTCCGGCCACAAGATGGTGTCCATCTTACTCACCGTGTCACTTAGCACCTAGCTAGCCACTCCACGAGCCTCACCGAACCCTCTAGCGCCAAGTTCACCTCCGACCGAACCCCGGTGGCCGCCAACGTCGTCGCCGGCGCCAACTCCGGCCACCCCGACCTCAACGGACTCCGCCAAGAGCTGCGGATTGTCCTCAGCTTCCCTCCGGTGGTCTCCGCGGCCCATTTGGTGGCCGAAATGGCCAAAACCACTTCCGCCGCCGCGTCGGGCTCGCCGGCGGCTAAACGCCGGTGCAGCCGACCCGGGTTTGACCACGGGTGGGCCCTGGTTGACTCCCCTGAGTCAATGACAGGTGGGGCCCAGCCCTGTTAATTAAACAGGATTAATTTTAATTATGTTTTAATTAAAATAATCACCCTGACATGCGGGACCCACTGTCAGGTTTGACCCAGACCTGTTCCGTTGACCTGCTGACGTCACACTGACGTCAGGCTGACGCAGAAATTGATTTTCTGGATTTAATTTTAATCAGGAAATTCCAGAATATAATTTAAACTTCAAAAATTCATAACTTTTATTCTGTAACTCCAAATTGGACAAATTATATATGAAAAATGATCAGAAAAATCCAATCTATCCATCTGTACTATTTTCATTCATGACCAAACAAGTTAAATTGATGTTTTAAACAGAACAAGGAAAAGCACTTTAAAAGGCCATGTTTGAGTTTGAAATTTGAATCTTTGATTCAAATTTGTTCAAACCCTTCTGGTTTTAGTTGCATTAGCCCAACACACTCATATTGCCATGTTTCATGCATGCATCATATTGTTGCACATTGTTTGGTGATGGTTGTGTATCGGTGTCCTTGCGACAGGTTCTGCCTCCGAGGAGTACCGTGATTACCCTAACGAAGAACCGTATCAGTGCATCGAACCATCAGGCAAGCAACCAACCATTTGATCATATCGATACAATCCCATGTTCTCGCTCCTGCTCTCCTTTTACTGCATTAAGACAACGCGTTTCAAACTGCTGTGTGCTACGGTAGTTGAACCCATTTCCTCTGCATGACCTGTCATTGCCACAGTAACTAGATGAAACCCACTAGCATGTGTAGGAGTTGTTTGAGCCATATGTATGTGTTGTTCCTACCTTGCTACGCCTGCTATGCTTAGAGTCGTGTCAGGTCTGGTTCATCTGGGTGATGGGCTAGAGTGAAATGTTTATGTCGGTGATGAGAGTGGTGTGGTGAACACGATTTGGTAAAGGTATCGATGAGAGGCCATGTAGGAGTACATGGTGGGTTGTTTCATTGAAGCCGACCTTAAGCACCGAGATCTGTATGCGTGATTTAAGATACAGCTACTACCATGCATTGGGCCCTGAAATATGACCCCGCTCGACTTCTTATTCACCCTAGCTCTCTGTCCAGGAGTTGCAAGTAGTTTCTGGTGTTTGTAGCCTACTGGAGGCCGTGGACAGCGCTGACCGTAGGGGTGGGCTGTGATGCGGTAGGTACGTGGCACGGTGTACCGAATACCCATTAGGTATCTCGGGAACCCTGTTCACATCGTTCGGGGCCGTATGGGAAACCTCGGCCGGACTCCCTGCGGATGGAACCTGAATAGGCGATAAACCTGGACTAGAGGCTTAAGTGTTTAGGTAGGTCGTGGTCTACACCCACGTCGGCTTTCGCTTGAAGTCTGCCGAGCACATGTCGTGTGCAGACGCTAAGTGGTGGAAACATGTATGAAGAAGTACACCCCTGCAGGGTTATCATAATCTATTCGAATAGCCGCGTCCGCGGTAAAGGACTACTTGGTTGCCTATACAGTTCATAGACAAGTAAATGGAATCTGCTAAAAGCCTCAAGATAAGTGTGAGTGCCGAGGATGGCTCTTCCGTAGGAAGACGGAGGCGGATCCTCGGTAGTGTATTGAAGTGGTGAGTAGTGGACTCGTGTGCGCAAAACCATTTCAAGTTGGAGTATCGTAGGATAGCCTAGCCAAGAGTCAAAGCTGGCTTGCTGCAATAACTCCACCAACCCTTCTTGATACTATGCATGTATGTAGGATCTGATGTAAGTCTTGCTGAGTACCTTTGTACTCATGTTGCTATAATCTACATTTTTTACAGAAGACGCTGCAACCCCTTCTGATGGGTTCTATGTAGACGTTGACATCAACGAGTAGGCTAAAGACCCAGGTGGTGACCCTGAGCTTGTGAAGGACCACGTAGTATAGCTAGGCTTTCCAAGCCTCTTTTATTTTATTAGTTGTCTGTACTCAGACAAGTTACTTCCGCTGCTGGTTTGTATGACTGTATGACTTGTATGTTGGGTCGTGAGACCCGTACCTTTGTGTATGTTATATATGGCTCTCTGAGCCTTAAATAAAGTACTTGTGTCGTAGAGTCATGTTGTGATGCTTCGTTGTATTTGCACATATCGAGCATATTGTGTGTATGATTGAAATGCTTGGTATGTGTGGGATCTGACTATCTAGTTGTTTATCTTTAGTAGCCTCTCTTACCGGGAAATGTCTCCTAGTGTTACCACTGAGCCATGGTAGCTTGCTACTGCTCTGGAACACCTAGGCTGGCCGGCATGTGTCCTTCTTCGTTCCTGTGTCTGTCCCTTCGGGGAAATGTCACGCTTTGAGTACCGGAGTCCTGTTAGCCCGCTACAGCCCGGTTTACCGGAGTCCTGCTAGCCCAGTGCTACAGCCCGGACCCACTTGCTGATGACCGACACGTTCGAAGCTGGGTCATGGATGCCTGTCCCTGTAAGTCTGTGCCACTTTGGGTTTACGACTAGTCATGTCAGCCCGGGCTCTTTATCATATGGATGCTAGCGACACCATCATATACGTGAGCCAAAAGGCGCAAACGGTCCCGGGCAGAGGTAAGGCGACACCGGTGGGGATACCGTGCGTGAGGCCGCAAAGTGATATGAGGTGTTACCGGCTAGATCGATGTGACATCGAGTCGGGGTCCTGACAGCGTTGGTATCAGAGCCGGACTGCCTGTAGGTTCTCCAAGCCAAACTGGTCGATGTTGAGTCTAGAAATTCTTTAGTTATATGTAGGGGAATTGTTTGTGGGATGGAACGTAAGGCTCTTTTTATTCCTTTATCTTATGACATTCTGATCTGAGTCAGTCCATTCTTCTACCGGGGTTAAGGAATTAGGATCTATTCTCTCTATCAGGATCACGTGTTACTAATCAGTAGTACCTTATAAGATTGATGGATACAAGCCTAGTTCAGTTCTACTACCACATTATGTTGTTAGAATGGATTCAGAACTTTGATATGATGATGTTGAGTGTGTATGAAATCCTTTGTCAAATGTCTCAAAATCCTTCTTGAGCATTTACAGCTGTTATGCTGCCAAAATTTCGCTAGAAATTCTAATGCCTTTGCATTACGATTGTGCTTTCAGATGGCCACTCGCGACCTCAATCAAGTGGTTCGCCTGACTCGGTGCCTAGATGTACCCGGCCATACTGCCAAGTTGGTCAGGGTAATGACTGAGGCTGGATACCGCTGGTATCCTGCGTACACGGTCGAAGAGCAATTCCGAGACTTTAATCAAAGCCAGTATCTCTGCACTGTCAGGATATTTCCATCTTATCCTGGATCCACTGAGCCTCTTCACTGCTCCTATGGACTCGGGGTTACTATTGAGATGGCTGTGCAGGACGCCGCCTACTCTATGATGACCATTATGCGAGTCAGATCTGGTCTATTTCGGGACTCTGATTTCCGGTATATGCCAGGATCACTTCCGGGAGCACAAGGGTATCTCCAGGCTATCTATGCTGACCCCACTCAGGAGGATTCACGGACTCGCACCACTGCTGAGATGCTCGAGGATAAGGACCGTGAAAATCGGGCCTTAAGGTTAGAGCTCTTCAATACCCGTGCTGACCACTGGGCCACTTTGACTCGGTTCGCACCGGCGGTGCAAGCTGGATTCTCAGATATGCGCGATCTCTATCCTGTGAGATCTGCTCTGCCAGACGTGATGGTTTGGCGTGATGTAGGAGGCATCACCCCACCTCGCGGTCCCCGCAGGCCACCGTTTGTTGGTCCAAGGCCTCATCCTAGACCCTATGGTCCACAAGCTCCGCGAGATCGCCTGTTTCCGGATGATCATGTTGAGCTCCCAGGCTATGGAGGTGACTTTTACGAGGACTACTACGGATTGGTCTGAGTTAGCAGTAGTATCACTAGTTCGCACTAGCTGTGTCTTCTATCGTCCCGCGTGACTCGTGGGATATGACCTAGTTGTACTCCTTCCGGAGGTGTAGAAAAATAATGTATAGGAGCTTGGAATGCCTTCGATGAGATGTAATCCTCTTTCACCGTAATAGTACTTTGTTTGGTCTTGTACTAAACCCTGTATGGTGTGTATGACGATGGAATAAAGAAGCAGTTTCTGTATCTACCATGTCATACGGATGATCATCTTGCATTTCGAGTTATTCCTTACATTTTACACTATGTCGGAATTTTATCATCCTGACTAAATCATTGTCTTGTTTACCTAGGATGGTCAACACGCGCGCTAACCCTGCTTCTCAAGAGCAGGCCGAAGGCAGTGAAGCCAGGGATGCAAATCTGCCTCATCCTCCTTCACTAGCCGAGGTTATGATGGAAGCTGAGAGAAACAAGCGGGAGACCAACCGTTTGTTAGAGCGTATTGAACAGAACAGGCACACCATCAGAGGACTAACGTGGTGTCACTTAGTGATTTTATCAAATTGCATCCACCCACGTTCCACCACTCTGTCGAGCCTCTCGACGCTGATGACTGGCTTCGCAGTATCTCTCATAAACTGCGTTCCGCGCTGGTAGCGGAGGCTGACAAGGTCACCTTTGCTGCATATCATCTTGAAGGCCCCGCCAGCCTATGGTGGGAGAATTATGGAGCTATGCGCCCGGCGGGCCATGTCACTACTTGGGCTGAGTTCAGTGAGGCTTTCCGTGAACATCACATTCCGGAGGGTCTCATGGACCGTAAACGTGAAGAATTTTGCAGTTTCACCCAAGGCCGACTTTCTGTGGATGCTTACAGCAGGGAGTTTGGTAATCTCGCACGATATGCAACTGAGGAAGTGTCTACCGATGCTAAGAAGCAAGCAAGGTTCCGTAAGGGACTTAGTCCTGAGCTTCGCCGCGACCTCCGTCTGCATGAGTGCACATCTTTTCAGAAACTTGTCAACAAAGCCATCAGTGCCGAAACTGGTCAGACTGACTATGACGCAACACGCAAGCATGGCCGTGACATGGGTTCCTCATCCGGTGCTGGTCCTCAGAAGCGCCGCGTGTGGGTACCCAACACCGCCCTGCCACCCAGGTTTACACCGAGGCCATCCTTCCAGGCGCCTCGCCCCGTTCAACAGTCTGCTCCAGCCAAGCCCTATGGGGGTCCAACTAACAATGCTCCTCCACGAACCAGTTCCGTGACTTGTTTCAAGTGTGGGGAATCTGGCCACTATATGCGTGAGTGTCCCCAGACCAACCCCAATCAATCTGCTAAAGCTGTTGGCCGTGGCAAGCCGACAGGAAAAATATTCCACGCCAAGCCGGTCACCGCTCCACGTGGCCATGTCAACTGTATCTCTGCCGAAGAAGCTCAAGAGGATCCCAACGTCGTTCTCGGTACGCTTCTTGTTAATTGCCACCCGGAATCTGTTCTTTTCGATACAGGAGCCTCTCATTCTTTTATATCTGAAAATTATGCTCGTTTGCATAACGTCGCATTCGGTGATATGCCAACCTCTATGGTAATTCAAACTCCGGGATCCAAATGGCAAACTTCTCGAGTAAGCCATGGAAATGAAATCCAAGTCGACAGACTTGTTTTCCTCGCGTCTTTGATAGCCCTTAAATCTTCAGATATTAATATCATTTTGGGTATGGACTGGATGTCGGCTCATCATGCCCAAATCGATTGCTTCTCTAGGACTGTTCAACTCACCCACCCTTCGGGAAAGATAGTCAATGTCTTGACCCGAATAGCTAAGCGACAATTATATTCTCTTAACGCCAGCCCTTTGCCAGATCTTGAGGACGTTCCGGTAGTCCGTGACTTTCCGGATGTCTTTCCAGAGGAATTGCCAGGTGTTCCACCTGACAGGGATGTTGAGTTTGTAATAGACCTCATTCCAGGAACCGTTCCGATTGCTAGAAGACCTTATAAGATGGCACCCCTAGAACTAGCCGAGCTTAAGAAACAACTCGATGAGTCCTTGAAAAAGGGTTTCATCCGACCTAGCTCTTCTCCGTGGGCTTGCCCCGTCCTATTCGTCAAGAAGAAGGATGGTATGGACCGGATGGTTGTAGATTACCGACCTGTCAATTTGGTCACAATCAAGAACAAATATCCACTTCCCAGGATCAACGACCTGTACGATCAGCTCGCTGGATCCTCAATCTTCTCCAAAATGGATTTGAGGTTGGGCTACCATCAAATCAAAATCAGAAACGGGGACATTCCTAAAACGGCCTTTGTTACTCGTTACGGCCAATACGAGTACACCGTCATGTCCTTCGGTTTAACCAACGCTCCAGCCACCTTTTCTCGGTTAATGAACTCAATCTTCATGGAGTATTTGGATAAATTCGTCGTGGTTTACCTCGATGATATACTCATCTACTCCAAGAACGAGGAAGAACATGCCGAACATCTAAGGCTAGTGTTGCAGAAACTTCGAGAGCATCGCCTTTATGCCAAATTTTCTAAATGTGAATTCTGGTTGCCAGAAGTGACCTATTTGGGTCATGTAATATCTGGTAAAGGTATTGCTGTTAACCCTGAGCGAGTTCAAGCCGTCCTTAATTGGACTCCACCTGAATCGGTCAAGCAAGTTCGGAGCTTTCTGGGCTTAGCGAGCTATTGTCGTCGCTTTGTCGAGAACTTCTCCAAGGTTGCTAAACCTCTAACCGAACTCCTCAAGAAAGATAAGAAGTTCGAAGGGACTCCACAATGTGAGCACAGCTTTCAGGAACTGAAAAGACGCCTGACTTCTGCTCCCGTACTGGTACCGCCAGACTTTTCCAAGGACTTTGTTATCTACTGCGACGCCTCGCGACAAGGACTAGGTTGCATTCTCATGCAAGATCGACACGTAATTGCCTATGCTTCACGGCAATTGCACCCACATGAGGAGAATTATCCTACTCATGATCTAGAGCTTGCAGCCGTAGTCTATGCACTTAAGACCTGGCGACATTACCTCCTCGGTAATCGTTGCGAAATATTCACTGATCACCAAAGTCTGAAGTACATCTTCACCCAACCGGATTTGAATCTCAGGCAAAGACGTTGGGTCGAGTTGATCACAGATTTCGACTTAGGAATAACCTACACCCCAGGGAAAGCCAACGTCATGGCTGATGCGCTAAGTCGTAAATCTTATTGTAACAATCTGATGTTACAACAAAGTCAACCGCTTCTCCATGAGGAATTTCGGAAGCTTAACCTCCACATTGTTCCTCAAGGATTTCTTTCCACCTTGGTGGCGAAACCTACTCTTACGGATCAAATCATTGCTGCCCAGAAGCGAGATAAGGGAATAACTAAGATCAAGGAGAACATTGCTAGCGGAGGTGCTAGTTGTTTCTCCACAAATGATCATGGTGTTGTGTACTTTGAGAACCGTCTAGTGGTTCCCAAGAACCAGCATCTACGGCAGTTGATCCTTAAGGAGGCTCATGAATCTCCTCTCACTATTCATCCCGGTGGTACTAAGATGTATCAGGACCTACGCCAGAGGTTCTGGTGGACTAGGATGAAGAGAGAAATTGCTCAGTATATTGCTAATTGCGACGTCTGTCGTCGTGTAAAAGCAGAGCACCAACGGCCTGCTGGCACCCTTCAACCCTTAGCCATTCCTGAATGGAAATGGGATAAAATTGGCATGGATTTCATTACCGGTTTTCCCAGGACTAAGAGGGGGAATAATGCTATTTTCGTCGTGGTCGATCGTCTTTCCAAAGTAGCCCATTTCCTACCTGTTCGTGAGAGTATAACTGCTAGTCAGCTGGCAGACTTATACATCTCCCGAATAGTGTCTCTCCATGGTGTTCCTTTGGAAATTAACTCGGATCGAGGAAGTCTCTTCACCTCTCGATTTTGGGAAAGTTTCCAAAATGCTATGGGAACCCGTCTCTCCTTTAGCACCGCTTTCCACCCTCAGTCGAGTGGTCAAGTGGAACGCGTCAACCAGATTCTAGAGGACATGCTTCGAGCCTCTGTTATCTCATTCGGGATGGACTGGGAGAAGTGCCTTCCATTTGCCGAATTCGCTTACAACAACAGTTATCAATCTAGCTTGGGTAAAGCCCCTTTTGAAGTTCTCTATGGACGACGGTGTCGAACACCTCTTAACTGGTCAGAGACCGGGGAAAGACAATTCTTTGGCCCGGATATGATTCAGGAAGCAGAAGAACAAGTTCGCATCGTTCGTGAAAAGTTGAAAACAGCCCAATCTCGTCAAAAGAGTCAATATGACCGAAAACATAAGGCTATGACTTTCGAGGTTGACGAGAAGGCTTATCTTCGGGTTACCCCTCTGAAGGGAACCCATCGTTTCGGTATCAAAGGCAAATTGGCTCCTCGTTACATTGGACCTTTTCGCATTCTTGCCAAACGAGGAGAAGTTGCCTACCAGTTGGAACTACCTCCGCATCTCTCCAGAGTCCACGATGTCTTCCACGTTTCTCAACTCAGGCGTTGCTTCTCGGATCCTATCCGTGGAGTGGACCATGAAACGCTTGATCTCCAAGATAATCTTACATATCGAGAGTACCCCATTCGTATCCTCGATCAGGCCGAGCGTACCACTCGGCGTCATAATATCAAGTTTCTCAAGGTTCAATGGTCGCACCATTCTGAGGATGAAGCAACTTGGGAAAGGGAGGATCGTCTTCGACTCGAGTACCCCGCCTTCTTTCCGGAGGAACCCAAATCTCGGGACGAGATTCTTTTGAGTGGGGGTGAGTTGTCACACCCTAGCTAGTCATGCATTAGAGTGTTGCATCATGTTTACTTTTTCATCAGAAACTTGAAATGGGGATGACAGAACCCCCAGTCCCCTCTGAAACCAACTAGGGTTTACTAAAATAATTTTCAATGAACCTGAAATGCCCTTCTAAAATGCCCATCATTTTTGTCTTGGTTCAGAACCCCTGCCAAAAGTGGTGCACATTTTCCTAGGCCATCTTAGGATTTTTGAATTAATTCATAAATATTTGAATTTGGGCATTTAAAATTATATAAAATATTTAAATGCTCAAATATCTCCAAACTAAAATGTTTCATGTTGGGAATAATCCAACTATGGACCAGGAGTAATTTGGTGATTTTTGAAGTTGCCTAGGTATTTTATTAAATTCAACAAAGTTGCAGATAGATTAAAAAAACAGAAACAGAAAAAAAAGGGGAAAGCTTACCTGGCGCCTGCCCCCGGCCCACCTGCCGGCCCAGCCCAGCACCGCTCCAGCGAGCTGCTTGCCGGCCAGGCAGGCAGGCAGGTGCCCGACGGCGACCGCGGCGTGCGCCACGCACCTGCTCGCCGCCTCGCCGCTCCCCTCGCCAGGTGACGTCGTGGATCGGCCTCCCTCTCTCCCCCGAACCCCCCAGACACCCCCTCTCCTCTCCAGCTCCTCCCCCTCGCACGCCCCAGCCATGGCCGACGCCATCGCCGCCACCCCCTCGCCGTAGCCACGCCCTCCGACCACCCCACGCCGTCTCACCGTGTCCAGGAGCTCCGCCGCTGTCCACTTCATCGAGCAGCCGAGCCCCGAGCGCTCGCAACGCCCGAGACCACCGCACCGACCTCGCCCGAGCTCACCGTCGCCGGAGATCCCCTTCAACGCCATCGTCGCTCCGGTCCATCTCCGGCCGCACCAAGGACTCCGTCGCACTCACTGTGAGCTTAGCCATCTTCCCCTCCCTTCCGTTCTTGCTCCCGAGCCGTGTAGCAACCTCCCGGAGCTCAACCGCACCCACCGCCGTGGACCTCGTCGCCGACGTGCTCCCGGTCATCCTCCGGCCACAAGATGGTGTCCATCTTACTCACCAAGTCCCGCAGCACCTAGCTAGCTACTCCACGAGCCTCACCGAACCCTCTAGCGCCAAGTTCACCTCCGACCGAACCCCGGTGGCCGCCAAAGTCGTCGCCGGCGCCAACTCCGGCCACCCCGACCTCAACGGACTCCGCCAAGAGCTGCGGTTTGTCCTCAGCTTCCCTCCGGTGGTCCCCGCGGCCCATTTGGTGGCCGAAATGGCCAAAACCACTTCCGCCGCCGCGTCGGGCTCGCCGGCGGCTAAACGCCGGTGCAGCCGACCCGGGTTTGACCACGGGTGGGCCCTGGTTGACTCCCCTGAGTCAATGACAGGTGGGGCCCAGCCCTGTTAATTAAACAGGATTAATTTTAATTAAGTTTTAATTAAAATAATCACCCTGACATGCGGGACCCACTGTCAGGTTTGACCCAGACCTGTTCCGTTGACCTGCTGACGTCACACTGACGTCAGGCTGACGCAGAAATTGATTTTCTGGATTTAATTTTAATCAGGAAATTCCAGAATATAATTTAAACTTCAAAAATTCATAACTTTTATTCTGTAACTCCAAATTGGACAAATTATATATGAAAAATGATCAGAAAAATCCAATCTATCCATCTGTACTATTTTCATGCATGATCAAACAAGTTAAATTGATGTTTTAAACAGAACAAGGAAAAGCACTTTAAAAGGCCATGTTTGAGTTTGAAATTTGAATCTTTGATTCAAATTTGTTCAAACCCTTCTGGTTTTAGTTGCATTAGCCCAACACACTCATATTGCCATGTTTCATGCATGCATCATATTGTTGCACATTGTTTGGTGATGGTTGTGTATCGGTGTCCTTGCGACAGGTTCTTCCTCCGAGGAGTACCGTGATTACCCTAACGAAGAACCGTATCAGTGCATCGAACCATCAGGCAAGCAACCAACCATTTGATCATATCGATACAATCCCATGTTCTCGCTCCTGCTCTCTTTTACTGCATTAAGACAACGCGTTTCAAACTGCTGTGTGCTACGGTAGTTGAACCCATTTCCTCTGCATGACCTGTCATTGCCACAGTAACTAGATGAAACCCACTAGCATGTGTAGGAGTTGTTTGAGCCATATGTGTGTGTTGTTCCTACCTTGCTATGCCTGCTATGCTTAGAGTCGTGTCAGGTCTGGTTCATCTGGGTGATGGGCTAGAGTGAAATGTTTATGTCGGTAATGAGAGTGGTGTGGTGAACACGATTTGGTAAAGGTATCGATGAGAGGCCATGTAGGAGTACATGGTGGGTTGTTTCATTGAAGCTGACCTTAAGCACTGAGATCTGTATGCGTGATTTAAGATACAGCTACTACCATGCATTGGGCCCTGAAATATGACCCCGCTCGACTTCTTATTCACCCTAGCTCTCTGTCCAGGAGTTGCAAGTAGTTTCTGGTGTTTGTAGCCTACTGGAGGCCGTGGACAGCGCTGACCGTAGGGGTGGGCTGTGATGCGGTAGGTACGTGGCACGGTGTACCGAATACCCGTTAGGTATCTCGGGAACCCTGTTCACATCGTTCGGGGCCGTATGGGAAACCCTGGCCGGACTCCCTGCGGATGGAACCTGAATAGGCGATAAACCTGGACTAGAGGCTTAAGTGTTTAGGTAGGTCGTGGTCTACACCCACGTCGGCTTTCGCTTGAAGTCTGCCGAGCACATGTCGTGTGCAGACGCTAAGTGGTGGAAACATGTATGAAGAAGTACACCCCTGCAGGGTTATCATAATCTATTCGAATAGCCGCGTCCGCGGTAAAGGACTACTTGGTTGCTTATACAGTTCATAGACAAGTAAATGGAAACTGTTAAAAGCCTCAAGATAAGTGTGAGTGCCGAGGATGGCTCTTCCGTAGGAAGACGGAGGCGGATCCTCGGTAGTGTATTGAAGTGGTGAGTAGTGGACTCGTGTGCGCAAAACCATTTCAAGTTGGAGTATCGTAGGATAGTCTAGCCAAGAGTCAAAGCTGGCTTGCTGCAATAACTCCACCAACCCTTCTTGATAATATGCATGTATGTAGGTTCTGATGTAAGTCTTGCTGAGTACCTTTGTACTCATGTTGCTATAATCTACATTTTTACAGTAGACGCTTCAACCCCTTCTGATGGGTTCTATGTAGACGTTGACATCAACGAGTAGGCTAAAGACCCAGGTGGTGACCCTGAGCTTGTGAAGGACCACGTAGTATAGCTAGGCTTTCCAAGCCTCTTTTATTTTATTAGTTGTCTGTACTCAGACAAGTTACTTCCGCTGCTGGTTTGTATGACTGTATGACTTGTATGTTGGGTCGTGAGACCCGTACTTTTGTGTATGTTATATATGGCTCTCTGAGCCTTAAATAAAGTACTTGTGTCGTAGAGTCATGTTGTGATGCTTCGTTGTATTTGCACATATCGAGCATATTGTGTGTATGATTGAAATGCTTGGTATGTGTGGGATCTGACTATCTAGTTGTTTATCTTTAGTAGCCTCTCTTACCGGGAAATGTCTCCTAGTGTTACCACTGAGCCATGGTAGCTTGCTACTGCTCTGGAACACCTAGGCTGGCCGGCATGTGTCCTTCTTCGTTCCTATGTCTGTCCCTTCGGGGAAATGTCACACTTTGAGTACCGGAGTCCTGTTAGCCCGCTACAGCCCGGTTTACCGGAGTCCTGCTAGCCCAGTGCTACAGCCCGGACCCACTTGCTGATGACCGACACGTTCGAAGCTGGGTCATGGATGCCTGTCCCTGTAAGTCTGTGCCACTTTGGGTTTACGACTAGTCATGTCAGCCCGGGCTCTTTATCATATGGATGCTAGCGACACCATCATATACGTGAGCCAAAAGGCGCAAACGGTCCCGGGCAGAGGTAAGGCGACACCCGTGGGGATACCGTGCGTGAGGCCGCGAAGTGATATGAGGTGTTACCGGCTAGATCGATGTGACATCGAGTCGGGGTCCTGACAATAGGAGCAGTGAAGGGGCTCGGTGGACCCAGGATAAGATGGAAATATCCTGACAGTGCAGAGATACTGGCTTTGATTAAAGTCTCGGAATTGCTCTTCGACCGTGTACTCAGGATACCAACGGTATCCAGCCTCAGTCATTACCCTGACCAACATGGCGGTATGACCGGGTACATCTAGGCATCGAGTCAGGCGAACCACTTGATTGAGGTCGCGCGTGGCCATCTGAAAACACAATCATAATGCAAAGGCATTAGAATTTCTAGCAAAATTTCGGCAGCATAACAGCTGTAAATGCTCAAGAAGGATTTTGAGACATTTGACAAAGGATTTCATTCACACTCAACATCATCATATCAAAGTTCTGAGTCCATCCTAGCAACATAATGTGGTAGTAGAACTGAACTAGGCTTGTAACCATCGAACCTATAAGGTACTACTGATTAGTAACACGTGATCCTGATAGAGAGAATAGATCCTAATTCCTTAACCCCCGGTGGAAGAATAGACTGACTCAGATCAGAATGTCATAAGATAAAGGAGTAAAAAGAGCCTTACGTTCCAACCCACAAACAATTCCCCTACATATAACTAAAGAATTTCTAGACTCAACATCGACCAGTTTGGCTTGGAGAACCTACAGGCAGTCTGCTCTGATGCCAACGCTGTCAGGACCCCGACTCGATGTCACATCGAATCTAGCTTGTAACACCCCATATCACTTTGCGGCCTCACGCACGGCATCCTCACGGGTGTCGCCTTACCTTTGCCCGGGGCCGTTTGCGCCTTTTGGCTCACGTATATGATAGTGTCGCTAGCATTCATATGATAAAGAGCCCGGGCTAACATGACTAGTCGTAAACCCAAAGTGGCACAGTGCTTACAGGGACAGGCATCCATGACCCAGCAACGAACGTGTCGGTCATCAGCAAGTGGGTCCGGGCTGTAGCACTAGGCTAGCAGGACTCCGGTAAACCGGGCTGTAGCGGGCTAACAGGACTCCGGTACTCAGCGCGTGACATTTCCCCGAAGGGACAGACACAGGAACGAAGAAGGACACATGCCGGCCAGCCTAAGTGTTCCAGAGCAGTAGCAAGCTACCATGGCTCGGTGTAACACTAGGAGACATTTCCCGGTAAGAGAGGCTACTAAGGATAAACAACTAGGTAGTTAGATCCCACACATACCAAGCATTTCAATCATACACACAATATGCTCGATATGTGCAAACACAACAAGGCATCACAACATGACTCTATGACACAAGTACTTTATTTAAGGCTCAGAGAGCCATACATAACATACACAAAGGTACGGGTCACACGACCCAGCATTCAAGTCATACAGTCATACAAACCAGCAGCGGAAGTTACTTGTCTGAGTACAGACAACTAGTAAAATAAAAGAGGCTTGGAAAGCCTAGCTATACTACGTGGTCCTTCACAAGCTCAGGATCACCACCTGGGCCTTAGCCTACTCATTGATGTCAACGTCTACGTAGAACCCATCAGAAGGGGTTGCAGCGTCTTCCGTAAAAATGTAAATTATAGCAACATGAGTACAAAGGTACTCAGCAAGACTTACATCAGATCCTACATACATGCATATTATCAAGAAGGGTTGGCGGAGTTATTGCAGCAAGCCAGCTTTGACTCTTGGCTAGGCTAACCTACGAGACTCCAACTTGAAATGGTTTTGCGCACACGAGTCCACTACTCTCCACTTCAATACACTACCGAGGATCCACCTCCGTCTTCCTACGGAAGAGCCATCCTCGGCACTCACACTTATCTTAAGGCTTTTATTAGTTTCCATTTACTTGTCTATGAACTGTATAGGCGACCAAGTAGTCCTTTACCGCGGACGCGGCTATTCGAATAGATCATGATAACCCTGTAGGGGTGTACTTCTTCATACATGTTTCCACCACTTAGCGTCTGCACACGACATGTGCTCGGCAGACTTCAAGCGAAAGCCGACGTGGGTGTAGACCACGACCTACCTAAACACTTAAGCCTCTAGTCCAGGTTTATCGCCTATCGAGGTTCCATCCGCAGGGAGTCCGGCCGAGGTTTCCCATACGGCCCCGAACGATGTGAACAGGGTTCCCGAGATACCTAACGGGTATTCGGTACACCCGGCCACGTACCTACCGCATCACAGCCCACCCCTACGGTCAGCGCTGTCCACGGCCTCCAGTAGGCTACAAACACCAGAAACTACTTGCAACTCCTGGACAGAGAGCTAGGGTGAATAAGAAGTCGAGCGGGGTCATATTTCAGGGCCCAATGCATGGTAGTAGCTGTATCTTAAATCACACATACAGATCTCAGTGCTTAAGGTCGGCTTCAATGAAACAACCCACCATGTACTCCTACATGGCCTCTCATCGATACCTTTACCAAATCGTGTTCACCACACCACTCTCATTACCGACATAATAATTTCACTCTAGCCATCACCCAGATGAACCAGACCTGACACGACTCTAAGCATAGCAGGCATAGCAAGGTAGGAACAACACATACATATGGCTCAATCAACTCCTACACATGCTAGTGGGTTTCATCTAGTTACTGTGGCAATGACAGGTCATGCAGAGGAAATGGGTTCAACTACCGTAGCACACAGCAGTTTGAAACGCGTTGTCTTAATGCAGTAAAAGAGAGCAGGAGCGAGAACATGGGATTGTATCGATATGATCAAATGGTTGGTTGCTTGCCTGATGGTTCGATGCACTGATACGGTTCTTCGTTAGGGTAATCACGGTACTCCTCGGGGGCAGAACCTGCCGCAAAGAACACCGATACACAACCATCACCAAACAATGTGCAACAATATGATGCATGCATGAAACATAGCAATATGAGTGTGTTGGGCTAATGCAACTAAGACCAGAAGGGTTTGAACCAATTTGAATCAAAGATTCAAATTTCAAACTCAAACATGGCCTTTTAAAGTGCTTTTCCTTGTTCTGCATTAAACATCAGGTTAACTTGTTTAATCATGCATGAAAATAGTACAGATGGATAGATTGGATTTTTCTGACCATTTTTCATATATAATTTGTCTGATTTGGAGTTACAGAATAAAAGTTATGAATTTTTGAAGTTTAAACTATATTCTGGAATTTACTATATTAGATTAATTCCAGAAAATCAATTATTGCGTCAGCCTGACATCAGTGTGACGTCAGCAGGTCAACAAAACACGTCCGGGTCAAACCTGACAGTGGGTCCTGCGTGTCAGTGTGATTAGATTAATTAAAGTTTAATTAAAACTAAACCTGTTTAATTAACAGGGCTGGGCCCCACCTGTCATTGACTCAGGGGAGTCAACCAGGGCCCACCTGTGGTCAAACCCGGGTCGGCTGCACTGGCGTTTAGCCGCCGGCGAGCCCGACGCGGCGGCGGAAGTGGTTTTGGCCGTTTCGGCCACCAAATGGGTCGCGGAGACCACCGGAGTGGAGCTGAGGACGAGCCGCAGCTCTTGGTGGAGTCCGTTGGGGTCGGGGTGGCCGGAGTTGGCGCCGGCGACGACTTTGGCGGCCACCAGGGTTCGGCCGAAGACGAACTTGACGCTAGAGGGGTCGGTGAGGCTCGGGGAGTGGCTAGCTAGGTGCTAAGTGACACGGTGAGCATGATGGACACCGTGGAGTGGCCGGAGGATGACCGGGAGCACGTCGGCGACGAGCTCCACGGCAGTGGGTGCGGTTGAGCTCCGGGAGGTCACTACACGGCTCGGGAGCAAGAACGGAAGGGAGGGGAAGATGGCTAAGCTCACAGTGAGTGCGACGAAGCCCTTGGTGTGGCCGGAGATGGACCAGAGCGACGACGGCGTTGAAGGGGATCTCCGGCGACGGCGGTTCGGGCGAGGTCGTTGCGGTGGACTCGGGCGTTGCAAGCGCTCGGGGCTCGGCTTGCTCGATGGAGTGGACAGCGGCGGAGCTCCTGGACACGATGAGAGGACGCACGGGTGGCGGGGAGCACGGCTACGACGAAGGCACGGCGATGGTGGCATCGGCCATGGCGAGGGAGCGCGAGGGGGAGGAGCTGGAGAGGAGAGGGGGTGTCTGGGGGGTTCGGGGGGGCGAGAGAGGCTGATCCACGACGTCACCGGGCGAGGGGAGCGGCGAGGCGGCGAGCAGGTGCGTGGCGTGCGCTGCGGTCGCCGTCGGGCACCTGCCTGCCTGCCTGGCCGGCAAGCAGCTCGCTGGAGCGGCGCTGGGCTGGGCCGGCAGGTGGCCGGGTGCTGGGCGCCAGGTAAGTTTTTTCCATTTCTTTCTGTTTTCTGTTCTTTTAATACTTCCGCAACTTTGTTGAATTAAATAAAATACTTAGGCTACTCCTAAAATCACCAAACTACTCCTGGTCCATAGTTGGATTATTTCCAACATGAAACATTTTAGTTTGGAGTTATTTGAGCATTTAAATATTTTATATAATTTTAAATGCCCAAATTCAAATATTTATGATTTAATTCAAAAACCCTAAGATGGCCTAGGAAAATGTGCACCACTTTTGGCAGAGGTTCTGAACCAAGACAAAAATGATGGGCATTTTAGAAGGGCATTTCAGGTTCATTGAAAAAGTTTTTAGTAAACCCTAGTTGGTTTCAGAGGGGACTGGGGGTTCTGTCATCCCCATTTCAGGTTTCTGGTGAAAGAATAAACATGATGCAACACTCTAATGCATGACTAGCTAGGGTGTGACATCACCCCACCTTAACAACCGAGCAAGGGATGAAATCTTTCGACGACTAGGGAGGCGTCACCCGAGGCCGATTCCAGTGGATCACTATAAAATCTTCTAGAAGCAGGTTCTCCGGGCACTATGGTAGGACGTGGATCGATCATGACGAGAATGGACTTCTCCGTCATGTAATGGTTTAGAAGAGTCACGGTCCTGTTCCCCGCCGGGCTTTTTCCCTTCTCGACTATACAAAGGAGA
Source organism: Triticum dicoccoides (assembly GCF_002162155.2). Taxonomy (NCBI): domain Eukaryota; kingdom Viridiplantae; phylum Streptophyta; class Magnoliopsida; order Poales; family Poaceae; genus Triticum; species Triticum dicoccoides. The sequence goes on from NC_041389.1 coordinate 137,194,283, forward strand.
TATTCATTCCATTCAGGCAGGTGAGGAAGGGCGGCGTCGGCTTGACCCTGTCTTCTCTCTTGGTCGGGTCGGAGGCTAAGTTTCTCATTCAGTGGTGAGGTGTTCATAGAAAGCAAGGCCTCGCCCAACGGCTGGCGGATTTTGTTTGGATGGGGTCTCGCTTGGACGCTGGGGAGATCCATAGATCTGGATAGAGTCTTTCTCGCTCAGTAAAGAAGAGTACGCGCGCTACGGCTTACGCAATGGATCTTCGGGCAACCAACCCGGCACATCCAATTCCAATCAACAACTTGGAGGTATAGCTGAGTGGCTTAAGGCATTGGTTTGCTAAATCGACATACAAGAAGATTGTATCATGGGTTCGAATCCCATTTCCTCCGGCACGGAAGTAGAACGGGCGGGCGAAATTACGTGAGAGAAAGAACCTCAGATTGATGGAGTCCACCGTCGGACAGAATAGCTGCTTAGTGACTAGGAGCGGAGCACCCCTTTCTTGTTCTTGGTGGCGTCTATAGCGAAGAAGACCTTCTCGAACGAGGGCCGTCCAGTCCCTGGCCGGCTCTCGGTTCTTGAGCAAGCTCCTCCACTGCAGGTAGGATGCTCATAGATGAAGAAAAGAGACTTTAGGCAAGTGGTTCTGGTAGCTCAGCTGGTTAGAGCAAAACAAGCAACGGATTGAGCAACTAGCGCGAAAGCCGTTGCGCGTTAGTGCATCCGTTTTCTTGCTGGACTGCAAATCCTTTTTTTCTTGTTTCAGTGGGAAGAGCAAGGGGCATTGCCCTGGAAATCCTTCAGTGGTTCGAATCCACATCTGAGCGTCTTTTTTTCGGTATGCCGCTCCGTGAGCAAGGAGCGCCGCGAGGAGAGCGAGAGAACGAAGTGGGCTTTGGTGATGTCGGAATTTGCACCTATTTGTATCTATTTAGTGATCAGTCCGCTAGTTTCTTTGATTCCACTCGGTGTTCCTTTTCCATTTGCTTCAAATAGTTCAACCTATCCAGAAAAATTGTCGGCCTACGAATGTGGTTCCGATCCCTCCGGTGATGCCAGAAGTCGTTTCGATATACGATTTTATCTGGTTCCTATTTTATTTATTATCCCTGATCCAGAAGTCACCTTTTCTTTTCCTTGGGCAGTACCTCCTAACAAGATTGATCTGTTTGGATCTTGGTCCATGATGGCCTTTTTATTGATTTTGACGATTGGATCTCTCTATGAATGGAAAAGGGGTGCTTTGGATCGGGAGTAACCACTTTAGAAAGGGCAAAGGGGGGAAGGACATAGGAAAGAGGGATGCCTACAAAAAATCAATTGATTCGTCATGGTAGAGAAGAAAAACGGCGCACGGACCGTACTCGAGCTTCAGATCAATGTCCCCAGAAGCAAGGAGTATGCCTGCGTGTTTCGACGAGAACACCGAAAAAACCTAATTCAGCTCTACGTAAGATAGCAAAAGTACGGTTGAGCAATCGACATGATATATTTGCTCACATTCCAGGCGAAGGTCATAATTCGCAGGAACATTCTATAGTCTTAGTCAGAGGAGGTAGAGTGAAAGATTCGCCAGGTGTGAAATCCCATCGTATTCGAGGAGTCAAGGATTTGCTGGGAATTCCGGATCGTAGAAAGGGAAGATCTAAATATGGTGCAGAAAGACCTAAATCGAAATGAATGGAAGATGCCTCTGGAACTTTTGGGTTCTTTTTTGGGGGCAATATGGAAGCAGCTAGCTCCCTTTCCCTTATTACTTTACCATTTCTCTCCGCTATTCTTCGCTTAGAAGGGCTTGAGAACGAAATAAAAGTCAATCCTCTCACCAATGAAGCGCATAGGGATAGGATGCTCAAGCTCCTTGATGAGATTATTATCGATCCGAACGATCCACAGAATGCAGGGGTAATCCTTGCTTCCAGGATACGCATCGAGATTAATAAAATCGTGGACGATATCGATCCGTATTGGCTAACCGACCTTTCCTCTAATATAAGCGCGCTTTCTGAAGCAGTGCATGGAGGGGTGGAATGGGATCATCGGGTCGAATATCCCCGTCAGGCTTTGGCGGATTTGCAAGAATTTGGTGCAAATGGTTTGGTCTTTAAAAGGGCTGTGAGGGACGTGTGGCCTTCGTCGATGGGAAATCCATCGTATGCGTTACAAATCCACTAGCATTTTGTTCGTGAAAGAATGTTCTTGTTTTTCGTTGGAAAAACCAACGCCGATCTAAAACTAAGTCTCCCTTTCTCTTTTGTTTGGGAGCAGAGCTGAAAAAGATGGGAAATTCCAATGATTCTTCGTGCATTATTTCTATACTATCTTAGGGGCGTCCTTAACCCCGTATGCCTCTTCTTTTTAAAATTGCTTATTTCTTTCGCCTTCACTGTACACTTATTTATGTATTCCAGGGGGGGGGGGTTTCGTGGTATGGCTGCTACAACCGGAGCCTCTTCTTCCTTTCTGGAGAGCTTAGGTGAAATAGATGCACTTTTACAAACAACAACAAGAACGCCCGAAAACCCGGATTTCGAAGATGATAATAGTTCTGTAAATCAAGAATTCCGCGAAGAGGGCCAGAGAGTCCGACTGGCAAAACTG
>NC_041389.1:137196884-137250302 GCF_002162155.2 Triticum dicoccoides
CTCCCTTTCTCTTTTGTTTGGGAGCAGAGCTGAAAAAGATGGGAAATTCCAATGATTCTTCGTGCATTATTTCTATACTATCTTAGGGGCGTCCTTAACCCCGTATGCCTCTTCTTTTTAAAATTGCTTATTTCTTTCGCCTTCACTGTACACTTATTTATGTATTCCAGGGGGGGGGGGGTTTCGTGGTATGGCTGCTACAACCGGAGCCTCTTCTTCCTTTCTGGAGAGCTTAGGTGAAATAGATGCACTTTTACAAACAACAACAAGAACGCCCGAAAACCCGGATTTCGAAGATGATAATAGTTCTGTAAATCAAGAATTCCGCGAAGAGGGCCAGAGAGTCCGACTGGCAAAACTGCGGGAGTTAGAAAGACTAATTCTCCAGCAATATCAGAGTTTCATCCGAAAGAAATATCCTTGGATACCCGAGGGCAACATCCTTCTCCCGAGCATGAAGGGCGGGGTTGTCGAGAACGTAATGGACCAATTTGAATTTCATTCATATTCCAGTAGCGACTTGACTGATTGGATCAACCATTTACGCCATAATCCTAAAACTTTCTATTTTATTTTTAAGGATTATGTCGCGTGAGTGGAGCAATATACGCGTGAGTGGAGCAATATATTTAATCACCCGTGTAGTGATCCCAGTTCATGGAGATCACGAGGCCCACCAACCTACTACTTGTTGGTTTGGTGGGGAAAGAGGAGTGGGTATGAGGGCTTCTTTCACTGTTTCCCTAAGTTCAAAAGTGAATGTGGAAACGCTGTCTATGGTCTGGTTATAGCATCCCCTTTCTCAATTCCTTTCTGGTCAATAAGGATGGTTATAGCCAGCTTAGAAGGGAATTCTAAATGTAAGCAGTTGCTGGATGGTTTGCTCCAATGAAGAGGTACACCTAGGTAGGAGGGAGGGAGCTTTCCCACTTTGCAGACGAGTAGTTCTAGACTGACTGCTGAAAACATCGGTCTATGCCTCAAGGGGGCATTGTAAAATAATTTTTTTCAAAATTTTCTTGCATACACATGTTTTGCACATGTGGGTGACCATGTACAAGAAAATTTGGGTGATTTGGAGGTGGTGGAAAAATTCACGTTTTTTTTCAAAAAATGGCTTATGTTAGACCAAATGGTCCGTCCGGGAATGCGGGCATTTTTTCGACCACCTCCAAATCACCTCAGTTTTGGCACACATGATATCTTCCACAAACAAAACTAGGTTTCCAAGTTTTTGTATTTTTTTGAATTTATAATGCCCTCTAGACTGACTGCTGAAAATATCGGTCTATGCGTCAAGGGGACCTGCATGCAAGAGTCGGGGACCTGCATGCAAGAGTCGGGGACCTGCATGTGAATAGTGATTCATCAAGGCCTTGACAGCTACTGGCACAGCGGCTGCCGCCCGATTTGCATGCAGCGAAGATGAACGTGCATGGAGGTTTTTCAAAGATTTCCAAGCACACCCGAGTGGGCCCCGCTTATTTAAAAAATACGTCAGTCATTATTGCTCTGTAAATGAAGAATATGCATGATGATTATGAATATGCATGACAACCATAGTAAGGGTGAAGAATCATAGTGCCCAATTTGTCGAAATACATCATCATTCTTAAAGTTGGACATCACATGATACACACAGAAAGTGGAAACGAAAGATGTCGAACTAATACAGTAACATGGCAGTACAACCGCACTTCACTAAATTACTGTCACGATGAAATAGAATGTAAAGACCACGTCACACAAAGCTGAATGGCACACGACTTTCTCTGGCTCATCGTCGGTTCATGTTGTATGTAGATATCACAGTTCAGCCTCGAGATCCTACACAGAAGAATAGAATAAATCACATGGACATCAATTATGAGTAAAACACATGCAAAAAAAATATGAACATATTTCGTACCTCTAACAATTTAGCGCATTTACGTCGATTGTGACCTGGTTGCTTGCAATAGCCACAGATATTCTATGATCTTGACTTCTTTGTCTTTGCCTGCAGCCTTTTCTTCGGTGCACCTCGTCCTGGCACATGCACGGGATCCAGAACCTTATCAACTTTCTGCGAGTGCGGCATCAATGGGCCAAACCTAATGCTGTTATGCTGAGCATTAGTTGACTCCTTGCTGTCAGCTAGTTCAAAACTTGATTGCTTGCCATGATGTTGTGCTTGCAAAAGCATCTTTAGACGGTGATAGTCCTCATCAGAGTGGCATGCCTGGAAACTTGCGGCGTGACTACAATTCCGCAACTCGCGGTACCTCTGCAGGCTTAGCGAATAGTCATACATCTGGTTTTTTCTGGTAGGTGCGTATGCACATTTTGCATTCATAGTCCACCTAGTGGGAACGCAACAATCGGGCATAATTGTTTGTTTTAAAATCCCCAATATGTAAAAAATATGGGAACATGGTGTGCCTGCGCATTCCAGCTTACGGCAAGAACAACTCACCCTGTGCAAAAGACCTCCTTGCTCTTCAATGCGCACTCCAAACTTTTTATCCATTCTTTCCTGCTTGGACACAACATAAGTGGAATCTTCTGATCCATCTAGTATCTCTCTAATCTGACATTTGCTGACAGCATCTATGCTCCATAAGACCATCTTAAAGACCCTAGGTGTGAAAACTGTTGCGGCGTGTTTCTCAAGCGGCAAAGCATTTTCCTCTGTAAATGGAACGGACTGCAAGGCTTCGACGTCATGGAGAGCTTCGTTAATCCGTCGCGACGCAAGGCAACACTCATAGTGCTCTAGCATTTCAAACAACGACATCTTACCCTCAAGATGCGTACGTAGCATAGAGTTCAAGCTCTCACTCCTTTGATTGCTGCTCAATCCTAGGAAACAACGCCCCTCAAGATATGGAGCACACCACAACTTTCTCATCTGATACATCTGATGCAGCCAAGACTCCTCACTGGTTACTTTATTCCGTTGTAAGAATTGTATCCATTTTATCTCATGCTCTTCAATGGAAGAAGTATCATAAATGAAAGATCTGAATTCCTCCTTTACGTCGTCATCATGCAGATGGCGTACAATGTTCTGCTGAATGTGCCATATACATAGTCTATGGTTTGAGTCTGGCCAGACCACCCTTATTGCTCTCTGCATTGCAAGGTCCCCATCTGTGATCACAGATATCGGATGCTTCTGTGCCATGCAGTCAGAAAAGGTCCGCAACATCCACTCGTATGCCTGGCTTGTGTCATGAGAAATTATACCACAACCAAATAAAACAGTGCTGCGGTGGTGATTCAACCCGACAAAAGGCACGAATGGCAGATTGTATTTGTTGGTTCTGTATGTGCTATCAAAAACAATGACGTCTCCGAAAGCCTCGTAGTCAAGTTGCGATTGACTATCAGCCCAGAACAGTCCCTTCAGATGGCCATGCTCGTCTACCAAGTACTTGAAGAAAAAATCCACATCTCGCTCTCGCCTCGCCATCATGTGCATGATCACCGTTTTAGCATCACCGGCACTGATTGTCTCCTGCTTATTAGCATGGCAGAAATTGTAAATGTCCCTCTTTATGCATCCAACCTTATCAAATCCACCGTATTGAAAGCACAAAATATCCATAATACGGTATTTACGGATCCCACATTTTTCCATGTCCGCAATGTACGCTTTCTGCTCATCGCTAATTCGTCTGTGCGAACGCAGCAGACAAGAAAGATCCCGTGGGGCTAGAGGATGGCTGTGCTCATCGATGAAATCCTTGACAAACCACCGATCGGTTTCCTCCTGTCTCGTAATGACCAATTTAGCACTACACCCAACACGAGTTAAACTTCGTGGCCTCCTCTTTCTATCTTCCATCTTTCTTTTCATGTGCTTATCTTCGCGAAACCCTTGACGACTACACACAATTTTCCTTAAAATTATGTATTTGTTGGATCCATCCCACTCAACATAGCTTTTCCTCACACTAAAACCTTTTTCAAGAGCATATTTGTTGTAGAATTCATAGCCTTCAGCCTCACTATCAAACATCTTGCTGACAACATTTACATACTTGAACATACTCTCATCACTTGCATACGCCATGTCTTCCTGCATATGACATGTGAGGGAAACCAATCATCAACATCTTTCTGTTTATCAATGTTGCAGGTGTAAAATAGCTCATAGGCAAAGACAAGTGCATGGAAAAGACTTTGCTGGTTTGACATGTGAGGGAAACCAATCATCAACGTCCAACAAGTAGTATCATATCTTCCTTTAAACTATATTTCATGCGCTATGCAAACCTAAAGTGATGATGACTTTAATAAACTAAATTAAGTGAACTATGGAACCAGTATCTCATTTCCTTTAGTATATCTCATCTCAAACGTCAACATCTTACTTAAACAAACATGATGCGATTAGCTCAAGAGAAACTATGCCACGATGAAGCTTTCCATTCGTTGTTCTAGTCAGTACCCGGATCTTGTGGGGTTGAGGTTGTACTGCATGCACGGTGGAGGGGCGCAACGGCCAAGAGAACGAGCAGAACGCCAAGCCGAATTCATACCTTAAGGATGGTACGCGCGAAGAGATGGGATCGCCCGCCGCGGTCGCCGCGGATTCAGCCGGCGCAGATCCGGCCTTCTTCTTCTTCGGTGACGGCGTGGGGGGCTGGGGTTGGTTGGGTGGAGGACGAGGACGATGAATTTATTCCTCTCGCCGGGCAGGTCGAGGACGGAGAAGGTCAGGAGCGGCGAGCGGCGACGAATAGATCGGAGGAGGATTCTGAACTGGATCGAGTAGACATGGATCTGGTCCTCAGATGATCGGTTCAAGAAAAGATATTTCCCCCTGGACCATTATGCCCTTATCGCAATTAACATATTAAATTTAATCAATTAAAATTCCCCGCAAGATCTGACGGCTAATAAAAATCAGACGTGATCAGACATGTAAGTACTGCTAAGTACTCAGAGTACTAACCCAATCACCGTAAAACAGCTCTATTATATAATGTGTTTGTTACTGCTTCAAATGTAATACTACCCACAGTTTTATCTTTGTGCTTCAAATGTAATGCTGACCACAGTTTTATCTTATAAATTATAATGCTGGTTTGCTTGTTTGGCGCCACTTACTGATCAGTCATAAAAAAATTGAACACATTGGTGCACTATTGATTGATTCGGAACATGAATTCAATTGAATTTAATGATTCTATTATAATCAGAAATTGGAGTTATTTTCTCACACAGTTCCTTTAAGAAGTATAGAGACAATTTAATGGTTGCCATCTGTGGCTTGTTCCATTGTTAAACAAAAGGTGGCTTGTTGATTTTGTCCCTCGACGAAAGATTAAGATGCATGCTCTTTTTTTAACTGCGTCCTTTCTTCTGGACAGAAATGTGGGATAACCAATGATACATGTTCGTGGGCAGGTCTCAAGTATTTTGACTGTGAAGATCCTTGTTGTACTCAAAATGGTCAGCAAAACTTAATTCAGGGAAGGATACAGACTGGCCAAGAACAAATGGAGAGTTTGATGACGTAAATTCTATGAAATGATGACTAAGGGTTTATAAGTACAAAAAAAAAATCCCATGGTCACGTAGAAATACTAGGAATGCTTAAAATCTCTGAAGGAAAGTGTTAGCAGGATATGACTTTGTGGATGTGTCTTTTTTCCCCTAGCAATATAGTTATATGATATACATGGATAAGTACCCCAAATCTGAAGAGTAAAGATAGATGACGAGAGTATTCACGACATTATGTTTTCCAGATCAAAATTCACTTAATCATAATCTTACTAGGCTGCACTTGAGATGTGCGCATGAATCTCATTCCTACAGCATAAATAGGAACACATATTCAGTTATTCAGGTCCATGGGAACTTGAACCTACTTTGTTTATGTTGTGGTTATATGAAAAGGAAGGCAAATGATTCTCATGGTCCACATCTCCAGTGAGCCCGGTATTAGAAATATAGAAAACTGCATTCAGAAGTTTCAAAAAAATGTGAAAAAAAATCCACATATAGGTACGTGTAAAAATTCACCAAGAGAATTTGTCATATGTGCTATCTGAAGATTGGGAGGGAGATTGTTGTGATATTAGCAAATACGTACATCTCAGTTTAGTAATGTCACTCTTTCCTGATAATAGCCAGTGTGAACTGGCATAGTTTAAGATTGGGAGGCAGATTGTTTTGATATTAGCAAATACAGTACATGACAGTTTAGTAACGTCGCTCTTTCCTGATAATAGCCAGAAGTAACAACAAATAGTTGATAGATTGAACTTGCATTGTCTCTACCATTCTGGTTAGGTTCTCTTTAGAAAACTCTAGTGTGAGATGAGATCAGAGCGGGACCACGTAGCCAGTTATATGGGCCAGGGCTATCTTTAATAACTGTTATTGTTGGAAATATGAGCAATTTATCGACTGATTTTATTAACAGAAATAGTAGATAAAACATGACTAAAATAGCAAATATAAAGCAAGTCATGCAATCTGACAGAGAGAAGGTAAACATCGTCTGCATATATGAACTTAAGGTAAACACATCTAGAACAGTCACTAGATAAAGTTGCTTATACGACATAGAACCTAACATACGTAGGACAGAAACTAGAGCCCAAAACTATAGCAGAACTTCTAACAGAAAGGAGAAGAACACGTACGACACAGCAGTAGCAGAGGCGCTGGACTTGGGGTCGGTGTCCTCGCCTGCCATGTCGTCGAGGAGGTCGTGGACGACGGGGAAGAAGTCGTCGTCGGGGAAGTAGTCATCGGCGACCGGATCGTCTGTGATGAAGCAGCCAGTAGTCGCGCAGAGCGCTCCCCAAAAACCTTATCACCCTTCTCCCGTACAGGACTCAAAGAGTGCGGTTTCGGAGGCCTACTATCCCAACCTGCTGTGCACGCCGCAAGACGGGATGGAGAAGATCGTAGCAGCAACGCAGTGCTCAGGAACCGGTGGCGAGAGGAAGAAGTAGTTCTGGTGCGTCTTGCTGAGAGGAGCGACCTCCCTTTTATAGGCGCAAGAGAAGAAGGCGAGAGGGCAGCGCCGGGAGCTGAAGGGACCGAGGGAGATGAAACGAACAGACAGCAGCCAAAGGGTGCAGCGTTCGCATTTAATCTCCACTACAGCAAAAACTTTCCATCTCCCGAGTGACCTTTCGTATACCCGTAGTGCGTGGCAAAAATTTAGACATCGGCTCGGCTCATTCCCGCAACCCGCGGCGCGTCGTGACGAGGCGGGCGGCGGAGGAGGAGGGCGCGTGGATGTCCCTCTTGTTCTCATGCTCATACAAGTGGGGAAGGAGCCTCCCTTATAAAGAGGTCCAACTCCCTCTAAACTAGCAATGTGGGACTAAACTTTAGTTCCACCTCTTGCCTTGCACAAATGGGCTGCGTGGGCCTCTAGGATTTATTAGGAATTTCTGAAACTGCTGCTGGGCTAGGCCCAAAATGGACAAAATTCCAGCAATCCCCCACCAGATCCCAGAGGCACACAAAATTTGCCTTTGGTTCCAAAACACTGTTTTATATACCGGTACTGCAGTGGAGACTGTTAATTTGAACTTCCACCTAGAACTCTGTGCTACACTAGTAAGCAACTTGAACAGTGGACTGGGCCTTGAACTGCAAGTTTTCTGCGAATCTAGCTTCACATAAAGCCTTGACCGATATGTGGCTACCGTGGGTCTTCCCCGCGGGTGGAGCTTATGCGTCATACTCCGTGACCTTTCATGAGTTTACTAGAGAGAACCCTACTCTCATAGATTGCGACGTTTGACAATCAGACTCATATAGGTGTGTTCTTCAAAAGATGTTCTGCAGGACAACATCTTTGCTTCAAAGAGCCACTTAGAACACATTAAGATATACATCAACCTGCCATGCAGATTAGGAGAGTATTGCATCTTCATGGAGTGGTATTTTTAATAGTAAGGATACTCTCCTCCCAGTTGACCAACAGCTTGTCTTCCACATCTAATTCACGGGATCTCCGATCACAAAGAATAGGTTACCACTATGAACAACTCATATTGTGGGTCTCATACCCATCTCCCTCGATGCATTATCTATCACATTACGTGATAGACCCTTAGTGAAAGGATCTGCCAGATTTTTAGACGTTTGGATATAATCCAATGCAATAACTCCGGAGTTTCTCATTTTTCTGACAGACTTTAACCTTCTCTGAACGTGTCTTGATGACTTCATGTTATCCTTAGAGCTGTTCACTTTCGTGATCACAGTTTGATTGTCACAGTTCATAAGGATACCCGGTACAGGTTTCTCAACAACCGGCAAGTCATTCAAGAGCCGGCGAAGCCAATCTGCTTCGACCATAGTTGTATCTAGTGCTGTGAGTTCTACTTCCATAGTTGACCTCGTTAAGATGGTCTGCTTGCAAGACTTCCAAGAAACAGCGCCACCTCCATGAGTGAACACATATCCGCTTGTGGCCTTTATCTCATCAGCATCTGAGATCCAGTTTGAGTCACTATACCCTTCAAGCACCTTTGGGTGCTCAGTGTAGTGAATTCCATAATTTACAGTGCCTTTCAAATAACGCAAAACTCTCCCTAGAGCTTTCCAGTGCACATCTTCCGGTTTTGAGACAAACCGGCTAAGCTTGCTAACAGCAAAAGAGATGTCAGGTCTTGTAGCACTGGCTAAGTACATAAGTGAGCCAATAATCTGAGAATACTTTAATTGATCTCTAGCAATTCTTCGATTCTTTCGAAGCAGCACGCTAGCATCATATGGTGTTGGAGAGGGCTTGCAGTCACTATAGCCAAAGCGACTCAAGATCTTTTCCACATAGTGAGATTGAAGCAATGTAATCCCACCATCATCATCTCTCAACAACTTGATGTTCAGAATGACATCAGCCACTCCTAAATCCTTCATCTCAAAACAGCGAGATAGGAAAACCTTGACCTCCTTTATAACATTCAGATTTGTTCCGAAAATCAGTATGTCATCAACATACAAGCAAAGCATAACTCCCTCGCCCCCACCATGGCGATAGTACACACATTTGTCAGCTTCGTTCACAACAAAGCCTGCAACTGTTAAAGTTCTTTCGAACTTCTCATGCCACTGTTTGGGTGCTTGCTTGAGTCCGTACAAAGACTTCAGCAACTTGCACGCTTTCCCTTCCTGACCATCTATTACAAACGCATCTGGTTGTTCCATATAAATTTCCTCATCCAACTCTCCATTCAGGAAAGCAGTCTTAACATCCATTTGATGAACGAGAAGACCATGTGAGGCAGCTAGTGAAAGTAGAACTCGAATAGTGGTCAGTCGAGCCACAGGTGAGTAAGTATCAAAGAAATCTTCACCTTCCTTTTGGGTATAACCCTTAGCCACGAGCCGAGCCTTGTACTTTTCAATAGTACCATCAGGCCTAAGCTTCTTCTTGAATACCCATTTGCATCCTATAGGTTTGCACCCATAAGGACGATCAGTTATCTCCCAAGTTTCATTCGCCAAGATGGAATCCATCTCGCTTCGAACTGCTTCCTTCCAGTAGTCAGCATCTTCAGATGCATAGGCCTCTGAAATAGAACTGGGAGTGTCATCTATGAGATACACAAGAAAATCATCACCAAAGGACTTTGCAGTCCTCTGTCTCTTGCTCCTAATAGGAACTTCATTGTTCTCCTCCACGGGACTTTCAAAGTGTTCAATTGAAATGGCAGGTTCGGTAATTGTAACTGGTTCCTGATTCAATGAACTAGGCATCTCCTGATCAGATGAGGTAGCCATATCTTTCATGGGAAAGATATCTTCAAAGAAAGTCGCATCATTCGACTCCATGATCGTACCAACATGCATGCCAGGTACCTCAGATTTTACAACCAAGAATCTATAGCCAATGCTATGAAAAGCATATCCCAAGAAAACACAATCCACAGTCTTTGGTCCAAGTTTCCGCTTCTTTGGAATTGGAACATTGACTTTCGCCAAACAACCCCATGTTCGCAGATAAGAGAGTTTTAACCTTTTCTTCTCCCATTCCTCGAATGGAGTTATCTCTTTGTTCTTTGTGGGAACTCGATTTAGGATATGACATGCTGTCAATATCGCCTCCCCCCACCATGCCTTGGAGAGACCCGATGTGTCTAACATGGCGTTAACCAAATCAGTTAGAGTACGGTTCTTTCTTTCGGCCACCCCATTTGACTGAGGTGAGTAAGGAGGCGTCCTCTCATGGATTATACAATGTTCCGCACAAAAAGCATCAAATTCATTGGAAAAATACTCTCCACCACGGTCGGACCTAAGCCTCTTGATTTTCCGATCAAGTTGGTTTTCCACTTCAGCTTTATAGATCTTGAAAAAGTTCAAAGCCTCATCCTTAGATTTCAGAAGATACACACAGCAGTATCTAGTGGAGTCGTCATGAAATATTTCTTTCCACCTTTTGTCAAAACACCATTCATTTCACATAGATCTGAATGTATAAGTTCTAGTGGTGCAAGATTTCTCGTCTCCGCAGCCACGTGAGATTTACGAGGTTTCTTAGCTTGCACACACACTTGACACTTAGATCCCTTAACGGTGGTGAAACTAGGGATTAAGTTCAACTTCGCTAGTCGCGACATGCAACCAAAGTTAACATGACAAAGTCGTGAATGCCACACATTTGATTCACTATTGTTGCAAATATGATTAACAACTTTATTGCAAACGTCTGATAAGGATAAAAGAAACATGCCTCCTGACTCATAGCCTTTACCAACAAAGGTTCCATACTTTGATATTACAAATTTATTCGACTCAAAGACAAGCTTATAGCCATCTCTACACAGAAGAGATCCGCTAACAAGATTTTTATTGACGGAGGGGACATAATGCACGTTCTTCAGCCGCACGATCTTCCCCGAAGTAAACTTCAGATCGACCGTGCCAACGCCACGAACAGAAGCACTTGAACCGTTGCCCATCAACACGGTTGAAGTCCCTGCGGTCTGATAAGACGAAAACATGGAAATATCACCGCATACATGCACATTAGCACCCGTGTCAATCAACCAATCAGGAGAATGACATACTGAAAGAATAGTGGGAAATATACCATACCCAGCATCCTTCATGTCAATGTCTCCGATGATAACATTAGCGGTCTTGCCGCCTTTCCCAGGATGACGCTTGTCATAGCGATTGGGGCAACTAGGAGCCCAATGATCAGGATCTCCACACACATGGCAAGCACCTTTCTTCTTGTCATTCTTCTTCTTGAAGTTCGTGTGCTGCACAGCCTTGTTCTTCCCATCAAACTTTCCTTTACCATCAAACTTGCCCTTGTTCTTGAACTTGTGGGACTGGAAGTTTTTCTTCTGTACCAGATTGGCACTAGATCCTCCCTCAATACCTCGAGCACGTGTGTCCTTTGCTCTCGCCTTTTCTTCCACATCAAGAGTGCCAATGAGATTCGGAACGGGAAACTCCTGTCTCTTATGCTTCAGTAAGGTAGCAAAGTTCCTCCACGAAGGAGGAAGCTTAGTGATGATACCCCCGGCAACAAACTTGTCCGGTAGGATACAATTGAAGTGCTCAAGTTCTCTAGCAAATGACTGTATCTCGTGAGCCTGCTCAATCACGGAGCGCTCTTCAGTCATCCTGTAATCATAGAATTGCTCCATGATGTACAGCTCAGTGCCGGCATCCGAGACCCCAAACTTGGCCTCGAGTGCGTCTCACATATCTTTTCCATTGTCAATTGACACATAAGCATCAACTATGTTCTCACCAAGAACACTCAAGAGCGCAGCCTTAAACAAGGTATCCATTTTCTGAAAAGCTTGTGCCTGTTGGGCATCTTGCTCTCCTTCAGGTTTGCCAAGAGTGGGGTCATAGCAACTCATGGTTTGAAACCACAAGACTGCTCTCACGCACCACCTCTTATAGTGGATACCCTCAAACATAGGAGGTCTCATGGAAGCAGCAAAACCATTCGAGGTAAATTGCCTATAATAAGGTTTTTGAATTGTTGGAAATATGAGCAATTTATTGACTAATTTTATTAACAGAAATAGTAGATAAAACATGACTAAAATAGCAAATATAAAGCAAGTCATGCAATCTGACAGAGAGAAGGTAAACATCGTCTGCATATATGAACTTGAGGTAAACACATCTAGAACAGTCACTAGATGAAGTTGCTTATACGACATAGAACCTAACATACGTAGGACAGAAACTAGAGCCAAAAACTGCAGCAGAACTTCTAATAGAAAGGAGAAGAACACGTACGGCACAGCAGCAGCAGAGGCGCTAGACTTGGGGTCGGTGTCCTCGCCTGCCATGTCGTCGAGGAGGTCGTGGACGTCGGGGAAGTAGTCGTCGGCGACCGGATCGTCCGTGATGAAGCAGCCAGTAGTCGCGCAGAGCGCTCCCCAAAAACCTTGTCACCCTTCTCCCGTACAGGACTCAAAGAGTGCGGTTTCGAAGGCCTACTGTCCCGACCTGCGGTGTACGTCGCAAGCCGGGATGGAGAAGATCGTAGCAGCAGCGCAGTGCTCAGGAACCGGTGGCGAGAGGAAGAAGTAGTTCTGGTGCGTCTTGCTGAGAGGAGCGACCTCCCTTTTATAGGCGCAAGAGAAGGAGGCGAGAGGGCAGCGCCGGGAGCTGAAGGGACCGAGGGAGATGAAATGAACAGACAACAGCCGAAGGGTGTAGCGTTCGCATTTAATCTCCACGTATACCCGTAGTGCGTGGCAAAAATTTAGACATCGGCTCGTTCCCGCAACCCGCGTCGTGGCGAGGCGTGGCGTGGCGGGCGGCGGAGGAGGAACGCGCATGGATGTCCCTCTTGTTCTCATGCTCATACAAGTGGGGAAGGAGCCTCCCTTATAAAGAGGTCCAACTCCCTCTAAACTAGCAATGTGGGACTAAACTTTAGTTCCACCTCCTGCCTTGCACAAATGGGCTGCGTGGGCCTTTAGGATTTATTAGGAATTTCTGAAACTGCTGCTGGGCTAGGCCCAAAATGGACAAAATTCCAGCAGTTATATGGGCATTTTTGGTGTCTTTTCATTGTTTGTTTTCATCCATGTACACCAGGAGTGGATATTAAGCTGATTTGTGATTTCTAGCAGCAACTGAAGGAGAACGATTTTATCAGATCAGATGAAATATCGAAGAAGGAAACACAGGATCAATGTTGGATCTGAGCCATTGAACTTTTGAAGACTCGTGGACATACAAGTTTAGTAAGGGGAGGACTCAGTCCGGTACTTGCCTCGGTCAATATATCACCTCCGGTGATAGGCTTTGTATGATACCTGTTCTGTCAATGTACATTGTTAAAAAAGTGAGGTGGTGCTGATGGTTTGACATGGAGCTCTTGTTCTCAACATTATGAGGCACGAGTAACAAGCATGACTTTATTCAAGGTGATGTTCCATGTTGCGTTCTAATGGACCACGCATGGTGCGTAGTTCTCTAAGAAAAATGAAAGAGGTTCCAAATCAATCAGCTAAATTGGGTAAGGGCGTGAAACACTGCAATAATTGCACTTTATCCCTCAACGGGTTACACATAACTGGACATTATTCTCTCAAAATGGACTGGGAAGATATATCGAAATGGAGTTGTTCTCGAAATACGAGAGTATGTTAGGGAAAGGAACGCAATAAGAATCAGTCAGCAGATCGATAATTAAAAAAAAAATCAGTCATCAGATCTGTGAGCCCATCCTAGCGTGGAGAGGAGCAACCCAGATCCTATTTGGCGCCTTAAGGGAGCCCATCCTAGAGTGGAGAAGATTAATGAAACACACAGTTTTATCACTTGGCGCACTCCAGAGAAACTAATCAGCAAGTACTCCTTCGGAAGCCCCGCAATGGTCATTTTGAACGGGCAGGGAGCATTGCCACTTAGGGCGCTCTCAGTCGCTGTCACGTGTCATGCTTTGGGTTTCCCTCTGGATTTCACTTATTTTTCTATATGCATTTTCACTTTTAGATGATTTTTCTTAATTTTTTCCGGGTTTTTCTTAGATTTTGGACCCAAAAAAATCAAAAAAAGCGCGAAAAACGCGTTGTCGTTTTTTTCCTTCCGTGAGAGGCACAGTCGTGCTTTTGGGGAAGGTAAAAAAACGAGAGGCACGGATTTACTTCTCGGGGAGGTACGGATTTGCTTCCACGAGAGGCATAGTCGTGCCTTGTGGAAAAATAAAAAAACACCTTTTTTTTTCCTTTCGTGAGACACACGGATTTACTTCTCGTGGTGGCATGAATTTGCTTCCGGGAGAGGCACAGTCGTGCCTCTCGCAATAGGGAAAAACACGTTTTTCCTTTCACATGAGGCACGGATTTACTTCTCATGGATGTATGGATTTGCTTCCATGAAAGGCGCAGTCGTACCTCTCGCAAAAGGAATAAGAACACGTTTTTTTCTTCCGCGAGAGGCGCGAATTTACTTTTCGTGGAGACAAGGATTTGCTTCTGCGAGAGTCACAGTCGTGCCTCTGGGAAAGGGAAAAAGTGTTTTTTTTTTTGCAAAAGGCACGGATTTACTTCTCGTGGAGGAACGGATTTACTTCTCGTGGCAGGCACAATCGTGCCCCTCGCAACAACAACAACAACAACAACAACAACAAAGCCTTTAGTCCCAAACAAGTTGGGGTAGGCTAGAGGTGAAACCCATAAGATCTCGCGACCAACTGATGGCTCTGCCACATGGATAGCAAGCTTCCATGCACCCCTATCCACAGCTAGTTCTTTGGTGATACTCTAATACTTCAGGTCTGTCTTAACGGGCTCCTCCGATGACAAATTCAGTCTACCCGACCTCTCTTGACATTCTCCGCATGCTTTAGCCATCTGCTATGCATTGGAGCTTCTGGAGGCCTCCACCGAATATGCCCAAACTATCTCAGACGATGCTAGACAAGCTTCTCCTCAATTGGTGATACCCCAACTCTATCTCATATATCATTATTCCAGACTCGATCCTTCCTTGTGTGACCACACATCCATCTCAATACACACATCTCAGCCACACCTAATTGTTGAACATGTCGCCTTTTAGTCGGCCAGCACTCATCACCGTACAACATTGCGGGTCGAATCATCGTCCTGTAGAACTTGCCTTTTATCTTTTGTGGCACCCTCTTGTCACAGAGAATGCCAGAAGCTTGGCGCCACTTCATCCATTCGGCTTTGATTCGATGGTTCACATCTTCATCAATTCCCCCATCCTCCTGCAACATTGACCCCAAATATCAAAAGGTGTCCTTCTGAGGCACCACTTGCCCATCAAGGCTAACCTCCTCCTCCTACCTAGTAGTACTGAAACTACACATCATGTACTTGGTTTTAGTTCTACTAAGCCTAGACCCTTTTGATTTCAAGGTTTGTCTCCATAACTCTAACTTCCTATTTACCCCCGTCCAACTACCGTCAACTAGCACCACATCATCCGGAAAGAGCATACACCATGGGATATCTCCATGTATATCCGTTGTGACCCCACCATCATCAAGGCAAAAATATAAGGGCTCAAAGTTGACCCTGATGCAGTCCTATCTTAACCGGGAAGTCATCAAGGTCGACGACACTTGTTCGAACACTTGTCACTATATTATCGTACATGTCCTTGATGAGGGTAATGAACTTTGCTGGGACTTTGTGTTTCTACAAGGCCCACTGAGGGAGTCCTGGACTAAGGGGTCCTCGGGCGTCCAGTCTATTCAATATTGGCAGGACTGATGGGCTGTCGAGATAAAGGAAGAAGGCCACCTCCCGTGTCCGGATAGGACTCCTGTATGCGTGAACTACAAGATTAAGTGTTCGGATATACTGTTTCCTTTCCTATAAACCGACTCTGTACAACCCTAGGCCCATACAGTGTCTATATAAACTGGAGGGCTTAGACCGGAGACAGGATCATAACATTCATAGGCTAGACAATCTAGGGTTTAGCCATTACGATCTCGAGATAGGTCAACTCTTGTAACCCCTATACTCATCGAATACAATCAAGCAGGACGTAGGGTCTTACCTCCTTTAAGAGGGCCCAAACCTGGGTAAACATTGTGTCCCTCTATCCATTGTTACCATTGATCCTCAGACATGCAGCTTGGGCCCCCCTACCCAAGATCTGCCAGTTTTGACACTGAGATTGGTGCTTTCATTGAGAGCTCCGCTGTGTTGTCAACAGAAGGATTGATGGCGTGCCTATTCATCAACAATGATACTGTGTGCAGGGAGACTTTTCTTCCCAGACAGGTCTTTGTGTTCGGCGGCTTCGTGCTACATGCTGACTCGACCGGCCACCTCGAGCAGGTCGACAGCTACGCCCCTGGTCACTAGATTAGGTTCGGGAACTTGAACTACGTCGTTGACAGCCGAGGGGATCTAATCCTCGAGGGATTCGCGGCCCCAACTGCTGCTCCCCACCCACATAAAGAGGGCCCTTCCGATCCGCTGCCAGATCCCGTTCAGGGGCCAATGCTCACACCTGCCTCGGCTGTAGATCCGGGGCAGATCGTGTTTTCCGACGACAGGAGGATTCACCCCGCCGGACTCTCTTCCATCATGGAACCCTCAGCCGGAGAGCCAGACGCGACCGCGCCATCGGAGTCAAACAAAACTCTCCCAGTCACCGGAGAGCCGGACTCGCCTCTGGAGGATAATTCCGAACTGTTGAGGTCTGCACCCCTCAGACCCCATCAAGTGTCTGGCCCCGCAGATCCGCAGACCCCCATCCTGAAAGAAATATGCCCTAGAGGCAATAATAAAGTTATTATTTATTTCCTCATATCATAATAAATGTTTATTATTCGTGCTAGAATTGTATTATCCGGAAACATGATACATGTGTGAATACATAGACAAACTTATAGTCACTAGTATGCCTCTACTTGACTAGCTCATTAATCAAAGATGGTTATGTTTCCTAACCATAGACATGAGTTGTCATTTGATTAACGGGATCACATCATTAGGAGAATGATGTGATTGACATGACCCATTCCCTTAGCTTAGCACTTGATCGTTTAGTATGTTGCTATTGCTTTCTTCATGACTTATACATGTTCCTACAACTATGAGATTATGCAACTCCCCTTTACCGGAGGAACACTTTGTGTGCTACCAAACGTCACAACTTAACTGGGTGTTTATAAAGGAGCTCTACAGGTGTCTCCAAAGGTACATGTTGAGTTGGCGTATTTCGAGATTAGGTTTTGTCACTCCAATTGTCGGAGAGGTATCTCTGGGCCCTCTTAGTAGTGCACATCACTACAAGCCTTGCAAGCAATGTAGCTAATGAGTTAGTTATGGAATGATGCATTACGTAATGAGTAAAGAGACTTGCCTGTAACGAGATTGAACTAGGTATTGGATACGGACGATCGAATCTTGGGCAAGTAACATACCGATGACAAAGGGAACAACATATGATGTCATGCGGTTTGACCGATAAAGATCTTCTTAGAATATGTAGGAGCCAATATGAGCATCCAGGTTCCGCTATTGGTTATTGACCGGAAACGAGTCTCGATCATGTCTGCATAGTTCTCGAACCCATAGAGTCCGCACGCTTAAAGTTTCGTTGACAGTTTTATTATGAGTTTATGAGTTTTGATGTACCGAAGGTTGTTCGGAGTCCCGGATGTGATCACGGACTTAACGAGGAGTCTCAAAATGGTCGAGACATAAAGATCAATATATTGGACGACTATATTTGGACACCGAAAAGGTTCCGGGTGAGATTGGGACAATACCGGAGCTCCGGGAGGTTATCGGAACCCCCCGGGAGGTATATGGGCCTTATTGGGCCTTAGTGGAAAGGACGGAGAAGAAGCAAAGGAGGGGGCGCCCCCCAAGCCCAATCCGAATTGGGAGGGGGCCTGGCCCCCCCTTTCCTTCTTCCCTCCCCCCTCTTCCTTCCCTCTCCCTCTCCTAATAGGAAAAAGGGGAGTCCTACTCCCGGTTGGGGTTGGACTCCCCCCTAGGGCGCGCCACCCCCCTTGGCCGGCCCCCTCCTCCATTCCTTTATATACGGGCGAGGGGGGCACCCCATAGACACAACAATTGATCTCTTGATCTCTTAGCCGTGTGCGGTGCCCCCCTCCACCAAAGTCCTCCATAATATTGTAGCGGTGCTTAGGCGAAGCCCTGCGATGGTAGAACATCAAGATTGTCACCATGCCGTCGTGCTGACGAAACTCTTCCCCAAAATTCTGCTGGATCGGAGTACGGGGAACGTCATCAAGCTGAACGTGTGCTAGAACTCGGAGGTGTCGTAGTTTCGGTGCTTGATCGGTCGGGCCGTGAAGACGTACGACTACATCAACCGTGTTCTAACGCTTCCGCTTTCGGTCTACGAGGGTACGTGGACAACACTCTCCACTCTTGTTGCTATACATCACCATGATCTTGCGTGTGCGTAGGATTTTTTTTGAAATTACTACGTTCCCCAACAGTGGCATCAGAGCCTGGTTTTACGCATAGATGTTATATGCACGAGTAGACCACAGGTGAGTTGTGGGCGATACAAGTCATACTGCTTACCAACATGTCATACTTTGGTTCAGCGGTATTGTTGGATGAAGCAGCCCGGACCGACATTACGCGTACGCTTACACGAGACTGGTTTTACCGCCGTGCTTTGCACACAGGTGACTAGCGGGTGCCTGTTTCTCCAACTTTAGTTGAACCGAGTGTGGCTACGCCCGGTCCTTGTGAAGGTTAAAACAACACTAACTTGACGAACTATCGTTATGGTTTTGATGCATAGGTAAGAACGGTTCTTGCTCAGCCGTAGCAACCACGTAAAATTTGCAACAACAAAGTAGAGGACGTCTAACTTGTTTTTGCAGGGCATGTTGTGATGTGATATGGTCAAGACGTGATGCTATATTTTATTGTATGAGATGATCATGTTTTGTAACCGAGTTAACGGCAACTGGCAGGAGCCACATGGTTGTCGCTTTATTGTATGAAATGCAAATGCCCTGTAATTGCTTTACTTCATCACTAAGCGGTAGCGATAGTCGTAGAAGCAATAGATGGCGTAACGACAATGATGCTACGATGGAGATCAAGGTGTCACGCCGATGACGATGGTGATCACGATGGTGCTTCGGAGATGGAGATCACAAGCACAAGATGATGATGGCCATATCATGTCACTTATATTGATTGCATGTGATGTTCATCATTTATGCATCTTATCTTGCTTTGATTGATGGTAGAATTTTAAGATGATCTCTCACTAATTATCAAGAAGTGTTCTCCCTAAGTATGCACCGTTGCGAAAGTTCTTCGTGCTGAGACACCACGTGATGATCGGGTGTGATAGGCTCTACGTTCAAATACAACGGGTGCAAAACAGTTGCACACGTGGAATACTCAGGTTAAACTTGACGAGCCTAGCATATACAGATATGGCCTCGGAACACGGAGACCAAAAGGTCGAACGTGAATCATATAGTAGATATGATCAACATAGTGATGTTCACCATTGAAACTACTCCATCTCACGTGATGATCGGACACGGTTTAGTTGATTTGGATCACGTGATCACTTAGATGACTAGAGAGATGTCTGTCTAAGTGGGAGTTCTTTAGTAATATGATTAATTGAACTTAAATTTATCATGAACTTAGTACCTGATAGTATTTTGCTTGTCTATGTTTGTTGTAGATAGATGGCTCGTGCTGTTGTTTCGTTGAATTTTAATGCGTTCCTTGAGAAAGCTAAGTTGAAAGATGATGGTAGAAATTACACGGACTGGGTCCGTAACTTGAGGATTATCCTCATTTCTGCACAAAAGAATTACGTCCTGGAAGCACCGCTGGGTGCCAGGCCTGCTGCAGATGCAACTGGCGACGTTAAGAACGTTTGGCAGAGCAAAGCTGATGACTACTTGATAGTTCAGTGTGCCATGCTTTACGGTTTAGAACCGGGTCTTCAATGACTTTTTGAACGTCATGGAGCATATGAGATGTTCCAGGAATTGAAGTTAATATTTCAAGCAAATGCCCAGATTGAGAGATATGAAGTCTCCAATAAGTTCTATAGCTGTAAGATGGAGGAGAATAGTTCTCTCAGTGAACATATACTCAAAATGTCTGGGGTATAATAATCACTTGATTCAACTGGGAGTTAATCTTCCTGATGACAGTGTCATTGACAGAATTCTTCAATCACTGCCACCAAGCTACAAGAGCTTCGTGATGAACTATAATATGCAAGGGATGGACAAGACTATTCCCGAGCTCTTCGCAATGCTAAAGGCTGCAGAGGTAGAAATCAAGAAGGAGCATCAAGTGTTGATGGTCAATAAGACCACCAGTTTCAAGAAAAAGGGTAAAGGGAAGAAGAAGGGGAACTTCAAGAAGAACAACAAGCAAGTTGCTGCTCAAGAGAAGAAACCCAAATCTGGACCTAAGCCTGAGACTGAGTGCTTCTACTGCAAGCAGACTGGACACTGGAAGCAGAACTGCCCCAAGGATTTGGAAGATAAGAAGGATGGCAATGTGAACAAAGGTATATGTGGTATACATGTTATTGATGTGTACCTTACTAATGCTCGCAGTAGCACCTGGGTATTTGATACTGGTTCTGTTGCTAACTTCAACTCAAAACAGGGACTACGGATTAAGCGAAGATTGGCTGAGGACGAGGTGACGATGCGCGTGGGAAATGGTTCCAAAGTCGTTGTGATCGCGGTCGGCACGCTACCTCTACATCTACCTTCGGGATTAGTTTTAGACCTGAATAATTGTTATTTGGTGCCAGCATTAAGCATGAACATTCTATCTGGATCTTGTTTGATGCGAGACGGTTATTCATTTAAATCTGAGAATAATGGTTGTTCTATTTATATGAGTAATATCTTTTATGGTCATGCACCCTTGAAGAGTGGTCTATTTTTATTAAATCTCGATAGTAGTGATACACATATTCATAATGTTGAAGCCAAAAGATGCAGAGTTGATAATGATAGTGCAACTTATTTGTGGCACTGCCGTTTAGGTCATATTGGTGTAAAGCGCATGAAGAAACTCCATACTGATGGACTTCTGGAATCACTTGATTATGAATCACTTGGTACTTGCGAACCATGCCTCATGGGCAAGATGACTAAAACGCCGTTCTCCGGAACTATGGAGCGAGCAACTGATTTGTTGGAAATCATACATACTGATGTATGTGGTCCGATGAATATTGAGGCTCACGGCAGGTATCGTTATTTTCTCACCTTCACAGATGATTTGAGCAGATATGGGTATATCTACTTGATGAAACACAAGTCTGAAACATTTGAAAAGTTCAAAGAATTTTAGAGTGAAGTGGAAAATCATCGTAACAAGAAAACAAAGTTTCTACGATCTGATCGTGGAGGAGAATATTTGAGTTACGAGTTTGGTTTACATTTGAAGCAATGCGGAATAGTTTCGCAACTCACGCCACCCGGAACACCACAACGAAATGGTGTGTCCGAACGTCGTAATCATACTTTACTAGATATGGTGCGATCTATGATGTCTCTTACTGATTTAACGCTATCGTTTTGGGGTTATGCTTTAGAGACGGCCGCATTCATGTTAAATAGGGCACCATCAAAATCCGTTGAGATGACGCCTTATGAACTGTGGTTTGGTAAGAAACCAAAGTTGTCGTTTCTTAAGGTTTGGGGCTGCGATGCTTATGTGAAGAAACTTCAACCAGATAAGCTCGAACCCAAATCGGAGAAATGTGTCTTCATAGGATACCCAAAAGAGACTATTGGGTACACCTTCTATCACAGATCTGAGGGCAAGATTTTTGTTGCTAAATTCGGATCCTTTCTAGAGAAGGAGTTTCTCTCGAAAGAAGTGAGTGGGAGGAAAGTAGAACTTGATGAGGTAACTTTACCTACTCCCTTATTGGAAAGTAGTTCATCACAAGAACCGGTTCATGTGACAACTACACCAATCAGTGAGGAAGCTAATGATAATGATCATGAAACTTCAGATCAAGTTACTACCGAACCTCGTAGGTCAACCAGAGTAAGATCCGCACCAGAGTGGTACGGTAATCCTATTCTGGAAGTCATGTTACTAGACCATGACGAACCTACGAACTATGAGGGAGCGATGATGAGCCCAGATTCTGCAAAATGGCTTGAGGCCATGAAATCTGAGATGGGATCCATGTATGAGATCAAAGTATGGACTTTGGTTGACCTGCCCGATGATCGGCAAGCCATCGAAAATAAATGGATCTTCAAGAAGAAGACTGACGCTGATGGTAATATAACTGTCTACAAAGCTCGACTTGTTGCGAAAGGTTTTCGACAAGTTCAAGGGGTTAACTACGATGAGAATTTCTCACCCGTAGCGATGCTTAAGTCTGTCCGAATCATGTTAGCAATTGCCGCATTTTATGATTATGAAATATGGCAAATAGATGTCAAGACTGCATTCCTGAATGGATTTCTGGAAGACGAGTTTTATATGATGCAACCAGAAGGTTTTGTCAATCCAAAAGGTGCTAACAAAGTGTGCAAGCTCCAGCGATCCATTTATGGACTGTGCAAGCCTCTCGGAGTTGGAATAAACGCTTTGTTAGTGTGATCAAAGCATATGGTTTTATACAGACTTTTGGAGAAGCCTGTATTTACAAAAAAGTGAGTGGGAGCTCTATAGCATTTCTGATATTATATGGAGATGACATATTATTAATTGGAAATGATATAGAATTTCTGGATAGCATAAAGGGATACTTGAATAAAAGTTTTTCGATGAAAGACCTCGGTGAAGCTGCTTACATATTAGGCATCAAGATCTATAGTGATAGATCAAGACGCTTAATTGGACTTTCACAAAGCACATACCTTGATAAAGTTTTGAAAATGTTCAAAATGGATCAGGCAAAGAAAGGGTTCTTGCCTGTATTACAAGGTGTGAAGTTGAGTCAGACTCAATGCCCGACCACATCAGAAGATAGAGAGAAAATGAAAGATGTTCCCTATGCTTCAGCCATAGGCTCTATCATGTATGCAATGCTGTGTACCACACCTGACGTATGCTTAGCAATAAGTTTGGCAGGGAGGTACCAAAGTAATACATGACTGGATCACTGGACAGCGGTCAAGAATATCCTAAAATACCTGAAAAGGACTAAGGATATGTTTCTCGTTTATGGAGGTGACAAAGAGCTAGTCATAAATGGTTACGTCGATGCAAGCTTTGACACTGGTTCGGACGATTCTAAATCGCAAACCGGATACGTTTTTATATTGAACGGTGGAGCTGTCAGTTGGTGCAGTTCTAAACAAAGCGTCGTGGCGGGATCTACATGCGAAGCGGAGTACATAGCTGCTTTGGAAGCAGCAAATGAAGGAGTCTGGATGAAGGAGTTCATTTCCGATCTAGGTGTCATACCTAGTGCATCGGGACCAATGAGGATCTTCTGTGACAATACTGGTGCAATTGCCTTGGCAAAGGAATCCAGATTTCACAAGAGGACCAAACACATCAAGAGACGCTTCAATTCCATCCGGGACTAAGTCTAGGTGGGAGACATAGAGATATGCAAGATACATACGGATCTGAATGTTGCAGACCCATTGACTAAGCCTCTTCCACGAGCAAAACATGATCAGCACCAAGACTCCATGGGTGTTAGAATCATTACTGTGTAATCTAGATTATTGACTTTAGTGCAAGTGGGAGTGAGGGAGTCCTGGACTAGGGGGTGTCCGGATAGCCGGACTATCATCATCGGCCGGACTCCAAGACTATGAAGACACAAGATTGAAGACTTCGTCCCGTGTCCGGATGGGACTTTCCTTGGCGTGGAAGGCAAGCTTGGCAATACGGATATGTAGATCTCCTACCATTGTAACCGACTCTGTGTAACCCTAGCCCTCTCCGGTGTCTATATAAACCGGAGGGTTTTTACTCCATAGGACGAACAACAATCATAGCATAGGCTAGCTTCTAGGGTTTAGCCTCCTTGATCTCGTGGTAGATCCACTCTTGTACTACCCATATCATCAATATCAATCAAGCAGGATTAGGGTTTTACCTCCATCGAGAGGGCCCGAACCTGGGTAAAAACATCGTGTCCCTTGTCTCCTGTTACCATCCGCCTAGACGCACAGTTCGGGACCCCCTACCCGAGATCCGCCGGTTTTGACACCGACATTGGTGCTTTCATTGAGAGTTCCTCTGTGTCGTCACCGATAGGCTTGATGGCTTCTTCGATCATCATCAACAACGCAGTCCAGGGTGAGACTTTTCTCCCCGGACAGATCTTCGTATTCGGCGGCTTTGCACTACGGGCCAATTCGCTTGGCCATCTGGAGCAGATCGAAAGCTACGCCCCTGGCCATCAGGTCAGATTTGGAAGTCTAAACTTCACGGCTGGCATCCGCGGAGACTTCATCTTTGATGGATTTGAGCCACAGCCGAGCGCGCCGTATTGTCTCGATGGGCATGATTTAGCCCTGCTGCCGGACAGTGCCCTGGAGGCCGCACATGAGTCTGCTCCGACCCTTAATTCAGAGCCGACCGCGCAGATCGAGGATGGGTGGCTAGACACCGCCTCGGGTGATCGAGGATTCGGAGCCGCACATGATTTAGCCCTGCAACCTCTACGGTGATGGAGCTGAATGCTGACCTTGTCCCTTGCGACGCTCGTGACTCCGAGGTGCCGGACTCCTCGCCGGACTCCGAACCTCCTGCGCCCCCTCCAATCGAATCCGATTGGGCGCCGATCATGGAGTTCACCGCTGCGGACATCTTTCAACACCCACCTTTTGGTGACATCCTGAATTCGCTAAAGTATCTCTTGCTATCCGGAGAGCCCCGGCCGAATTGCGGTCAGGATGGTTGGGATGCGGACGACGAACAAATTCAAAGCCCACCCACCACCCACTTTGTAGCCACTATCGACGATCTAACCGACATGCTAGACTACGACTCCAAAGACATCGACGGAATGGACGACGATGCCGGAGACGACCAAGAACCAGCGCCTACGGGGCACTGGAAGACCACCTCGTCATACGACATATATATGGTGGACATCCCAAAGGATGGGAATGGCGAGGAAAAAGCGGAGGAAGACTTCTCCAAGAAACAGCCCAAGCGCCGGCGTCAGCGGCGCCGCTCTAAATCCCTCCACAGCAAGAATGGAGATTTCGGCACCGGAGATAACAACACCCGAGAGAGTGCCGAAGAGAACCCCCTCCAGCAAGATTCAGCACAGGAGGACGGAGAAGCGAGCCCTCATGAGAGAGCGGCAGACGACGCGGTAGAGGATGATAATTACATGCCTCCCTCCGGAGACGAGGCAAGCCTCAACGACGACAAATTCGTCGTGCCCGAGGATCCCATCGAACAAGAGCGTCTCAAACGCAGGCTAATGGCCATGGCGAACAGCCTAAAGAAAAAGCAGCAACAACTTAGAGCTGATCAAGACCTGCTAGCCGACAGATGGACTGAAGTCCTTGCGACCGAAGAGTATGAACTCGAACGCCCCTCCAAAAGCTACCCCAAACGCAAGTTGCTCCCCCGATTAGAGGAGGAGGCATATTAACCTGCATCACCAGAGCGCAATACGGCGGACCGACCACCTCGTGGCCGCGACAGAGAGGCCTTTAGGCCCTCCATTAGAACCGTACCCCGGCATCGCTCGAAAAGTACGAAGCCACGGGGGAACGCGCCGGACTTGCGAGACATATTGGAGGATAAGGCAAGACAATCAAGATTGATCTACGGATCGTGTGGGCGCCCCACGATGCGCGACAACGACCGTCGCGGCGGATACGGCAACTCCGGCTGGGACGAACACAGTAGGCAAAGCTCATTGGAGCTACGTCGTGATATAGCCCAATATAGAGGCGCCACACACCCACTATGCTTCACAGATGAAGTAATGGATCATCAAATCCCCGAAGGGTTTAAACCCGTGATCATTGAATCCTACGATGGCTCAACAGACCCCGTGGTTTGGATCGAAGACTATCTCCTTCATATCCACATGGCCCGCGGTGACGATCTTCACGCCATCAAATATCTCCCACTCAAGCTTAAAGGACCAGCTTGGCATTGGCTTAACAGCTTGCCAGCAGAATCAATTGGGTGTTGGGAAGACCTGGAAGCCGCATTCCTTGACAACTTCCAGGGCACATATGTGCGACCACCAGACGCCGATGACCTAAGCCACATAATTCAGCAGCCAGACGAATCGGCCAGACAGTTCTGGACACGGTTCTTAACAAAGAAAAATCAAATTGTTGACTGTCCGGATGCAGAGGCCCTCGCAGCCTTCAAACATAACATCCGCGACGAGTGGCTTGCCCGGCACCTAGGACAGGAAAAGCCGAAATCCATGGCAGCCCTCACATCACTTATGACCCGCTTCTGCGCGGGAGAGGACAGCTGGCTAGCCTACAGTAACAACCTCAGAAAAAATTCTGGTAGTCCGGATACCAAGGACCGCAATGGCAGGTCGCGTCGCAACAAAAACAAACGCCGCGTTAACGGCGATAACACTGAGGATACAACAGTCAACGCCGGATTCAGAGGCTCTAAACCCGGTCAGCGGAAAAAGCCATTCAAAAGAACTACTCCGGGTCCGTCCAATTTGGACCGAATACTCGACCGCTCTTGCCAGATACATGGCACCCCTGAAAAACCAGCTAATCACACCAACAGGGATTGTTGGGTATTCAAGCAGGCAGGCAAGTTAATTGCCGAAAACAATGACAAGGGGCTGCATAGTGATGACGAGGAAGAGACCCGGCCGCCGAAAAATAGAGGACAGAAGGGTTTCCCCCCACAAGTGCGGACGGTGAACATGATATACGCAACTCACATACCCAAGAGGGAGCGGAAGCATGCACTCAAGGACGTATACGCGATGGAGCCAGTCACCCCGAAGTTCAACCCATGGTCCTCCTGCCCGATCACTTTTGATCGAAGGGACCACCCCACTAGTATCCACCATGGTGGATTCGCCGCATTGGTTTTAGACCCAATCATCGATGGATTTCACCTCACTAGAGTCCTGATGGACGGCGGCAGCAGCCTGAACCTGCTTTATCAGGATATAGTGCGCAAGATGGGCATAGACCCCTCAAGGATTAAACCCACAAAGACGACCTTCAAAGGCGTCATACCAGGTGTAGAGGCCAATTGTACAGGCTCAGTTACACTGGAAGTGGTCTTTGGATCCCCAGATAACTTCTGAAGCGAGGAGTTAATCTTCGATATAGTCCCATTCTGCAGCGGCTATCATGCTATGCTCGGACGAACCGCGTTCGCAAAGTTCAACGCGGTGCCGCACTACGCATACCTCAAGCTAAAGATGCCAGGCCCTCGAGGAGTCATTACGGTCAACAGAAACACTGAACGCTCCCTCCCAACGGAGGAACACACAGCGGCTCTCGCGGCAGAAGTACAGAGCAGCCTCTTAAGGAAATTTTCGAGTCCGGCCGTTAAGCGATCGGACACGGCCAAACGCGCCCGGAGTAACTTACAACAAGACCACCTGGCACGTTCCGAGCACGCATAGCAATGCGGCCCCAACCCCAGCCCTCATGAAATTGCAAGATTGGTCCTTCGCATACATCATTACGCTCTGGAGATACCATGGGCATAGGGGGGGGGGGCATGACCACAACAGGCCCAGAGTGCGGCTCAACCACACCAGGGGCTCCCAAGTGTGTCATCCTTTTTCTTTTTCTTTTCTTATCCACAGGACTCCACTTACTAGAGGGCCTGTCCGGCAGTAGACCTGCCGAACTCACGATGCAACAGCCAGGGAAGGAGAAAGGCTACGATGAACACTCAGGTGGCCTCCATTACGAGCATTAAATCTGTTTTATACACCATTCCGCAGCATACCCCTGGAGGGGGACATGTTTAATAGTCCCATCCCTTGCTTACCACACTATTTGTATCGTTCTGCATTCATGACAGTATTTCTGGAATAAACAATGCATCACTTTTTGCTTATAATTGCATTTCTTTCTTATACATATGTTCATTTATGACATGTTGCATCCGTACACTCTGGTACGACGAAATACACCAGGGGCTTAAGTTCCCCACATTATGGTGTGATAAGTCCGAACACTTTCACAAGTGCGGCACCCCGAACTTATAGCATTATATGCATCGGCTCCGAATCATGTCTTGGGTCAATAGTTGGGTTTGCCCGGCTCCCATGTTTTGGTACCTTACGTTCCATTGTATCGGCTAAGGTAGCACTGGGAGAACCACTGCGATTGCGCCCCGGTTGAGCTGGGCGAGTGCCTCAGTGGAGAAAGCTAAAACTGACTGTCATGATACGGCGAGAGCTGGTCGCTGTTTGAGAGGTTTTTTTCGAGTCCCTAAAGACTTATGCCGCTTAGAGCGAGGAACCGGCTTTGTCCGGCCCAGGCGTGGATAGCGCCCCGAACTCGGTCTTCCGAACACTAGGGGCTTCGCCGAAATTTAAAATTATAGAATTCTATGGCTAAGTGAGAGTGTTCAAGCATTATAAGTCCGGTTGCCTCGTTCTTGTGTTGTGCGCCTCCCTAGATGGACCCAAACATGGGAACAAGAGCACTCAAGTTTATCCCTAACACCCCAGCACTAGTGGCATGGGGGCTGAAGCCGACGACTTGCCATCTCTCAGATTTGATAAACGGCCGCACAGAAGGTAATATTTTAAATTAACAAGCGTTGCTTAGCGCATATGAACAAAGTTTTCAGCGCATAGGATAACAAAACGCGAGTCTACTCAAATATTACATCTTTGGAGCACTCACTTGCAATCATGCGGGCACCCTTCAGGACACTCTTATAATACATTTCGGGCGTGCGATACTCCTTGCCCGCTGGTGGCGCGTCCGTCACAAGCTTCTCAGCGTCCATCCTGCCCCAGTGCACCTTTGCACGGGCAAGGGCCTGACGGGCACCTTCAATGCAGGCGGATTGCTTGACGACTTCAACCCAGGGACACGCATCCACCAGCCGCCGCACCAGGCCGAAGTAGCTCCCAGGCATGGCCTCCTTGGGCCACAACCGAACTATGAGGCCCTTCATGGCCTGTTCGGCCACCTTGTGGAGCTCGACCAGCTACTTCAGCTAGTCGCTAAGGGGCACCGGATGTCCGGCCTCAGCATACTGAGACCATAAGACCTTCTCCGTCGAGCTCCCCTCCTCGGCCCGGTAGAAAGCGGCAGCATCGGACACACTGCGGGGCAGATCTGCGAACGCTCCTGGAGAGCTCCGAATTCGGGTAAGTAATAGGTAATTCACATTCACATGCTTGCTTTGCATGAAAAATGCCTTACCCGCCGCTATTTTCTTCAAATCCTCGATTTCCCGGAGGGCCTTGTGGGCTTCGGCCTTGGCGGCTTTGGCACTCTCAAGAGCCGACGCAAGCTCGGACTCTCGAGTCTTCGAGTCACGCTCCAAACAGTCGTGCTTTTCCACGAGATCCTGGAGCTCTTGCTGTACCGCCGCCACCCGCGCCTCCTGCTTCTCTCGCTCGGCTCGTTCTGCGGCCGCATTGTGTTCGGCGGCGGACACCGCCTCCTTCAGGGTCACCACCTCATTTGTGGCCCCTGTAGTACCCACGTTATCCTTGTTATTTCTCTTGCAACCATATCCTTTTCTGTAAGGTACAAACTTAATACGATGTTACCCACCTTCCTTGTCCTCGAGCTGCTTCTTCATGGCCGAGCTCGCTCTCGGACCGCTCGAGGCTGTGCTTGAAAGCATCGACCTCCGCAGTTAGTGCAACAGAGGACAGCAGCGCAGCCTGCAATCCCATATTGACATATTTTTTACAACTCCTGCGTATATCTGTTTAGATCCTCAGTCCGGCTTTTCTTTCCGAACACCGAACCGAGCATCAGGGGCTACTGTCTATGCGGTGTTACATTACATATCTTAAAATTCTTACCTCAAAGCCTGTTAGAAGGCTGCTGCAGGCTTCGGTCAGCCCGCTCTTGGCGAGATGAACCTTCTGAATCACCACACTCATGACAGTGCGGTGTTCTCCTTCGATGGAAGCGCCATTGAGCACCTCCAGCAAGTTATCCGGCGCCTCCGGTTGGACAGAGGCCACCGGTGTCACAGTCTTGCCCTTCCTACGAAGGGGCCGCTCACCGGACTCCGGAACCACTGCAGGTTCCGGTGCGGAGTCCGGTACAGAGTCCGGGAGGTTGCCTTGCGGCACCTCCGGGGCCTCCTCCTCCTGGCGGGTCCCTTCCCGGGATCCCACCTCGGCGTCGTCGGCGTCGCGAGGTGTGGAGGCGGTCGGAAGAGAATCCATATCCGACGTGTCCAAGGACCCGCTGGATGAAGCGGGAAGATCGCCCTTGGCCGGACTACAGGTTGTATGCGGCATTAGAAAGACATCGTGTGGCAAAAAGAAAAATTATAAATTATCTAGGAGTCCGGATACTTACGATCTCGCCAGGGGCTTGGCCCTTAAGGGCCACTCCTCGTTGCCATCGCCAACGTTGGCGGAGCAGTCCGGGGGAAGGGTCCTTCCCTTCTTGGACCCTTCGGCCTCCCTTGTTGGGGAGGCCTTCCTCTTCTTCTCTCCCCCCGCTAGGGGAGAGGCCTCTTTCTTCTCCTCCTCATCTTCGGGGGAGGAGTCCGCCTCGGAGTCATCGGACGATGAGTCCGATATCACCTGACGCCGGGAACTCCTTTGGGTTCCCGTGGCCTTCTTCTCCGGCACCACGTAAAGTGCCGGGACCAGCAGCCCCGTCAAACGGGTGTCCGCTGGGTCTTCTGGAAGGGGAGCCGGATAGTTAACCTGTCCGGACGTCTTCTTCCAGGCCTGTTAAAGGTATCGGGAGTTTAGACCCCGCATAGAGTTAAACTATGAGAAAAAATGAGTGTCCCATAAAGGATAACGTAGCTTACCTCGCCGGCCGGGCGCTGCGTGCTGAATCCGCGATCTTCGGTTGCGGATGTGGGAGCTTCGGCGCCCTTGAACAACACCCTCCAGGCAGCTTCGTACGTCGTGTCGAAGAGCCCGCTCAGAGTCCGGTGCTGCGCCGGATCAAACTCCCACAAATTGAAGGCCCGTTGCTGGCAGGGAGAATCCGGCGGACAAGCATGACCTGGATCACATTGACAAGCTTAAGCTTCTTGTTCACCAGGGTCTGGAGACAGGACTGGAGTCCGGTCAGCTCCTTCGAACTACCCCATAGCAAGCCCTTCTCTTTCCAGGAGGTGAGCTGCATGGGGATGCCGAATCTGAACTCGGGGGCCGCTGCCCATTTAGGGTCACGCGGCTCGGTGATGTAGAACCACCCCGATTGCCACCCTTTGATGGATTCCACGAAGGCACCCTCAAGCCAAGTAACGTTGGGCATTTTTCCCACCATGGCGCCTCCGCACTCCGCTTGGCTGCCCTTCACAACCTTCGGTTTGACATTGAAGGTCTTTAGCCACAAGACGAAGTGGGGCTGGATGCAGAGGAAGGCCTCGCACACGACGATAAACGCCGAGATGTTGAGGATGAAGTTTGGGTCCAGATCGTGGAAGTCCAGGCCGTAGTAGTACATGAGCCCCCGGACAAAGGGGTGAAGTGGGAAGCCCAGTCCACGAAGGAAGTGGGGAAGAAATACGATCCTCTCATGGGGCCTGGGGGTGGGTATGAGCTGCCCCTCGTCGGGCAGCCGGTGCGCGATGTCGCTGGACAGATATCCGGTGCTGCGCAGCTTCTCAATGTGCCCCTCTGTAACGGAGGAGGCCATCCACTTGCCTCCCGCTCTGGACATGGCTGGAAAGGGTCGAGGTGAGATGTGCGGACTTGGGCGGTGGAGCTCGAGTGCACGCAGATGGATAAGCAAAGGAGGAAGAAGGCGTAGGTAAAGGAGTTGGATCCTTATCCCCTTATATATGGGCGGATGAAACTATGCGTCCCTACTAGCCTGGTAAAACTCGCTTATCTCCCAAGCGCCGCAATCAATGGCGCGGTTGAGTTACCCACGTCCGTATTGATGGGAATCCCGGAATAAGGGGAACATGATCTCTGCTTCGACAAGACGTGCCAAGGAAACCGCTTCGCTAAACGCGCTGATGTGGTATAATAAAAACGATTCAAGTAAAGGCTTGGTAGTGGTGTGACGTCACACTACAAAATACGTCAGCAGATTGAACTTGTGTAAATATTATTCTCTCTACGGTGATACGTGGAATTTATTTTGCAGAGCCGGACACTATCCTAGTGTTCACAATCTTCTATGAATTATTCGGAGGAGGAACCCGCCTTGCAATGCCGGAGACAATATGCGTGCTGGACTCGTCGTCATTGAAGCCTGGTTCAGGGGCTACTGAGGGAGTCCTGGACTAGGGGGTGTCCGGATAGCCGGACTATCATCATCGGCCGGACTCCAAGACTATGAAGACACAAGATTGAAGACTTCGTCCCATGTCCGGATGGGACTTTCCTTGGCGTGGAAGGCAAGCTTGGCAATACGGATATGTAGATCTCCTACCATTGTAACCGACTCTGTGTAACCCTAGCCCTCTCCGGTGTCTATATAAACTTGAGGGTTTTTAGTCCATAGGACGAACAACAATCATACCATAGGCTAGCTTCTAGGGTTTAGCCTCCTTGATCTCGTGGTAGATCCACTCTTGTACTACCCATATCATCAATATCAATCAAGCAGGAGTAGGGTTTTACCTCCATCGAGAGGGCCCGAACCTGGGTAAAAACATCGTGTCCCTTGTCTCCTGTTACCATCCGCCTAGACGCATAGTTCGGGACCCCCTACCCGAGATCCGCCGGTTTTGACACCGACAGGGAGACTGAAGGAAATATGCCCTAGAGGCAGTAATAAAGTTATCATTTATTTCCTCATATCATGATAAATGTTTATTATTCATGCTAGAATTGTATTATCCGGAAACATGATACATGTGTGAATACATAGACAAACTTATAGTCACTAGTATGCCTCTACTTGACTAGCTCATTAATCAAAGATGGTTATGTTTCCTAACCATAGACATGAGTTGTCATTTGATTAACGGGATCACATCATTAGGAGAATGATGTGATTGACATGACCCATTCCCTTAGCTTAGCACTTGACCGTTTAGTATGTTGCTATTGCTTTCTTCATGACTTATACATGTTACAACTATGAATTATGCAAGTCCCGTTTACCGGAGGAACACTTTGTGTGCTACCAAATGTCACAACGTAACTGGGTGATTATAAAGGAGCTCTATAGGTGTCTCCAAAGGTACATGTTGAGTTGGCATATTTCGAGATTAGGTTTTGTCACTCCGATTGTCGGAGAGGTATCTCTGGGCCATCTCGGTAATGCACATAACTACAAGCCTTGCATGCAATGTAGCTAATGAGTTAGTTATGGAATGATGCATTATATAACGAGTAAAGAGACTTGCCGGTAACGAGATTGAACTAGGTATTGGATACCGACGATCGAATCTCGGGCAAGTAACATACCGATGACAAAGGGAACAACGTATGTTGTTATGCGGTTTGACCGATAAAGATCTTCGTAGAATATGTAGGAGACAATATGAGCATCCAAGTTCCGCTATTGGTTATTGACCGGAAATGAGTCTCGGTCATGTCTGCATAGTTCTTGAACCCGTAGGGTCCGCACGCTTAAAGTTTCATTGACAATTTTATTATGAGTTTATGAGTTTTGATGTACCGACGGTTGTTTGGAGTCCTGGATGTGATCACGGACTTAACGAGGAGTCTTGAAATGGTCGAGACATAAAGATCGATATATTGGACGACTATATTTGGACACCGGAAAGGTTCCGGGTGAGATTGGGACAATACCGGAGCTCCGGGAGGTTATCGGAACCCCCCGGGAGGTATTTGGGCCTTATTGGGCCTTAGTTGAAAGGAGGGAGAAGAAGCAAAGGAAGGGGTGCCCCCCCAAGCCCAATCTGAATTGGGAGGGGGGCCGGCCCCCCTTTCCTTCTTCCCTCCCCTCTCTTCCTTCCCTCTCCCTCCTTTCAACTAAGGCCCAATAAGGGGAGTCCTACTCCCGGTTGGGGTTGGACTCCCCCCTAGGGCGCACCAACCCCCTTGGCCGGCCCCCTCCTCCACTCCTTTATATATGGGGGAGGGGGGCACCCCATAGACACAACAATTGATCTCTTGATCTCTTAGCCGTGTGTGGTGCCCCCCTCCACCAAAGTCCTCGATAATATTGTAGCGGTGCTTAGGCGAAGCCCTGCGACGGTAGAACATCAAGATCGTCACCACGCCGTCGTGCTGACAAAGCTCTTCCCCGACATTCTGTTGGATCGATTACGGGGAATGTCATCGAGCTGAATGTGTGCTAGAACTCGGAGGTGCCGTAGTTTCGGTGCTTGATCGGTCAGGCCGTGAAGACGTACGACTACATCAACCGCGTTGTTCTAACGCTTCCGCTTTCGGTCTACGAGGGTACGTAGACAACACTCTCCCCTCTCGTTGCTATACATCACCATGATCTTGCGTGTGCGTAGGATTTTTTTTGAAATTACTACGTTCCCCAACACATCCAGCCTTCGCTTCTAGACGAAGCACTGGGCTTAATACAATCTCTCGCCATTATGGAAGTTTCGCCTCCGAACTACACCCAACGCAGGCTGGGGACTGAGGTTGGTGAATTTTTCACCCCACCCACCACCCACTTAGTAGCCACTGTCGAGGATTTAACCGACATACTAGACTACACCTCCGAAGACAGCGACGACATGGACGATGATGTCGACGTCGAGCAAAGCCAAAACCCTCCTATTACAGAGCGCTAGATGGCCACTTCTGCCTACGATGTATACATGGTGGACACTCCTAAGGCAAAGGACAATGATGGCATCCAAGACCCAGGCAAGGATAAGCCCGTCGACGAACCACCAAAGCACCGGTGTCAGCAGTGCCGCTCACGATCGCGTCGGGCAAAGGACAACACTACCGTCACCGGAGATAACGAAACCCCGGACAACGCCGAAGACCACTCCGTCGAGCCCATGTTCGAACAAGATGAGAGGGAGGAGGGTCAACACATCCCTGAGCACGCTGACCAAGAGGACTCGGAGGATAGCAATTACTTACCTGTCTCCGAAGAGGATGTGAGCCTCGGTAACGAAGATTTCATCGTCCCAGGGGAACCCCTCGAACAAGAACGCTTCAAGTGACAACTCATCGCCACAACGCGGAGCCTGAAAAAAAATAGCAGCAACTTCAAGCTGAACAGGACACGCTCAACGATTGGTGGACTAAGGTCCTAGCCGTCGAAGAGTACGGCCTTGAGCGGCCAGTAAAGAGTTACCCCAAGCGCAGGTTGCTTCCTCAGTTTGACGATGAAGCCCTCGAGCCAATTCCGTCAAAATACAACTATGCTGATCAATCAGACCGACCACCACGTGGACGGGACAAACCGGCCCATCACATCGAACACCAGCCTGCACCACCTCACTGTAGAGGCAAGGAGACATCGGCTCCGGATTACACTTATGACCTACGTCAGGACCTGGCCAATAAAGCCAGTCAAACCAGGTCGATCTATAGATCCAGAGGACATGCCCCGTCACGAGATGATGGCCACCAAACCTGGCGCGATCAACATCGTCAAGTTCGAGGTCAGCATCGAACATAGATGTCATCCGAACTACATCGCGATGTAGCCAGGTACAGAGGTGCCGCACACCCTATATGCTTTACTGATGAAGTAATGCAACACCAATTTCCGAAAGGGTTTAAACCCGTAAACATCGAACAATACGATAGAACAACAGACCCTGTTGTCTGGATTGAGGACTTTCTTCTCCACATTCACATGGCTCACGGAGACGACCTCCACGCCATCAAATATCTCCCCTTGAAGTTGAAGAGACCAGCACGACACTAGTTGAATAGCCTCCCAGAGAGCTCCATAGGGAGCTGGGAAGATTTAGGGTCTGTTTGGTTGGAGACTAGTGTGGCTAAGCCAAAGTGTGGCTAGCCACGCAAGTATGGCAAGCCACACAAGTGTGGCTAAGAAATTGGACGCCAAACTTTGGCAAAAGTTGGCCAAAAAATTGTCTCTTTGACAGGTGGGCCATAGGGGCAATAAAGTTCGGCAAGCCAAAGTATGGCAAAAACCAAACACATGTTTGGAAAACTGTGGCTGCCAAATTTTGGCTTGGCAAACTGTGGCTGGGAACCAAACAGCCCCTTAGAAGACGCTTTCCTGGATAACTTTCAGGTCACTTATGTCCGGCCTCCGGATGCCGACAACCTCCATCATATAATCCAGCAACCCGGAGAGTCAGCCCGTAAACTTTGGAATCGGTTCCTCATTAAAAAGAACCAAATCATGGACTGTGTCGGTGTACTAGAGTAGGGGTACCCTAGTACCCCGAACTTGTGCACGGGCAGTCGCAGCATCCCGCGGCAAGGCTTGCCGGGTGACCGCCAAGACCCTCCGTGGCTCCCTTGAAGACCATTCAAGAACAAAGTACTCAAACCAAGGCCCTGGCAAGAGGAGCTTGTCGGGAAGGCCAACCCAGGCCCCGGCAAGAGGAGCTTGCCGAGAAGAGACAAGACCCCGGCAAGAGGAGCTTGCCAGGAAGGCCAACCCAGGCCCCGGCAAGAGGAGCTTGCCGGGAAGAGACAAGACCCCGGCAAGAGGAGCTTGCCGGGAAGGCCAACCCAGGCCCCGGCAAGAGGAGCTTACCGGGAAGAGACAAGACCCCGGCAAGAGGAGCTTGCCGGGAAGGCCACTCAAGGCATACCAAGGAAGCTTGTCGTGACGCGTCCTGCGGCCCGGCAAGGCCCGGTGAGCGACAAGCTCCCAAACACGACAAGACGACGACCGCGACAAGGAGCTTGCCGCGGGAAACCCCCACTTCGTGCCTGCGCTCCAGCACACCTGCTAACGTGTCACTCTAGGACTCTCCCAAACACACGTGGCAGGAGGCTGTGCAGCTAGGGGTGCGAGGTGGCAAGCGGAGATGAAGAGAAGGCCATCGTGGCAAACGGTGGCGCTCCTAACGGTCACTTTTTGCACTGTTCAAACAACTCAGACAGGCATTTAATGCCCTTGTCCCCTGCCGTCAGAGTTAGGTAGGGTGCACTGTATCCACAGTAGCGGTAGCTGCACCTACCGCATCCTTTTCCATTTTTACCCTTCTTGTCTATGTTGCCCCCTGTCGGTGACCCCTTGAGAGTATAAAAGGAGGCCCAGGCGCAACGTAGAAAGGGTTCAGCGAGTTCGGCCAGTTCGGCTCATTCAACACCAGGAACACTCTCACGCTCAGTCTGGCAGCGTCCGTCGCTCCTGAGCAAGAATTCAATACACACAAACAAGCAGCAGTAGGGTTTTACGCATCCGTGCGGCCCGAAGCTGGGTAAAAACCGCTCGCGTGTACCGCCTCGATCCGCTCTTTGTGCGACCTCCGCCCCCCGCCGAACCGAAAGGGGCCCTGTCCCCATAGGTGTTGGTGGAATCAGCATCCCAGACATCTCTGGCGCGCCAGGTAGGGGGCGTCGAGATCGTGCGAACCCGATCCGGCGTGCACGCGAGCTAAATCTTCATCGTCTTCACTGATATGCCACCGAAGAAGAAGGCTTCGGGGGCAACAGCCCCGTCTGCGTCGCTTCCACTGCCTCCGGAGCAGGCGGACGGTGGAGTGGACGCCGGCGGAAGAATGGAGATCGACGAGGGTGCCCACAGTGCTGCCAAGTCCAAGGACAAGGCCCCGCAGACCTCGGCGTCCACACGCCCACCGCGCCCATCTCAGGAGGCGCGGGACCAGCAGCGTCATAGCGTTCGCAGCACCATACGTCCGCTGGCCCAAGATCAAGCTGGTGGTTTGCGCGGCGTTCAAGACCAGCATGCACGCCAGCATGCTGGCCCCAGTGAGGTGCGGTTGCCTGGACGGGACACTGCTCCTTCTAACTTGGTTAGGAGTTCGAGCATGTCCCGCTCCTCGCACCGTTCACCTCTGCCGCCCACCACGCCAGCGGAAGCCTTGGCGCGGGCCCAGCTACTCCTGGATTATCCTTCGACGGCGGACAAGACCGACGAATGGAGGTCCACTATCCAGAGCCTCATCGGTTTCGCCAACGGCGACACTGCGCGGCAACCAAGCGCCTCGCTGCCGCGGCAGGACAGCCGGACGCAAGCCGATGGCAACAAGACCGGGGGAGGTGCGACTTCCATGCACTCTCCACTACGAAGGCCAAAGTCGCCGACTCGCCAGGTCCACCCCGACAGCGGCTCCACCGCGTCGTCGGACCCACGAGCTCGTCGCGACCAGAGCCAAGTTCTCCATGAACGACAACAAGAAGACGCTCGAACCCGCATCGAGCGCCGAAGAGAACCGCGACGTCAATCTGACAAGCGCGCTGAGCCCTCTATTGACATGCATGCGCCAGGGGAACCAGGCGATCTGCCGTACGCGGTAGGTTGTCCTGCATTCACCCGTGAGCTGTGGCAAGTCCAGTGGCCCAGCACAAAGAATTTCAAACCAGACGTACCAGAGAAGTACGACGGCAAGACGCATCCATCGGAGTTTCTCAGCATCTACACCATCGCGGTGCAGGCTGCCGGGGGACGGGACGACAAGATCCTTGCCAACTACTTCCCACTGGTACTTAAGCCCAATGTCAGATCCTGGCTCATGCACTTGCCGGACAACTCCATATCCTCCTGGGCTAGTCTGTGCCATCAGTTTGTCAGCGCCTTTATAGGCGGCCACAAACCACATGGCCAAGAAAGCGATCTTCATCTGCTCGCCCAGAAGGAAGGAGAGCCACTGCGCAAGTACATTCAGAGATTCAGCCGTGTACAGCACAACATCCCAGACGTCCACCCCGCCGCGATCATTAGCGTGTTCCATCAGAATGTGCGAAACCGAAGGATGAGGGAGGAGATGGCGATGTGCAAGATCAGAGACGTCAATGAGCTTTATGCCCTGGCCGACAAGTGTGCACGCGCTGAAGAGGGGAGGAGGCTCCCCGAAGAGGATACAGGAGCAGGAGGATCTAACAGTGAGGATGCCGCCCCAACAAGGAAAGGCCGGCGGCGGAACAACAGAAGGAGGAAGGGCAAGGAAGTGCTAGCTATCGAGCAGACCGGCAACGGAGGTGGCGCCAAGGAAGCTAAAGCTGGTGGCTCTGACAAGGAGGCCCAGCCTGTGGCAGCCGCCGACAAGCAGGACGGCTC
Organism: Triticum dicoccoides; assembly: GCF_002162155.2. Classification (NCBI taxonomy): domain Eukaryota; kingdom Viridiplantae; phylum Streptophyta; class Magnoliopsida; order Poales; family Poaceae; genus Triticum; species Triticum dicoccoides. The sequence goes on from NC_041389.1 coordinate 137,236,030, forward strand.
CGGCAAGCAGTATTGTAAGATCCACCGCACCAGGGGTCATGATCTCCAGAATTGCAAGAAGGTTGAGCAGCTCGTTGAGCTACAGAAAGCTGAGTACGAGCGGCGCGACAAGGAGAAGGCCCAGGAAGGTGCTGGTGGATCCGGCAAGGAACGTCTCGGCCGAGGAGGACGCCGCGGCAAGGCCAAGCAACGGCAAGGAGACAGACCTCCCCGCAGCCATGACAAGGATGAAGATGACGACGATGACGAAGACATGGATGATGACGAGGCCGACGAGCAGGAATTTCAGAAAGCCACAGAGGTCCTGTGCGTTGACGGTGGTGCTTCTCTTCATACTTCGCACCGCCAACTCAAGCAGTGGATGCGGGAAGTGAATGTAGCAGAGCCATCCTTAGAGTCACGCAAGCCTCTGAAATGGTCCAGCACGCCTATCATCTTCGACATTGAGGATCACCCTGATCACGTAACTGCGGTCGGGTGCTTGCCGATGTTGGTTTCACCAACTATCCGCAACCTCCAGGTCACGAAGATGCTAGTTGACGGCGGGGCCGGCTTGAATCTGATCTCCTCCGCGGTCCTTCAGAAACTCCAGATCCCTGACAGCGAGCTCGAGGAGACCGGCACATTCCAAGGAATCAGCCCGGGAAGAAGCAAGCCGAAGGGAAAGATCACGCTGCCGGTCACATTTGGCAGCGAGATGAATTTCAGAACTGAGAAGGTCACATTTGTCGTTGCCGATTTTCCATTGCCCTACAATGGGATCCTTGGCCGTCCAGTGCTCGCCAAGTTTATGGCAGCCTCTCACTATGCATACAACATCCTCAAGATGCCAGGCCCGATAAGTGTCATCTCTGTCCCCGGCGACAAGAAGGATGCCCTTATCTGCGCCGACAAAATCTACCGGGAAGCAGCAGCCGCAACTGATCACAACATACTTGCCGCTGAAGCTCCCGGGGGGAAGAAGAAGACAAAGTCCGGCAGGAGCTCTGATGCCCACTCCGGCAAGCGCACCTCTTCGGAGTGCTGCGCTACCGTCGAGGACGCACCATCGAGCTCCACCGGCAAGTGCAAGAAGACGATGGCAGTTCCACCAGAGACCAAGAAGGTGCCCGCCAAGAAGGACGGCACTGGTGGTACCTTCACCATCAGTGCCACGCTTGACCCCAAATAGGAAAGCGTGCTCGTTGCTTTCCTACGGGCGAATGTCGACGTGTTTGCATGGCAACCATCTGATATCCCCGGTGTTCCCAGGAAAGTAATCGAGCACCACCTTGCCGTCTGCCCTCATGCGCGGCCCGTCAAGCAGAGAGTCAGGAAGCAAGCGGTGGAGCGCCAAGAGTTCATTGCAGAAGAGATCAGGAAATTGGAAGCAGCAGGCCTTGTCAGAGGAGTGCTCCATCCCACATGGTTGGCCAATCCTGTAGTCGTGCGCAAGGCGGACGGGAAATGGAGGCTTTGTATAGACTTCACTGATGTCAACAAAGCTTGTCCCAAAGATCCATTTCCCTTGCCGCGCATTGACCAGATTGTTGACTCCACAGCTGGATGTGATTTGCTTTCATTTCTTGATGCATACTCAGGATACCATCAGATCTTCATGGCAGAAGAAGATGAGGAAAAAACCGCATTTATCACCCCTTGCGGCACATACTGTTTTATACGGATGCCCTTTGGGTTGAAGAATGCTGGTTCAACATTTGCAAGGGTAGTCCATGTCGCTTTTGAGACACAGATACACAGAAATGTGGAGGCCTACATGGATGATATAGTGGTCAAGAGCAAGGACAAGGCTACCCTGATCCAAGATTTAGATGAAACTTTTGCAAATCTATGCAAGATCAACCTCAAGCTCAATCCCGAGAAGTGCGTGTTTGGAGTCCCTTCCGGCAAGCTTCTCGGGTTCTTTGTGTCTCAGCGGGGAATTGAAGCCAACCACGACAAGATCAAGGCCATCGAGCAGATTGAAGCACCGAAGCGCGTCAAGGATGTGCGAAGGCTTGCCGGTTGCGTGGCTGCTCTCAGCAGGTTTATCTCTAAGTCTGCTGAGCGCGCCCTGCCTTTTTTAAAATATTGAAAAAGGCAGGTCCAATGAAATGGACTCCGGAAGCGGAGGCCGCGCTGCAGGACTTGAAGAGGTACCTGTCCTCCACTCCAATACTTGTCGCACCTAAGCCGCACGAGAAGTTGCTGTTGTACCTAGCGGCAACCAATCAAGTGGTTATTGCTGCGTTAGTAGCAGAGAGGGAGGCGGACGATGAGCCAGCAACCGCGGCAAGTGAATCCAGCGACAAGCAGGGGGCTTCTCCGACAAGCTCTGGTCCCGACAAAGTTGAATCTGTGCAGACGTGCAAGGAGGTGCAGAAGAAGATGGTGCAGCGCCCAGTTTACTTTGTCAGCTCCCTTCTCCAGGGGGCTAGGTCGAGGTACTCTGGTGTGCCAAAATTGCTTTTCGGCCTTCTCATGGCCTCGAGAAAGCTGCGCCATTACTTCCAGGCACACGAGATCACAGTTGTCACTCGCTTTCCGCTGAAGAGGATACTGCAGAATCCAGAAGCAACAGGCAGGATTGTCGAGTGGGCATTGGAACTGTCAAGCTTTGCCCTCAAGTTTGAGAGCACTGCGACGATCCAAAGCAGGGCATTGGCAGAGTTCATAGCAGAGTGGACGCCAACTCCTGATGAAGAAATTCCAGAGACGAGCATCCCCGTCAAGGAGACAAGCAAAGAGTGGCTGATGTACTTTGATGGTGCCTTCTCGCTGCAAGGCGCCGGTGCTGGCGTGCTGCTTATCGCACCCACCGGAGAGCACCTCAAGTACGTAGTCCAGATGCACTTTCCCAAGGAGCAAGCAACGAACAATACTGCAGAGTATGAGGGTTTGCTTGCCGGCCTCAGAATCGCAGCCGACCTTGGGATCAAGAAACTCATTGTAAGGGGTGACTCGCAACTTGTCGTCCGCCAAGTGAACAAGAACTACCAGAGTCCATTGATGGAAGCTTATGTTGATGAAGTGAGGAATCTAGAAGCACACTTTGACGGCCTGCAAATGGAACACGTTCCGCGAGCTCAGAATGACATTGCTGATGGCCTGTCAAAGTGCGCTGCACTAAAGTTACCTGTGGAACCAGGGATCTTTGTGCTCAAGCTGACTCAACCATCCGTGACACCATCAACTGGGCAGAATAAGAAGAGGAAGTTGGTTTCTGGTGACTACTCTCCGGCAGAGCTTCCCGAAGCCGCCGCCAAGAAGGTCCCCAAGATCGACGCCAAGAGTGCTGAGGAGCAGTCTGCTCCGGCGAACCTCTTGGTTTGTTCCGTTCAAGCAGACGCTCCCGACAAGTTTTGCTCTGGCAAGCTTGCCAGGGAATATCACGCTCCGGCAGAGCCGCAGGTTCTTGCCGTAGAAGCGGATGTTCCCGCAGCAATAGATACGCCTTTAGTCCTTGTTGTCGAGCCACAAGCTCCAGCATGGGCGCAACAGATTGTCCATTTCCTTCAGACAGGAGAGCTTCTCAAGGAGCAAGAAGAAGCTGAAAGAGTAGCCCGGCAGTCAAGTATGTACAAGTTTGTCGACAACACACTGTACAGAATAAGACTCAACGGTGTGAAATTGAAGTGCATTCGCCGGGAAGATGGACAACAGCTGTTGGCAGAGATACATGGAGGCATATGTGGTCACCACATTGGCGCAAGAGCGCTTGTCGGCAAAGCATTCCGACAAGGCTTCTTCTGGCCGACAGCCCTCCAGGATGCAACTGCACAAGTAACCAAGTGTGAAGCGTGCCAGTTCCATTCCAAGCAGATACACCAACCAGCTCAAGCTCTCCAGACGATCCCTTTATCCTGGCCATTTTCGGTCTGGGGGCTCGACATCCTCGGCCCCTTCCCCCGAGCTGTCGGGGGCTTTGAGTTCTTGTACGTTGCAATCGACAAGTTCACAAAGTGGCCGGAAGTGGAACCAGTGAGGAAGGTGACAACACAGTCAGCAGTCAAGTTCTTCAGGTCGATTGTTTGCCGTTTTGGGGTTCCTAACAGGATCATCACCGACAACGGCACACAATTTACGAGCCGCACCTTCATGCAGTATGTCCAAGATCTTGGCGCCAAGGTCTGCTTCGCTTCTGTTGCTCACCCGAGAAGCAACGGTCAAGCGGAGAGGGCAAATGCTGAAGTGCTGCGAGGCCTCAAGACCAGAACTTTCGACAGGCTGCACAAGTGCGGAAGAAACTGGATCGAGGAGCTGCCGGTAGTTCTTTGGTCGATCAGGACGACGCCAAATCGAGCCACTAGCCAGACACCCTTTGCTCTAGTCTATGGAGCAGAGGCAGTTCTCCCCACGGAACTCATTTACGGGTCACCTCGAGTGCTCGCTTATGATGAGCTCGAGCAAGAGCAGCTGCGACAAGATGACGCGCTGCTCCTTGAGGAAGACCATCTCCAGGCTGCTGTGCGAGCCGCTCGCTACCAGCAAGCTTTGCGTCGCTACCATAGCCGCAAAGTTAAAGCCAGGAGCTTCAAGGAAGGCGACCTTGTTCTTCGGCGTGTTCAGTCCGCCGAGAATTCCAACAAGTTGACGCCGAAGTGGGAAGGCCCTTATCGGGTGAAACGAGTCACTAGGCCCGGCGCTGTCCGCCTTGAGACCGAAGATGGCATTCCGGTGAGCAACTCCTGGAACATTGAACATCTTCGTAAGTTTTACCCGTAAGGCACGGTTGCCGGCAGCTTTTCTGGCAACCACCTTTTGTACAAGTCTTGCCGCTGTTGCATGTAATCCTTTGTACAAAGCCGGGCGGAGACCCCGTGCACCAGTAAAGCTCATGTGCCCCGCACATCTTGTCAGTTTTTTATGCTATAATTCTTTTCCGCATATGTTATCTGACACTTTGTGCAGCACTAGACCCCGGTAAGCAATAACGATGCCAAGGCTCCATATCATTACTTTATTTCTCTGTTTCTTTCTCAAAAGAAGGAAGGTTCCCTCGCCCACAAGGTTTACCGAGGGGGGGGAGGAGAAGATAATGGTGTGGACCAGGCCATTCAAGAAAGTTTCTCCTTGCCGGGAAGCAGACGACAAAAAAAGCTAAGTTGCTAAAGCTTGAGCAATCAGTTTTTTAAGTTTTTGAGTTATTTTCCTTGAGCGACCATGCTTTGTATGGAAAACCTGTGCGCGGAGGAACCAACTCGTAGCTAGTTGCGCCTTTACTTTGTTTCGAGTCCGCTCAACAACTTAAGTGAGCTGCTAGCGCCCTTATTTTGCTTTGAGTCCGCTCAGCAACTTAAGTGAGCCGCTAGCGCCCTTACGTTGTTTCGAGTACGCTCAACAACTTAAGTGAGCCGCAACTAGTTGCGACAAGGTTGCTTGTCGGTAGTGACCCCGCCAGCAGGCTGCTGAAGTTCCGCACTCGGCGCTCGCGGCAAGGGTACCTGCGCCGGCAAGTTTCCCTAGAAAGCGTAGGGCGGAACCATACAAAGCCAAGAGTCGAGTAAAGGAAGTAACACAGCAATTTTTTGCCTAAGATAGAGTTATATTACAAAAATAACTTGTCACGCCTCTAATAAAGTGTTCCCGTGACATGACTGGCAGCGACAAGAGAAGAAGAAAACAGACGGCACCTGGGCCCCGGCGAGCCAGTATCGCTGGGGGCTGCGAGTGCCAAGAATCGTCCACGGCAAACCAGAGTTGCCGGGGGCTGCAATATCAGATAAGTCTTTCATCCCTCATCATGCATCCTCTTATGGACTGGGGAATGCGAAACCGCGTTTCTTCCCGAAAACTACCGTGCTCCCTCAACTCTAGGCCCTGGGCTCGTTCCCGGGGCCAAGTTTGGTCGTAGTCGCGGCAGCAAAGGGATGAAACGAGGAGACCGCACCCACCTCGTTCCCGCCTCCGTCAAAGGCGTGAGAAAGGTCGAGCGACGTGGGAAGGCGGCAGGGCTTGTTGCCGGGAGATGAAATGTCTGTCCGAGGGACACCAAGGGTTTGCTCCTTGACGTGGGTTCAACTCATGAGACAAATAACCCTGCAAGCATCCCCTTTTCATTAAAAAACATCCCACTCAGGTACAACCCATAGAGGATGAAAAACATGAAAGAGAGGATTACAAGTTCTAGATACAGCTAAGGCCCGAAGGCTTACAAATTAAAAAGATAAGATGCCCGTAATCCCTTTCCTGTCCCTCTCCTCAGGAGGCAGGTCAAGGAGGCGAAAAGGGCAAAAGGAGTGCCTAGGCGAGCTACGGGTGCCAGAAGACACCAAGAGAACATCCCGGGGGCCGTCCGAAGGCTGGACGGCGATGGCGGCGCCGGAAGCGGGGCTCGAAGACGGGGCGGCAGGACGTCAGCACGCTGTCGAGGGCACCACGCCCCCGTAATCCGACCTGACGGCCTTGTCGCCAGCCCTCTTCCCCTTCCGCAGCCTCCCTACGCCAGCCGCCCAAGGAGACGACCCCGGGGAGTTCAAGGAGCCGGCGACACAGATGATGGGGCCGCCTATGCCGCGCGAAGCGGCGCCCGGCGCCTAGTCGGACCCGCTACCCCGCCGCCCGCTACCCTCGTCGTCGCTGTCGCTCTCCTCCTCATCACTCTCGCTCGAGGAGGAGCCTTCGCTGTCGGAGGAGCTGTCCACGCAGCACTTCGCCCCAGTGCCGAAGCAGCCGAAGACCTTGACGGAGAGGAGATCGCCCTCCATCAACTTAAAATGGAGGGTGAACCCCTCCGTCAAGCTGTGGATGCGGGCGAACGTCTTCCACCCTCGATCAAGATACATCACATTAGGGGCTGGGAATGCAACGCGGACTCGCGTGCCGCTGATCCCACAGCCCCTCATGTGCAGTCTCAGTGCTGATCCCACAACGGGTCCAACTCCATCGCGCGCGCAAACGGAGCTGGATGCCGGAGGCGACGACGAGGCGCCCGGTGCAGCCTGACGAAGAACTCGCAAGGGTCATCCCCTACATGGACCGCCGTGGGGGGAGGAGCCGCCGGCGGAGGTGAAGCTGACGCGCCGCCCTGTCCGCCTCTTCCCCGAGCGCCTCGACCTCGTCCTCGACCTCGTCCGCGACCTTGCCCCCTCCCTCTTCCCCTTATGGCTGGCTCTGCCACCACGGGCGCGGAAGATGGAGAGATGCGCTGTCTTGCGGCGACCCTCGCCGCCACCGATGAAGGGCCTGGGTTCCCTTTCTCCATGGCGAATGAGAGAAACGGGAGCAGAAGCTAAAGAAAGGAGGAGATGAGAGAGTGCGGTTTCCTGCACTCCCCTCCCGCTCTTTATAAAGGAGCGAGGTGGGGGCTCGGCCGGCCCGCTCAGCGAATCAAGGCACGGGAAGAGCAGGGAGTCGGGGCCATCCCGCTGCCTCTACTCGCGACGGCCCAGTTTCCCACTTCCATCGTCCGCGACCCCAAGCGCATGGGAGCCGCGTGGCGGAGATGCAGAACCAAGGCGACGGGTGAGGCGGCCTCGCTCCGCCCCGTGATCGCGGGGAGTGGGCGTCCCGAAAACCGCGCACCGGCCCCGTCCAGTAAATGCACCACGCCCCCACGCCTACCTCCGTTTAGGGAGGAGGGCGTGAACCGTCCCCATCATCGTGGCCTGACGCACGGTCGAGGGGCTTAGCCCCGCGCACGCCGCCCGCGTCACCCACGACGCCGCGTTTAACGCGTGCTGTTCTGGGCGTGCGCGGTGGGAGCGGAGAGATATGCGGCGTGACCTAGGCCGTGCGTGCCCGTGCACTGTTTTGGGCCTGGCCCAACAGCGCTCGGCACCGTGTATGGCCCAGGCCCGGGGGCTCCTGTCGGTGTACTAGAGTAGGGGTACCCTAGTACCCCGAACTTGTGCACGGGCAGTCGCAGCATCCCGCGGCAAGGCTTGCCGGGTGACCGCCAAGACCCTCCGTGGCTCCCTTGAAGACCATTCAAGAACAAAGTACTCAAACCAAGGCCCCAGCAAGAGGAGCTTGCCGGGAAGGCCAACCCAGGCCCCGGCAAGAGGAGCTTGCCGGGAAGAGACAAGACCCCGACAAGAGGAGCTTGCCGGGAAGGCCAACCCAGGCCCCGGCAAGAGGAGCTTGCCGGGAAGAGACAAGACCCCGGCAAGAGGAGCTTGCCGGGAAGGCCAACCCAGGCCCCGGCAAGAGGAGCTTACTGGGAAGAGACAAGACCCCGGCAAGAGGAGCTTGCCGGGAAGGCCACTCAAGGCATACCAAGGAAGCTTGCCGTGACGCGTCCTGCGGCCCGGCAAGGCCCGGTGAGCGACAAGCTCCCAAACACGACAAGACGACGACCGCGGCAAGGAGCTTGCCGCGGGAAACCCCCACTTCGTGCCTGCGCTCCAGCACACCTGCTAACGTGTCGCTCTAGGACTCTCCCAAACACACGTGGCAGGAGGCTGTGCAGCTAGGGGTGCGAGGTGGCAAGCGGAGATGAAGAGAAGGCCATCGTGGCAAACAGTGGCGCTCCTAACGGTCACTTTTTGCACTGTTCAAGCAACTCAGACAGGCATTTAATGCCCTTGTCCCCTGCCGTCAGAGTTAGGTAGGGTGCACTGTATCCACAGTAGTGGTAGCTGCACCTACCGCATCCTTTTCCATTTTTACCCTTCTTGTCTACGTTGCCCCCTGTCGGTGACCCCTTGAGAGTATAAAAGGAGGCCCAGGCGCAACGTAGAAAGGGTTCAGCGAGTTCGGCCAGTTCGGCTCATTCAACACCAGGAACACTCTCACGCTCAGTCTGGCAGCGTCCGTCTCTCCTGAGCAAGAATTCAATACACACAAACAAGCAGCAGTAGGGTTTTACGCATCCGTGCGGCCCGAAGCTGGGTAAAAACCGCTCGCGTGTACCGCCTCGATCCGCTCTTTGTGCGACCTCCGCCCCCCGCCGAACCGAAAGGGGCCCTGTCCCCATAGGTGTTGGTGGAATCAGCATCCCCGACAGACTGTCCAGACGTCGAAGCCTTAGCAGCGATGAATGGCTCGCCCGACACCTCGGGCAGGAAAAGCCGAAAACCATAGCAGCCCTGACAACACTTATGGCCCGCCTTTGCGCAGGCGAAGATAGTTGGCTAGCTCGTAGAAGCAACAGTTCCAGCGATCCCAGCACATCTGAGGCCAGGGACGACAGTGGTAGGCCACGCCGCAACAAAAACAAACGCCAGAATAACAACGATGACACCGAAAACACAGCAGTCAATGCCGGATTCAGTGGTTCCAAATCCAGTCAGCGGAAGAAACCTTTCCAATGCAATAGGGACAGTCCATCCAACTTGGACAAAATCCTCGAGAGGCCATGTCAGATTCATGGTACCCTGACAAGCCTGCTAACCACACCAATAAAAATTGCTGGGTTTTTAAATAGGCCGGTAAGTTAAATACCGAACACAAGGGAAAGGGACCTCCAAGCGAGGATGACGACGAGCCCCGTCAGCAGAACACCGGGGATCAGAAGCAGTTCCCTCCCAAAGTAAAAACAGTGAATATGATCTATGTCAATCACATACCCAAAAGGGAGCGCAAGCGCGCACTAAGGGACGTCTATGCCGTAGAGCCTGTCGCCCCAAAGTTTAATCCATGGTCAGCCTGTCCGATCACTTTTTATCGCAGGGATCACCCAACCAGTATCTGTAACGGTGGTTTGGCTGCCCTGGTACTTGATCCTATCATCGACGGATATCATCTCACTAGAGTCCTTATGGACGGCGGCAGCAGTCTTAACTTGATCTATCAAGATACTGTCCGCAAAATGGGCATCGACCCGTCAAGAACCAAGCCAAGCAACACTACCTTCAAAGGAGTGATACCCGGCGTGGAGGCCCGTTGTACGGGCTCATTGACACTGGAAGTGGTATTGGACTCTCCGAACAACCTCCGTAGTGAAGAACTGATCTTTGATATCGCCCCTTTCCGCAGCGGCTATCACACACTGCTCGGATGAACCGCTTTCGCCCGTTTCAATGTTGTCTGCACTAGCTTATTTGAAGCTTAAAATTCCGGGACCACGGGGCGTCATTACAGTCAATGGAAACATAGAGCGCTCCCTCCAAACCAAAGGGCACACCGCGACCCTAGCAGCTGAGGTATATGGCGGCCTCATCAAGCCAAACAATTCATCGGACTTCAAGACCAATGCGATGCGGAGAATCCTACGGGCATCACCATGTCAAGAGTCTGTTTGGCAAGTGACACGTGCGACCCCTACTTCTCATACATAAAGGTGAATCTTCTCCTTTACACGTTTTCACTTGACCCCTTCGAGGATGGTATACTACTTGACACTCCACGCATGTGCATGCATAGGTATTGCCGGAGCTTCACGGACGAGGAGGAGTGCAAGAGCCAAGGTACACCTACACCATCCGCGAGGGAAGCATGGAAGAGAAGATAGAAGAAAAGGAGCTTCTACAAGTCACAACCACCGGACGACCGACCCTGCCAGAATAGCTACAACCGAGGGACTCTACAGCACCCGGACGACCACCAACCAGACATCTGACAAGTCCCAGCGCCCGAACGACCGACGCCAACCGGACATCCGGTGCCACCTTCACAGAAGGAAAATAGCGGAAGTTTGAAGACTTCCGGACGTCCGGCCTGTCCCGAGCCACTGGATGCCCGACCGCCACCGGACGTCTGGTAACTGCCTGTGCGCAGCCGCGGCTTTGGCCTTGTATCCCTTCCCACTTACCCCTTCGAGGCTTAGACTTTAAATAGACCTCCCCCTCATCCTTTCTAGGGTTAGCAAAGTGATAGCTCATTTGTATGTGAGCTTTGCTCCTACTACTCTTCTCTTGAGAGAGAGAGACCAACACTCCCATGGAGTTCAAGACCTCCATGTGAGAAGATCTACGGGATATATGATCAAGACCCCCTCACAGGCAGACCCCATCAAGAACTCCTCTTGGAGATGAACCTTACCTTGTATCTTTCCCTTTGTTGTTCATGTACCGTGTGGATCTTGTGTGTTTGATTGTCTAGTGGATGTGTGATTGGACTTGTTCTTGAGTGTTTCCCCTTGTGATTTCTCTCCATTCTTCCCCGTGTTCATCGTGTTCTTGGTAGGATTCCCTCCAAACGTGAAAGATCGGGCGTTTAGGGTTGTACCCTACATCATATTGGTATCATGAGCCACGTTGATCACGTTTTTGGAGCCCCTACCCCATGTTTTCTAGCTTGATTTTGTTGTGTTCTTCCCCAATTTCGAAAATCCCCACCAAAAATAACCCCAATTTTTTTGTGATTTGTTGGTTTGATGATGTTTTGTTGATTTTGATCATGGATTTGCTTGGTTTTATGTGGATCTAGCATTTCCCCAAGTTTCCCCATCTTTCGTCCACGAAATCTCATCAATTTTGACCCCAAAATCCCCAATTTCCGCCCAAAATCGCGTCCCGGAGCTCAAATACCGCGTGGACCCCGACCCATCGGACGACCGCCACTCTACCGGACGTCCGGAGCCCCAGGAACCACCGGACATCCGCTACTTACCGGACGTCTGGCATCCCATTACAGAACGAAATTAGCGGATTTCCGACCCGACGGACGTCCGGCCACCGGACATCCGTCCATTTTCGGACGTCCACTACCTGTAGATATTTGACTTCGCCTGATTCTTGTTTCGTCCATAACTAATTCATCCGAACTTCGATTTTGACGTTCTTTAGCTTGTTTTGAAGCTATCGACATCCCTCATCCCACAAAAATACTACCAACACCATTTGACTCCATCAAAGTTTCCAAATTTTGGCAAGTTTGCCTAGGCCTTCCACCATATCATCGGCATAACCACCATAGCCTTCCGTAACCTAACCCATTGTGATCCATATAGCATTAGTGGTTGTTTGAGTAGTGATTCAAGTATACTAAGGTGTTTCGGCTACTTAGGGATGATTGCTTCTTCATCAACAACCACCACCACTTCCGCATAACATAGTCCATCTTTCCACTTCCGCATCGCCAAGTGCAAAACACCACCGCTTTCCACTACCACCATTTGACATTTTCCTTTGGAGATTTTGAGTTTGCGGTTTGTCCGTTTCCTAGGGTGTTTCGGCTAACTAGGAACGGGTAGACATCAGCAACACCGCCTCTCATCATCGCCAAGGACGGTAACCTCGACAACACCATTGTATATTCCCCTTGCAATTGCATTGATAACCCCTAGCCCATTTTGCGTCACTTGCCTATCGAGACTAGCCATTGAGTATTGTCGGCAATGTTACTTGTGCACATTAGTGATCTACACCTCCCATTTCATACATACCATATCATATTGGTATCATCATATCATCCCTTGTGTCACAAGATTGTTCCCACATATACACAATTGCTAGCTTGGTTTGTGCATTTCGCATTGTGGCCATATAAAAAAACAAAAAAGCTTTTAAGCAAAGAAAAAAAGAGAGAGAGAGAGAGCAAAGAGCTTGTAAGCAATAACCATAGCATCCCAATATATCATATGGTATCATACTCCGATCATCTCGGATCATCTTGTGTTAAAGCACCGGAACATACATACATAGCATACTTGGGATAGAAAGTTTATCCATTTTGCATCTTATATGTTGTGCACAAGTGTCGTATCTGCCTATAGAGAAATCGTGCTAGCGTCTCTCTTGAGTTGTGCAACACGAGCGTTTTCCGTGGATTCCACATTTTGTGCTCATTCCTTGGTTGCACGACCCCATTTATCTATCTGTGTGTGTGTTTCCGTGTGCCATTCATTGCTATTGGTCTACTTGTTTCACTTGCGAATTTGTGAATCTCTTTCAACATTATTGACTCTTGTTAACATTTTGCATCAAATTTTTGTGCCACTATCCTCACCGAGCTACACCATAAGCTTTACTTGATAGGTGTGAGTGAACAAGTCAGTACCAATTCCACTATTCTTTCATTTCACATTGAGTGAAATGGGATACATCCTCAACTTTGGGAAAAGGTAACTCGGTATTGTTTATCTCATTTCCTACTCACCTCTACTTGAGTCTTGTGATGGATAGGCAAGGCATTTCACCTTCGGTCTACAACAACGATGAGTTTGATGCCATGAAAAACAACTCCGACGCCAAGATGCAAGCTCAAATGGAGGAGATCAAAGCCCTCATCAAGTCCTACAAGCGATCTTCCTCATCTTCGAGAAGACGCTCAAGTGCACGTGCTTCCGAGCTACCATCTCCGGCAAGATCACATCGGCATCGACACCATCAGCAACAAGAACGTGAAGGTCAAGAGCTCAACACCAACAACCGCTCAATGACTTCACCACCTCCCTTGGCATCTTCGCCTACGGACATACGACATCTTGACCAACAAGCACCTCAAGAATACGCTCAAGAGAAGCTCCCAAGCTCAAGTCCGTGACTTCCATGAGCTACTACGACCTCGACATCGACCACAAGATTCCTTTCTATGGGACTCTAGAACCCGAGGAGTATCTCGAGTGGGAGAGCTTGATGGACGACTACCTCAAGCTACATCAAGTTCATCCCGAAGATCAAGTGAAGTGCGCCACAAGAAACTTCCATGACTATGCATCGGCATTGTGGCTTCACACACCTTCGGAGTACTATGACATGCACTACTAGGGAAAACATTATACACAGAACTTTAGCAGTAGCGGTTGTTAAAAAAGCCCGCTACTGCTAGACAACAGTAGCGCGTGCAAAATAAGCATGCTGCAGATGCATATATATCAGTAGCGCGTCTTGCTGAAAACTCACTACTACTAAAATTCCAACCACTAAGCTGATGGGCTACACATAGTAGTAGCGATCTTTCAAAAACCGCGCTACCGCTAATATTCTTATAGCAGCGCGTTTATGTGTAAAGCGCTACTGCTAACGAAAATAAAATAAAATGAAAAACAAATAGAAAAGTAAATGAAAAAGAAAGAAATAAAAAGGAGAAAGGAAAAAATATAAAATGTAAATAAAAATAAACGAAAAAAGGAAAAAAGGATGAAGGCATAGCAGTAGCATGTTTGTTAAAATGCGCTATAGCTAACTTAGCTATAGCGCGTTTTCCGTAACGCGCTACCGTTATTTTTGACTTAAGCCAAAAACGGTTTCCCCCCGGCCACCACTTCTCCCCCAAATCCCTCGCCCCACTTTGCCGCTGTCTCCCCCACTTTGCCGTCGCCCCCACTTCGCCACCATCTCCTGCCGGCGTCGACGCCGCGCTCATCCTCACCGCCACCGCCCGAGGCCGCCCAGCCTCACTGCCACCGCCTCTCGGGCCGCCCTTGACCTCACCGTCGCCGCCCTCGACCTCACCGTCCCCAAGCCTGC
>NC_041389.1:137250568-137291219 GCF_002162155.2 Triticum dicoccoides
TTAGTTAGCAATAGTAGTAGATGTTAATTAGTACTAGGGTTCATACATAACAATTTTTAGTAGTAGTAGTAGATGTTAATTAGTAGTAGTGATGGCTCTAGTTAACTAGGGCTGTATGGTTAATAGTAGATGTTTTTTAGTTAGGGTAATAATAGATGTTAAGTAGTAGATAATGTAGATGTTAATTAGTTCAGTAGGGTTTAGTTTTTGAATTGAGTTTTTTTAACTAGATGTTAATTAGGGCAGTAGGGTTTAGTTTAGAGTAAAGTTTAGTTTAGTAGTTAACTAAATATAATCTACATGTGGTTTTTCAATTGAGTTTGAGAGAGCATGAGATTTGTGTAGGTTTTCTTGAAGTGTCAAATGCTAGGACATGCAAATTTGAAGTGGTCAGGATATATGCAAATTCCTCAATTGTGTTTGCACATGTTTCGATTGTGCCCAAGTGGCTTTGTTGTTTCCAGGGAATGAAGCCGAGTGGCCTATGTTTTGCCGAAAGGTTGATTCATTTCTATTCTGGCAAATTTCAGGTTCTTGATTTTTCCACTTTTTAGCAAAAGTCATGCCGTAATTTTCCATGAATTTCGGCATGACTTGTGCTACAAACTAGGACATATCGAGTGTTTGGGATTTGCCGCACCGGGAAGGAGTCAACGTTCCTACAAGGCATAGGCCTTTTTTATGTCATTATTCATTTTATTCGGTCTAGAATTAATTGACTAGATTTAATCGTAGAAAACATGGCTAGCAACGATGAAGGACGGGCTTCTGGTGACTGCGACAACGTCTACCCGGCGGCAGAAGAATTTTTGAGGGAAGCCGACGATCAACAGTTGATGTTGCTGGGTCCACCTGTCACATCGGAGATTGAGACTGACATCGAGACCGGTGCTGAGACTGAGACCGGCGCTGAGACTGATACCGACATCGAGACCGGTGCTGAGACTGAGACCGACGCCGAGACTAGCGGAGCCAGTATAGAACCAAAAGCATAGAGGCAACGGGTTCCTAACAAGCTCAGGACTACTAGACTGGTGGTCACGGAGGTGGACGCGACAATTTCTAGCCAAACACGCCCGAGGAAGCGCGCATGTGCTACGACAATCAAATAGGCTGCATCATACGGACAACCGCCACCATCAACAATGAGAAACTAAAGAAGATAGATAATATGAGGCCCTCCCTCCTAAAGAAGCTGCACTAGATATTCTTGTTCTCGGGCTGGAATGAGAAGGATTATAAAGATCCAGATAAGGACCCGGCAATGAAGAAGATAAACAAACACGCCATGGCCAAGTTTAGCGATGCGTTGGCCGCCTGGAAAGCAAGGGTGAAATATCGGATCGTCAAGAAAAAGGAACCCTACTCCGAGAATTTAAAGGATAATCCGACAATCACGGAAGAGCACTTTCAAATATTCAAGGTGGCTTGCGAGGCTGAAGCTGCCAAAAAAAGTCGAAGTACATGAAGGGGCTTCAACAGAGGAACATTAGGTGCCACCACCTCGGAAGCCGTGGTTACTGCAGGAAGAGGTCCATATGGGCCATGGAGGATGCGGAAGCCGAGAGTCTGGGCATCCCAGACCCCTTGGCGGAGTTCACCGTCCCGCAGGAGCGTGACGTCCTCAGGGCCTGGCACCATTGGGACCCAGTGAAGAAGGTTTTCAAGACGAACGCGGTTAGGACGGAGTTCATGAGACTGCTGGTAATTTTAGTTTCTGATCAATTTGACTGCACGTTAGTCATATTTGTAAACCATCCTTGTGCCTTTTAAAGAGAGAGCAACATAGGATTGTGGACGAAAGGGACTCGCCGTCTGAGGCATTGGCGAGGACCAAGTGGGACACTCCATTCAACTGGGCGTTGAACATATTGAAAGGACTCCCGGTGGAGACTCGACCGTCGTATGGACGCGTGCATGGTGTCGAAGACGGCGCCACGTGGAAGAAGTACTACCATGAGACCACAGAGGAGAGAAAGGAAAGACGGAGGTTAACTGAAGAAAACATCGACAAGAAGGTTGAGATTGCGGTTGAGAAGAAATCATCTGAGACAGTCGCAATAGCAGTAGCTGCCGCAAAACAGGTGCTTGTAGATATTTCTACTACCTTGGTTCCGGCCGTTTTCAATTGGAGCAGGAAAAATCCAGAAAAAATGCAGAAGACTTTCCCCTTGCTGACTTCTTTGGGAGCAGCTCGAGTAGCGTTGCACCATCACCTGTAGCTCAAGTAGCACAACATCGTCACGCCGGTGCTGTTCTTGCGCTACTTCATCATAGGCAAGTACTCAAGGTGACCCATATATGAGTTTCTTGGGGAGCACTGCTTCTGCCCCATAGACTAGGGAGAAGGGAGTCTAGTCGGTAGCTTGATTTGGTGTCGTACGGAGGCATCAAAGAACCACCGGCAGCTCGTCAATCCATCGCCTACCACACTTTTGCAGCTTATCAAATGTTCTCATCTTGAGTCCTCGTAGTACTTTAGCGTTCGCCCTCTCAGCTTGTCCGTTGCTTCTGGGATGGGCAACAGAGGTGAATGAGACCTTGCTTCTGAGGGCATGAATGTATTGCATGAAGGCGCGACTTGTGAATTGGGTGCCATTGTCCATGATGACTCTGGCGGGTACTCCGAAACAGCATACCAATCCCTTCAAGAACTTGATGGCTGATTGTGCGGTCACCTTCCTCACGGGCTCCACCTCCGTCCACTTTGTAAACTTGTCGATAGCAACATACAAGAATTCAAAGCCCCAGGTAGCACGGGGGAAGGGGCCCAAGATGTCGAGCCCCAAGACCGAAAATGGCCATGACAAAGGGATCATCTCGAGAGCTTGAGCAGGCTGATGGACATTCTTGGAGTGGAACTGGCAGGCTTCACATCTTGTCACTAGCTCAGTTGCATCTTGGAGAGCTGAGGGCTTATAGAAACCTTGCCAGAAATCTTTTCCAACTAAGGCTCTTGATCCAATATGAGAGTTGCACACGCCTTTGTGTATCTCTGCCAATAGTTCCTTGGCAAATGCACTTTAGTTTCACACTGTTGGGCCTCCTTCTGTATAGTGTGTTGTCGACAAAATGATACATTCTGGCCCTCCGGGCTACTCTTTCAGCTTCTACTTGCTCTTTGGGAAGTTCTCTAGTTTGGAGGTAGTGGATGATGTGTTGTGCCCAAGTCGGAGCCGGTGGCTCGACAACTAGAGCCAATGGCACCTCCTCACTCGTGGGAGAACTTGCCTCGACCACGAAAACCTGAGGTCCTGCGGAAGAGTGCGGCTCACCAGGCGAGGTGGAGTCGTTCCCGGCAGCCCCCTTACCAGGGACCTCTGAAGGTGCTGCCGGTGACGGCTTGCCATAGTCCAGCTTCCTCCTCTTCTTGGCCATTGTCAATGGGGATATATATGGCTGAGTCAAATGGAGGACAAAAGTTCTTGGTTCCACAGGGAGCTTCTGCGTGACACACTTTGACAGATAATCAGTAGTGTTGTTTTCCGCACGTGGTATGTGCTCTGTTTGTAATCTATCAAAGTGTTCCTCCAACTTCCTCACCTCTTCAAAGTATGCCTCCATCAACGGGCTCTGGTAATCCTCGTTGACTTGTCTCACTACCAGTTGTGAATCTCCTCAGATGATTAGCTTCTTGATCCCCAACTCTATTGCAATGCTTAGCCCGGCAAGGAGCCCTTCATACTTCACAATGTTGTTGGTAGCCCTTTCCCGGGGAAAGTGCATTTGGACCACATACTTCAGGTGCTCTCCAGTGGGTGCGACAAAGAGCACGCCAACCCCCGCACCCTGTAGTGAGAAAGCACCATCGAAGTACATGATCCACTCTTGGGGCGCTTCCTTGTCAGGGATGACTGTCTCTAGCGCCTCTTCATCTGGAACTGGTATCCATTATACAATAAATTATGTCAGTGCTCTATTCTGAATAGTTGACATGCTCTCAAACTTCAAACCAAAGCTTGATAACTCCAAATCCCATTCCACTATTCTGTCAGTGGGCCCGGGGTTCCTCATTGCGCGTTGTAAGGGGAAACGGGTGACGACTGTGATATCGTGGGCTTGGAAGTAGTGGCGCAGTTTCCTTGAGGCCCTGATGAGGCCAAAGATCAAATTTCGCATGCAACCTTGATCTAGCCCCCTGCAACAGGGAGCTGACGAAGTACACTGGCTGCTACACCACCTTCTTCCTTGCCGCGACCTTGGAATTTTCTCCGTTGCCCCACTCTTCCTTGTTTTGATCAGCACCTGACCTTGCCGGGACGAGTTCACTTTCCTCTCCATAAGAGACAGTAGATGCCACTGCTCCTTCTTCTACTCCCCCCTGTGCCACCAAAGCTGCCCTGACCACTTGATTGGTTTCTGCTAGATATAGCAGCAATGACTCTTGTGGTTTAGGAGCAACCAAGGTGGGAATAGAGGAAAGGTAGGTTTTTAAGTCTTGTAGCACTGCTTCTGCTTCCAAAGTCCACTTCATGGGCCCTACCTTCTTCAAAATTTTGAAGAACGATAGGGCACGCTCGGCGGACTTGGAGATGAACCTGCTTAGTGCATCAAAACATCTAGGAAAGCGCCTCACATCCTTGACTGTCCTGGGTGCTTGAATCTGCTTAATTGCTCTGATCTTGTCGGGGTTGGCCTCTATCCCTCGGTGAGACACAAAGAAGCCAAGTAGCTTGCCGGAGAGAACGGCAAACACACACTTTTCGGGATTAAGCTTCAGGTTGATCTTGCTTAGATTTGCAAAGGTCTCTTCCAAATCTTGAACGAGAGTTGATTTGTCCTTGGTTTTGACCACGATGTCATCCATGTAGTTTCAATATTCCTGTGCAGCTAGGACTCAAACCCAATTTGCACTGCCCTTGCAAAAGTGGACCCGACGCTCTTTAACCCGAAGGGTATTCGTACAAAGCAGTATGTGCCACATGGGGTTATGAACGCGGTCTTCTCCTCGTCTTCCTTGGACATGAATATCTGGTGGTACCTAGAGTAGGCATCCAAGAAGGAAAGTAGGTCACATCCGGAGGTGGAATCCACAATCTGGTAGATGCGCGACAAGGGGAATGGTTCCTTCGGGCATGCTTTATTTAGATTTGTGAAATCTATGCAAAGCTCAATTTCCCATTCGCTTTGCGCACCTCCACTGGATTTGCCAACCATGTTGGATGCAGCACTCCTCTGACCAAACCAGCAGCTCGAGTTTCTTAATCTCTTCGGCAATGAATTGTTGGCGCTCAAAAGATTGCTTTCGAACCTTCTACTTGACGGGCAGGGCATGGGGACAGACATCAAGGTGGTGCTCGATTACCTTCCTGGGAACATTGCGGATGTCAGATGGTTGCCAAGCAAACACATCGACATTCGCTCACGGGAAGGCAATGAACGCGCTTTCGTATTTGTCGTCAAGGGTGGAGCTGATATTGAACGTACCATTAGCGCCAACCAGCCCTGCCGGGACCTTCTTCACAACAGGCGCAATGACCTTTGATCTCTTGCTATTGGAACTTTCTGGCAGGTCATTAATAGGCACGACACACTCCGGAGAGACGTGCTTCCCAGATTCCTTGCCATGTTTCTTCCCTTTCTTACTTTCCTTGGCGGGAGAGGCAACTTTCACGGCCTCAGCAGCGATTGCTTCTCGGTACATCTTATCCACACATATAATTGTGTCCTTCTCGTCCGATGGAATGGAAATAATGCCCATCGGCCCTGGCATCTTTAGCGTGTTGTAGGCATAGTGAGATGCCACCATGAATTTTTGCCAGGGCTGGATGACCAAGGATCCCATTGTACGGCAGGGGGTGATCAAACACAACCTTCCCAGTGCGGTAGTTCAGTTCTCCTCCAAACGTCACTGCCAGTGTGATCTTTCCCTTAGAAGGACTCCTGTCGGGGTTGATCCCTTGGAAAGTGCCAGTAACCTTGAGCTCTTCATAAGCTATCTGAAGCTTGTTGAGCAACTTGGCGAAAATCAGGTTCAATCCAGCCTCGCCCTCAACCAACATCTTTGTAACCTTGAGGTTGCGGATCGTTGGTGAAACCAACAACGACAAGCACCCTACCGCAGTGGTGCGGTCAGCATGATCCTCTTCATCAAAGATGATGGGCGTGCGGGACCACTTGAGCAGTTTCTGAAACTCTACCGTGGGCTCCACAACATTGACCTCACACACTGACCGTTTAAGTTGGCGGTGAAGGAAATGCAAGGATGCACCCCCGTCAATGCACAGGGCGTTAGTGGCCTTCTGAAACTCGTGCTCACTAGTTTCTTCTTCATCCCCTTCATTGCTCTCATCATCGCATTCCTTCTTGTTATGGCCTCTAGCAGGCTTCCCTTGATGTTGAGGGACCTTGCCGGGGCGGCCTGCCTTGCCACCTCAACTCTTTCCACCGATGCCATGTTGGTCTCTCTCTTTGTCGTGCTTCTCGTACTTGGCCTTCTGCTTCTTGACGAGCAGCTCAAATTGATGATACTCTTGTAGATCATGGCCCTTGGTCCGATGGATCTTGTAGTACGACCCATCAGCTTTCCCAGCCTTCTCAGTCGCCGCAGCTTCCCGGCAGTTAATGCACGCGGCAACTTCCTTGCCGGGAGCTTCGGTCTTGGCCTTCTTGTCGGTACTAGGGACGCCAGATCCTTCGATAGCCAACACTATTTTCTCCTTGCGCTTCTTGTTGCGTTTCTTGTTCTTCTTCTTCTGATTGGTAGCATCGTCGTCGTCTTCTGAGTCAACATCGACGCCATATTCCTCTTCGGGGAGTCCTCTCCCCTCCTCTATTCGGGAACACTTATCTGCCGAAGTGTACTGCTCATTTAGAGTCTTGGGCAACCGGGCATTCATCTTGGAACGTATCCCGCGGTTGCACACATTGGACTGGAACGCAACAATCACAGTTGCCGGGTGGATGTCTGGAATGTTCCTGTGCACACGACTGAATCTCTGCATATACTTCCGCAAACTCTCTCCTTCCTTCTACGGGAGGAGCTGCAAGTTGCTGGGCCGCCCTGGTCCTTGATGGCCGCCCGTTAAGGCGCCAACAACCTCATTGCACATGTCGTCTTAGGTCGAAATGTAGTTCTCCGGTAAGTGCATCAGTCACGACCTCACGTTTGGCTTGAGATCCAAAGGAAGTAGTTCGTGAATACCTTCTCATCTCTCCCCTAGCAGCTTGGACAGTGATGGTGTAGATGCTCAAGAACTCTGCCGGGTTCAATCTTCCATCATAGTTTTCTAGTATCTCTGGCTTGAACATGCGGGCAGATAGCCAACAGACTTGCCGGAGCTCACGAGTGAAGGCGGGGCACCCAATCTTGAAGGAAGGTACCCGTCTCTACCTAGCACGGGCTCGTCGATGTCGGGGCCATTGCACCTATCACACCGGCGGCAGGTTTCAAGGTGTCGTTCGATGGGGACACATGCGTCTTCCCTCCGCCTATCCTCCAGGACATGCTACTGATCTCGATGGGCTCAAGTATCAGACGAAGCCATCGACACATCGTCGGGTTCTTGGTCGTGTGGTTCTGGCTGTGGCCCCTGTGCTGGCTGTCATGGAGGGTGTCGGTGTCAAAACTGATGGATCTCGGGTAGGGGGTCCCGAACTGTGCGTCTAGGCAGATGGTAATAGGAGACAAGGGAGACGATGTTTTTACCCAGGTTCGGGCCCTCTCGATGGAGGTAAAACCCTACTCCTGCTTGATTGATATTGATGATATGGGTAGTACAAGAGTGGATCTACCACGAGATCAAGGAGGCTAAACCCTAGAAGCTAGCCTATGGTATGATTGTTGTAATGGTTATGTTGTCCTACGGACTAAAACCCTCCGGTTTATATAGACATCGGAGAGGGCTAGGGTTACACAGAGTCGGTTACAATGGTAGGAGATCTACATATCCGTATCGCCAAGCTTGCCTTCCACGCCAAGTAAAGTCCTATCCGGACACGGGACGAAGTCTTCAATCTTGTATCTTCATAGTCTTGGAGTCCGGCTGACGATGATAGTCCGGCTATCCAGACACCCCCTAGTCCAGGACTCCCTTAGTAGCCCCCGAACCAGGCTTCAATGACGATAAGTCCAACGCGTATAGTCTTTGGCGTTGCAAGGCGGGTTCTCCTTTAAGTTCCATGTACCTGCCGAATAGTGTCCGGCTCTTTTGTAAACGTTGCGCTCCTTGGCTTCCACGCCCATTAATGGCCTTCTTCCATGCGTCGCACGAATGCGAAAAGCTAGGGTATCTTTTATGTTTTACCCCCTAGCCGCGCAAATAATCCGCCTATAAGAGAGGCAAGAATCCAGATCCAAATCACACCATCTTCCTTCCGCGAGTACTCATCGGAGCGCCTCTGACCAAAAATCCATTCCATCATGGACCGTCGACGCGGATCCTCCTCTCGCGCTCCCAGCCCCCTGCCAGGAGATTGGAGGAGATGTTCTGTCCCTCACAACGAGCTAGTGACGCTCCAAGCGGAGGGATATCTTCCTCCGGCCTTTATGGTTCCGGTTCGAGCCGGGCTGGCCACCTACAAAGGTGGGAAGCAAGCGGAGGCTACCCCAAGTCCCAACAAAGGGGAGCGGGTATGCTTCGTCCCCTATCTGATAAGGGGGCTCGGATTTCCTATACATCCGTTCCTTCGCGGGCTTCTGGAGTTCTACGGACTCCAGCTCCACCACCTCACGCCCGCCTCGATTCTGCATATCGCAGGCTTCGTAGCTCTTTGCGAGCTATTTCTGGGCATCGAGCCCCATTTTGCGCTGTGGAAGAGGTTATTTTGCCTCGTACCCTGCTCTCACGAGGGGTCCATATATCAAGTGGGCGGTGCCGAAATATGGCGCATCGCCGGGACCGGATATCCATCCGGAACCCCTAAGAAGGCGTCCGAAGACTGGCCTTCAGAATGGTTTTATAAAGAAGACACTCCGTTGCCGGACCCTGTTCGGATCGGCCTCCCGGAGTTCAGCAATGCTCCTCTGAAGAAACTCCTTAGTTGGCGTCCGCGGAGCCCCCAGCTGGAGGAAGACAAGAGCGTCCATTATTTGATGGGCCGGATAAGGTTATTGGCCCATTCCGGACTGACCATGATCGGAGTCATGGCCACGTGCATTATGCGAGGGGTGCAGCTGCTGCAATACAGGGGCCACCCCATGTGGGATTTCAATGGAGAGAATGATGCCACTCGTCATGGCTGCCAAGGGCCGGGGTCGGCCGAAGATCTGGTGAAGATTCTATCTGGCCTGTACAAGGGGGAGAAGGAGGACTTCCTCCAGACGAGCCCATTGAATGGGTTCTACATGAACAACCCTCGAAGCTGGGTAAGCGGATGTTCATTTATCCGACCCACGCTTCCATAGTTAAGTATCTTACTTTATGGTTTTGACACAGGATCTGCGCCGGACTGTGGAGAGCATTCATAGCCCGGCTCCACAGCCCGAGGATCCAGAAAGATCCCTTGATCCATCCTCCGAAGAGGATCCAGACATAAAGGTGGAGCTAATCGACGGGGTGTTCCATCAACTCAGCATGGACAATGCTTTAGTCGCCATTACGGCTGACTACCCCGGTCTATCTCCGGTTCCCCAGGTGATTGTGACCGAAGTCCTGACACCATTATTCCGCCCTTGCGCATTTTTGACCACCGTATACAATGGTGTCTCGCAGGGGGCACCTTCAGGGCAGGAGGCCGAGGCCACGGCAGCTGGCCAACAAGGGTCAGTCCGGCCCAACAGGCGGAAGAGGAGTGCGGCGCGGATCAAGATGTCGCCACAACGGTATAGCTCGTGATTGTTATTTAGGACAAAGTTCCTAGGAAGTGTTTGAATGCTCATGACCTTTGCAGGAGAAAGAGTGCCCGCCGGACTGTGGGCGTAGGAGTTGCCAACCCAGCTTCTGCCAGCCAGGCTCCAACGCCTGGTCTGGAGGGGGAGGCGAGCGCAAGGTGCGATCCGGATACTCCTCCAACGGAGGATGCCGACAGACTGTCCGCCACCAGGTTTGAGGTGGAGAGCGCCATGAACCATAGGCGCCGCCGGACAGTTTTTCGGGACGCGTGCTTCTCCCCCGAGGCATTGAATGCCTTTAACACGGGGGACACGCACCTCCATGCTGCTCAAGATGGTTTGACCAGAGCCACGGAGCAGTATGTAAAGGACATACGCGTAAGAGATTTTAATAGCTGTATATGCCAGTAGCCCCCGAGACTTAAAGTAGTTGGGATAACTGATTTAAGGATCATTTGATATGCAGGATCTTACAGAGAAGAATACCCAATTGTCCCAGGAGCTACAAGAGTGCAAGGCCCAAATTGAGGCCGCACTAGCTACCGCAGGAGGAAACACAGAGACCCCTCCTGGTAACACATTATTTCAAAAAGATAACCGGTGTGTGGCGTGCGTGTAAGTCTGACAATGACATTGCAGGTGATGCCGGACAGGATCCGGACAGGCAAGAACTACTGCGCCAGCTGAAGGCCGGCGAGAGGGTGCTGACGAGGGTGCAGCAAGAAAGAAACAAGCTCCAGGATGCCCACGCCCAGCTTGGAGAAGAGCTGAAGGGTGTTCGGGCCGAGCTGTCTGGCTCCGTGAAGGAGAATCAGCGGCTTCGTCGCGGCATCTATAGTAAGTGCTTGAGCGAACTCCTTTGAAAAGAAGAGTTCGGCGAGGAAGTCAATTGACAAAAATATGTCTGTAGGTGTGTTCACAGGTCGCCCTGCGGAGGAGATGCCCGTATCAACAGGTGATCAACTTCCCGAGCTGGTGCAACTGCTCGAACGAGTTCGGCAGGCAATGAGCGGTGTCGTCCAGGCCTTATGGACATCCCTCTCCCTACCCAAGGGCCTTGGAGAGATTGGGAGAAGCTACAGGGAGTGCGGCAGCGCTTCCGTTTATGGAAGATTTCGGCCTGCCGCCAAGGTGCGAGGGAGGCCTGGGCCATGGTGAAGACGCGGTACAAGAAGGCGTATCCCAACCACATGGCCGAGGTCGGACCTGTGGGGCCTGATGGGAAGGAGATCCCTGTGAGTTTAGTGTACGGCCAAGTAGAGTTGGCCGCTAAATATTCCCAACGGGACTGTAAATTAGACAGCCTGTTAGACGGGATTGAGGAGGAATACAGTTAGTCGATTTGACAATGTATTTTAAAATGACATATAAAATGCCTTCTAGCCGGATTGTAGATCATTTGTCTTGGCCGACCTTTTCGCTTCAACCTCAGGACCCTAGAGTCCGGAGTGTGTCTGAATACCCTCTCGGTTAAGAAACAATAGGGGCATGCATGGAGACCAGGCGTAGGGGTCATTAGTGCTTTATCAGACAAGTGCCCAACTAGTTATGTTATATTACATGGTTAGTAAGAAACATCTTCCAGGGAGAATAGTTCCGTTAAGGGTTCCTTTCCCTGGGAGGCATGCCCTAAAGTGCATGTCCGGACTGCGAAAAGAGTAGGAAAACATCTGGGGGCAGATAAATAAATAGGTAAAAAATCATCTTTCAAGTCACCGACCGAATATTCCCTTAAGAACGCTAGCTTTCGGCTTCACCTAGTCTGAGGTACACATCCGGCTGACCCGGCAGTAACAATCGCAGAGGTGCTCCCTTTACCTCCTAGCCGAACAATCGGGAACGTAGGGGTAAGAACAGGAGCCAGGCAACCCAGCTGGGCCAAAACTTAAGTCATATTGATGCATATAATGGTGAATAAAAGGTACACATGGAAGTTTGACACATGTGCTGTGCATGAAGCCCTTATAATTAAGCTTCTGGTAAAGAAGCCCCCAGGTATAATGAGTGCGGATAGCACATCAATTGTGTGCGAACAATGCGCAAGTAGGCCTTGAAGGGCTTTTATGAAAAAGGGGTGAGAGAAAAAAAGAGAAACAAAAGACAGCTGAAGTGTAAAAAGTTGGACGGGGGAAGGGGACGAACTCTTAGTCCGGCGCTAGGCATAGAATCTTCGGAGGCGGGCTGCATTCCATGGGTTCGGCTCGAGTCGGTTGTCTGACGCATTTCGCAGACGGTACGCTCAGCCGGTCAGGACTTGATCGATAATGAAGGGGCCTTCCCATTTGGGTTTGAGCTTGTCCTTTTTCTTTTCCGGCAGGCGTAGAACTAGTTCGCCAACAATGTAGGTCTTATCCCGTACTTCTCTGCTTTGATATCTTCGAGCCTGCTGTTGATAGAATGCGGAACGAGCCTTGGCGACTTCGCGTTCTTCCTCCAGTGCGTCCAAGCTGTCCTGCGGATCCAGTTCGGCTTCTCTTTCTTCGTACATGCGCACTCGAGTTGAGTCATGAATGATGTCGCAGGGCAAAACTGCCTCTGCGCCGTATACCATAAAAATGGTGTGAATCCGGTAGTACGGTTGGGCGTTGTCCACAACCCCCAGAGTACGGAGTCGAGCTCCTCTACCCAGCGCGTGTCAGATTTTGTAAGGGACCGCACTAGTCTGGGTTTGATGCCGCTCATTATTAGACCATTTGCTCGTTCCACTTGACCGTTGGTTTGAGGATGATAGACTGAAGCGTAATCGAGCTTAATGCCCATATTTTTGCACCATGATTTAACCTCATCGGCCGTGAAGTTCGTGCCGTTATCGGTAATGATGCTATGGGGGACACCGTAACGGTGTACTACCCTGGATATGAAGTCTATCACTGGTCCGGACTCTGCCGTTTTAACTGGCTTGGCCTCTATCCATTTGGTGAATTTGTCCACCATGACCAATAGGTACCTTTTCTTGTGGGTTCCCCCTTTAAGGGGTCCAACCATGTCAAGCCCCCAGACCGCGAACGGCTAGGTAATGGGTATAGTTTTGAGGGCGGTGGGTGGCATATGGCTCTGATTAGCAAAGAGCTGACAGTCGACGCATCTTTGGACTAAGTCCTGAGTGTCTGCCCGGGCCGT
Source organism: Triticum dicoccoides (assembly GCF_002162155.2). Lineage (NCBI taxonomy): Eukaryota > Viridiplantae > Streptophyta > Magnoliopsida > Poales > Poaceae > Triticum > Triticum dicoccoides. The sequence goes on from NC_041389.1 coordinate 137,263,461, forward strand.
CGGCCAATAAAATCCTATACGGAATGCCTTGCCTACAAGGGCCCGAGCTGCGGCATGGTGTCCACCTCCGCCATCTTGATTTGATGGTAGCCGGAATATGCATCAAGGAAGCACAACGAATCGTGCCCTGCAGTAGCATCGATTATTTGGTCGATGCGGGGGAGGGGGAAGGGATCCTTTGGGCAGGCATTGTTGAGGTCTTTGAAATCGACACATAGGCGCCAGGATTTGTCCTTCTTTGGTACCATTACCAGGTTTGCTAGCCAGTCTGGATGTTTGATGTCTCTGATGAATCCGGCTTCCAGTAGTTTGGCTAGCTCTTCTCCCATTGCCTGTCTTTTGGGTTCGGAAAATCGCCGAAGAGCCTGTTTGACTGGCTTGAATCCTTTTAGGATATTTAGGCTATGTTCTGCCAATCTGCGTGGGATTCCTGGCATATCTGAAGGGTGCCAGGCGAAGATGTCCCAATTTTCCCGAAGGAATTCTCGCAGTGCGGCATCTACATCAGGGTTCAACTGTGCCCCGATGGAGGCCGTCTTTGTTGGGTCCGTTGGGTGGACCTGGAATTTGACTATTTCGTCCGCTGGTTTAAAAGAGGTGGACTTGGATCTCTTATCGAGTATCACATCGTCCCTATTCACCGAAGAGCGCAGCGCAGTGAGTTCTTCTGCCGCTAGGGCTTCAAATAATGCCTCCAGGGCTAATGCGGCTGTCTTGTTTTCGGCGCGGAGTGCTATGTCCGGATCACTAGCGAGAGTGATTGTTCCGCCAGGCCCAGGCATCTTAAGCTTCATGTACCCGTAATGGGGTATTGCTTGGAAAATTGTGAATGCCTCCCGTCCTAATATAGCGTGATATCCGCTGCTGAACGGGGCCACTTGGAACGTGACTTCTTCGGACTTGTAATTGTCCGGCGAGCCGAACACCACATCAAGTGTGATTTTTCCTGTGCAGCGCGCTTCCCGGCTAGGGATTATTCCTCTAAAGGTTGTGCTGCTTCGCTCAATGCGGCTCCAGTCTATTTCCATTTTTTGAAGAGTTTCCTCATAGATGAGGTTTAGTCCGCTGCCGCCATCCATGAGTACCTTGGTAAGACGAAAGCCGTCCACTATTGGACTGAGGACCAATGCGGCTAGTGCTCGGGCTGTTCGGAATTTAGGTTCGTCGCTGGCATTGAAGGTGATGGCCGTGGTGCTCCATGGATTTGTTGTTGCTACTTGGTAGACTTCGGCGAGGCTGTGGATTGTTCGTTTTCGCACATTATTTGATGCGAAAGTCTCGAAGACTGTTGACACCGTACTAGTACTGTTGGAGTGGTTTTCCGGGGCTAGAAGCTCCTCGCCACTTTTGGCCACCTGCCGCAATATCCAACATGCTCGAAGGCTATGTGTTGGGGTGGCGCCTTCTGTACTGTGAATTTTACAAGGTCCGCTGAGCCATCCCTCCAGTACGGTTCCTTGCCCTTTATGGGGTTTTTGCATTTTGGTTTTTGTACCTGGTGCCTAAGTGTGCTGCACCCTTTTGTTATGGACTAGGCTTATATTCGGGGCCGGATTGTCCCAAACCTTAGTTTCGGTTTTCCGGAAACTCTCCATCGCACAGTACTTTTGTACTATGGACGCCAGATCGGAGAAGCGTGTAATTTCACGGCGACTGACGGTGTTCAAGATTCCCTCGTCCGTGCAATTATTGCAGAAAATTGAAATTGCGTTTTCCTCTCGGCAGTCCTTTATCCTGTCCATAACCAGGAGGCATCTGGCCCAGTAATGATGTACTGTTTCAGCGGGCTCTTGCCGGATTTGAGATAGATCACATATGTCTGGGTGGGTGGGTAGAATTAAGTCCGGAACCCTACCCATGTCGAGGCTCAAGGGCCGAGAAGTTTCCGAATTTGGAAGCTTGGATCGTTGGACGTCGTCCAACGAGTCCGGTCCGACGCCTGACTTTAGGTTCAGTGCTCGATCGAAGTCCGTCCCCCTGTGGGAGTCCGGTATGGAGGGTTCGGAAGCCCGGACATGACTAGTTTTCAATATCGGAGAAGAGTCACCGCGTTGTTCCTCTACCACCGCGACGTGGTGGGTAACCTGGGGAGAGTTAATCTCTCTCAGATCGGTTTTAACCCCAATCTGATTGTAGTTTGTAGCGACTCCCAGGGCGGCGATGCGATCCAAGAGCTCGTTTACGGGCGAAAGCTCTATTGGATGCAACTGCTCGGCGAATTCCGAGTTGACGCGAAGATTGCTTTTGACGACCTGAGAGGTCGTCGTCGAAGCGGTGGCCGAACAGGCAGTCATGAGAAAACCACCCAGCCGGATAGTTTGGCCGGCGGCCAAGGCTCCTTTGGTGAAAATACCGTCTTTAAAGACGGGAAGAGGCATCCTTCCTATCGATTACGGCACAGAGGAACTCTCAATGAAAGCACCAATGTCGGTGTCAAAACCGGCGGATCTCGGGTAGGGAGTCCCGAACTATGCGTCTAGGCGGATGGTAACAGGAGACAAGGGACACGATGTTTTTACCCAGGTTCGGGCCCTCTCGATGGAGGTAAAACCCTACTCCTGCTTGATTGATATTGATGATATGGACAGTACAAGAGTGGATCTACCACGAGATCAAGGAGGCTATACCCTAGAAGCTAGCCTATGGTATGATTGTTGTAATGGTTATGTTGTCCTACGGACTAAAACCCTCCGGTTTATATAGACACCGGAGAGGGATAGGGTTACACAGAGTTGGTTACAATGGTACGAGATCTACATATCCGTATCGCCAAGCTTGCCTTCCACGCCAAGGAAAGTCCTATCCGGACACGGGACGAAGTCTTCAATCTTGTATCTTCATAGTCTTGGAGTCCGGCTGACGATGATAGTCCAGCTGTCCGGACACCCCCTAGTCCAGGACTCCCTCAGAGGGGACTGCGCCATTGGAGTGGCCCTTCGACACGACCAGCGGCTCGGGCCATTGTCGCTGCCTGTGGAGGCTGCCGTGGGCCTGCTCTCTGTGATCCTCTCGCCTAAGCGAAACCAATCAGGATCCGAATGGTGGCTCTCCACTCATCCATTTGATTGGCCGCTGGCGGGAATCTCAACAGGAGTTGGGCTCGCACCATGGCTTCTGATGTAGTGCCTAGCATGGACGATGACGCAGAATGGGACGTCACCCGACTTCTGATGGTGCCGGTAGTGGTGGCGTTGTGTTCTCCTTGTCGCGAGCCTGTCACCAGGGTGGCATGGCGACAAGGCGGATGTGCCTGGGGATTGACGACCCCATCCGGTGCATCATCTTGGTTAACTTGCCCTGGGACGGCGCGGGCCCTGTAACTGCACGCGCAGCAGGGGCAGCTAGAGGGTTGTGATTGGCACCAGAGCGAGCGCCATCGCTGTGGCTGTGTCTTTCAGCGAGGTGGAGAGGCGGAGATGGGATATTCTCCCCACCCGTATCTTGTGGAGCATGGCCGCTGGGGCTCTACTGATGTTTCCCTTCTCCAGCACCTCCTGCTCCCGCTTCGGCTGCAGGGGGAACGGTGATGGCGCCGCCTGCGCCAGTCACGTTCCCCGCGGCGTCCACGTCCCTGTGCGCCTCCATAGACCCCATGGCATTAGTGGCTGCATGCGAGGGGGCCTTCGAGGTGGACGGCTGAGCTGAAATGCCGGACTTTTTCTTGGGTGCCATGGATGATGAAGTCGTTGATGAAGAATACGATGATGAAGATTGATGCACTGCTTACAACCTCGGGTTCGCGCAAGCGCCTCCACCTACCTGGTGTGCAAAAGATGTTGTGGTATAACACGGTCACCTATGGGGCCATCGGCACCTTGTCGTTCGGCAAGGGGGTAGGGTGCGTTGCACAAAGAGCGGAGACCGTAGAGCAGCACAGCGGTGATAACACGACAGTTTTTACCCTAGTTCGGGCAGCCGTGAGGCGTAAAACCCTACTCCTGCTTTGGTGGATTGATGAGGGGACCGTAGTGGAGACACGACGCTCTAGCCCAACAAGGTCGCCTCGGGACGAGAGCAGCTACGCGCGTATGAGTATACAAAGGTCTGAATCCTTTCTAAGGTTACCATGGCCCTCCTTTTATAGGTCAAGGGGTCACCACAATGGCAAATCAGTCATTCCGTACTGATTATATAGCAAACAGTGCTATCACACCTAACTCTGCAGACAGGACAAGGCGCATTAAATGCGTCCCTTAGTGTCATGTCGAGTGAGGGAGTCCTGGACTAGGGGGTGTCCGGACAGCCGGACTATCATCGTCAGCCGGACTCCAAGACTATGAAGATACAAGATTGAAGACTCCGTCCCGTGTCCGGATGGGACTTTCCTTGGCGTGGAAGGCAAGCTTGGCGACGCGGATATGTAGATCTCCTACCATTGTAACCACCTCTGTGTAACCGTAGCCCTCTCCGGTGTCTATATAAACCAGAGGGTTTTAGTCCGTAGGACAACCATTACAACAATCATACCATAGGCTAGCTTTTAGGGTTTAGCCTCCTTGATCTCGTGGTAGATCCACTCTTGTACTACCCATAGCATCAATATCAATCAAGCAGGAGTAGGGTTTTACCTCCATCGAGAGGGCCCGAACCTGGGTAAAAACATCGTGTCCCTTGTCTCCTGTTACCATCCGCCTAGACGCACAGTTCGGGACCCCTACCCGAGATCCGCCAGTTTTGACACCGACATTGGTGCTTTCATTGAGAGTTCCTCTGTGCCGTCACCGATAGGAAGGATGCCTCTTCCCGTCTTTAAAGACGGTATCTTCGCCAAAGGAGCCTTGGTCGCTGGCCAAACTATCCAGCTGGGTGGTTTTCTCATGACCGCCTATTCGGCCACCGCTTCGACGACGACCTCCCAGGTCGTCAAAAGCAATCTTCGCGTTAACTCGGAATTCGCCGAGCAGTTGGATCCAATAGAGCTCTCGTCCGTAAACGAGCTCTTGGATCGCATCGCCGCCCTGGGAGTCACTATAGACTACAATCAGATTGGGCTTAAAACCGATCTGAGAGAGATTAACTCTCCCCAGGTTACCCACCACGTTGCGGTGGTAGAGGAACTACGCGGCGACTCTTCTCCTAGATTGAAAACTAGTCATGTCCGGGTTTCCGAACCCTCCATGCCGGATTCCCGCGGGGGGATGGACTTCGATCAAGCACTGAACCTAAAGTCAGGCGTCGGACCGGACTCGTTGGACAACGTCCAACGATCCAAGCTTCCAAATTCGGAAACTTCTCGGCCCTTGAGCCTCGAGACGGGTAGGATTCTGGACTTAATTCCACCCACCCACCTAGACATATGCGATCTATCTCAAATCCGGCAAGAGCCCGCTGAAACAGTACATCATTACTGGGCCAGATTCCTCCTGGTTATGGACAGGATAAAGGACTGCCGAGAGGAAAACGCAATTTCAATTTTCTGCAATAATTGCACGGATGAGGGAATCTTGAACGCCGTCAGTCGCCGTGAAATTACACGCTTCTCCGACCTGGCGTCCATAGTACAAAAGTATTGTGCGATGGAGAGTTTCCGGAAAACCGAAACTAAGTTTTGGGACAATCCGGCCCCGAATACAACCCTAGTCCGTAACAAAAGGGTGCAACACACTCAGGCACCAGGTGCAAAAACCAAAAAGCAAAAACCCCATAAAGGGCAAGGAACCGTACTGGAGGGATGGCTCAGCGGACCCTGTAAAATTCACAGTATAGAAGGCGCCACCCCAACACATAGCCTTCGAGCATGTTGGATATTGCGGCAGGTGGCCAAAAGTGGCGAGGAGCTTCTAGCCCCGGAAAACCACTCCAACAGTACCAGTACGGTGTCAACAGTCTTCGAGACTTTCGCATCAAATAATATGCGAAAACGAACAATCCGCAGCCTCGCCGAAGTCTACCAAGTAGCAACAACAAATCCATGGAGCGACACGGCCATCACCTTCAACGCCAGCGACGAACCTAAATTCCGAACAGCCCGAGCACCAGCCGCATTGGTCCTCAGTCCAATAGTGGACGGCTTTCATCTTACCAAGGTACTCATGGATGGCGGCAGCGGACTAAACCTCATCTACGAGGAAACTCTTCAAAAAATGGAAATAGACCGGAGCCGCATTGAGCGAAGCAACACAACCTTTAGAGGAATAATCCCTAGCCGGGAAGTGCACTGCACAGGAAAAATCACACTTGATGTGGTGTTCGGCTCACCGGACAATTATAGGTCCGAAGAGGTCATATCCCGTTCAGCAGCGGATATCATGCTATATTAGGACGGGAGGCATTCACAATTTTTCAAGCCATACCCCATTACGGGTACATGAAGCTTAAGATGCCTGGGCCCGGTGGAACAATCACTCTCGCTAGTGACCCGGACATAGCACTCCGCGCCGAAAACAAGACAGCCGCATTAGCCCTGGAGGCACTTTCCGAAGCCCTAGCGGCAGAAGAACTCACTGCGCTGCGCTCTAAGGTGAATAGGGATGATGAGATACTCGATAAGAGATCCAAGTCCACCTCTTTCAAACCAGCGGACGAAATAGTCAAATTCCAGGTCCACCCAACGGACCCAACGAAGACGGCCTCCATCGGGGCACAGTTAAACCCTGATGTAGATGCCGGACTGCGAGAATTCCTTCGGGAAAATTGGGACATCTTCAACTGGCACCCCTCAGATATGCCAGGAATCCCATGCAGATTGGCAGAACACAGCCTAAACATCCTAAATGGATACAAGCCAGTCAAACAGGCTCTTCGGCGATTTTCCGAACCCAAAAGACAGGCAATGGGAGAAGAGCTAGCCAAACTACTAGAAGCCGGATTCACCAGAGACATCAAACATCCGGACTGGCTAGCAAACCTAGTAATGGTACCAAAGAAGGACAAATCCTGGCGCCTACGTGTCGATTTTAAAGACCTCAACAAGGCCTGCCCAAAGGATCCCTTCCCCCTCCCCCGTATCGACCAAATAATCGATGCTACTGCAGGGCACGATTCATTGTGCTTCCTTGACGCATATTCCGGCTACCACCAAATCAAGATGGCGGAAGCAGACCAAGCCGCAACGGCATTCATGACTCCAGATGGACCATTCTGCTTCAACACGATGCCCTTTGGACTCAAAAACGCCGGCGCAACATATCAGCGCATGATTCAGACATGTCTGGCTACCCAGATCGGCAAAACAGTAGAAGCATACGTGGACGATGTAGTCGTCAAAACCAAACACGTTGAAACTCTAGTAGACGATTTGAGGCTCACATTCGACAACCTCCGAGCATATGACAACAAGCTGAATCCAGAAAAATGCGTTTTCGGCGTACCAGCCGGAAAGCTCCTGGGCTTCATTGTATCCGGTAGAGGAATTGAAGCAAACCCAGCCAAGATCCGAGCTCTGTCACAGCTAGATATTCCAAAAGACCTCAAACAAATACAAAAACTAACCGGATGCGTGGCGGCCCTAAGCCGCTTTATCTCCCGTTTGGGAGAAAAGGCATTGCCCCTCTATCGCCTCCTCAGGCGCACCGAACACTTCGAGTGGACGGATGCTGCCACTGCCGGACTCAAAGAAATCAAAGCCATATTGGCAACAAATCCGGTCCTGGCAACACATCAACTGGTAAGCGCGGTACTAGTCGTCGAATGAGACACAGAAGGGCACAAATTCCCTCTTCAAAAACCAGTGTACTACGTATCCACTGTCTTAACTCCCTGCAAGTACCGTTACCCGCACTATCGAAAGATAGCCTATGCGGTGTTCATGGCATCCCGGAAGCTCCGACACTACTTTCAAGAGTGCTCGATAATAGTGGCCTCCGAAGTGCCCCTCAACGACATTATAAACAACCGTGACGCGACGGGCAGGATTGCAAAATGGGCCATTGAGCTCTTACCATTCGATATAACTTATAAACCTCGGCGAGCTATAAAGTCGCAAGTCTTGGCTGACTTTGTCACCGAACGGACTGAAGCCGAACTCCCTAAAGAGTACGGCGCATACTCCAATTGGATTATGCATTTCGACGGCTCCAAAATGTTGGCCGGCTTGGGGGCTGGCGTCGTATTGACGCCCCCAACCGAGGACACAGTCCAATACGTACTTCAGATAATGTACACGGACTCCAACAACGCAGCCGAATATGAGGCCCTCCTACATGGCCTCCGGATGGCAATCTCCATGGGCATTCAACGCCTAGAGGTGCGCGGGGATTCAAACCTTGCAATATCCCAAGTAAATGGGGACTTTGACGCCAAGGATCCGAAAATGGCAGCCTATCGTAACGCTGTCCTAAAAATGTCAGCTCGGTTCGAAGGACTCGAATTCCACCACGTAGCCCGAGATAATAACCAAGCAGCCGACGTATTGGCACGCATCGGCGCGAAACGCGATGCTGTCCCTCCAAACATCTTCCTGGAACGGCTCTTTAAGCCATCCATACTATGGGAAGAAGAGTCCGGAAATAACAACCCGGAGGCAGCCGCACCACCCAATACAGAACAACCTGACATAATCGGCGATTCAGCCGCTGAAATAACACCTTCAGCCCACGAAATAATGGCAGTAATCGCCCCGTGGACAGAGCCATTCCTAGCCTACTTACTCAGGCAGGAACTTCCCGAAGACCAAAATGAGGCCCGCTGCATAGTCCGGTGATCTAAAGCCTACAAGGTCCACGAGGGAGAACTCTATAAGAAAAGCACAACCGGAGTCCTTCAACGGTGTATCTCCGAAGAGGAAGGGCGAAACCTTCTGGCTGAAATTCATGCCGGACTAGGCGGACACCACGCCGCAGCTCGGGCCCTTGTAGGCAAAGCATTCCATACAAGATTTTATTGGCTGACGGCCCGGGCAGATGCTCAGGACTTAGTCCAAAGATGCGTCGGTTGTCAGCTCTTTGCTAATCAGAGCCATATGCCACCCACCGCCCTCAAAACTATACCCATTACCTGGCCGTTCGCGGTCTGGGGGCTTGACATGGTCGGACCCCTTAAAGGGGGAACCCACAAGCAAAGGTACCTATTGGTCATGGTAGACAAATTCACCTAATGGATAGAGGCCAAGCCAGTTAAAACGGCAGAGTCCGGACTAGTGATAGACTTCATATCCGGGGTAGTACATCGTTATGGTGTCCCCCATAGCATCATTACCGACAACGGCGCGAACTTCACGGCCGACGAGGTTAAATTATGGTGCAAAAATATGGGCATTAAGCTTGATTACGCTTCAGTCTATCATCCTCAAACCAACGGTCAAGTGGAACAAGCAAATGGTCTAATAATGAGCGGCATCAAACCCAGACTAGTGCGGTCCCTTACGAAATCTGACACGCACTGGGTAGAGGAGCTCGACTCCGTACTCTGGGGGTTGCGGACAATGCCCAACCGTACTACCGGATTCACACCATTTTTTATGGTATACGACGCAGAGGCAGTTTTGCCCTGCGACATCATTCATGACTCACCTCGAGTGCGCATGTACGAAGAAAGAGAAGCCGAGCTGGATCGGCAGGATAGCTTGGACGCATTGGAGGAAGAATGCGACGTCGCCAAGGCTCGTTCCGCATTCTATCAGCAGCAGGATCGAAGATATCAAAGCAGAGAAGTACGGGCTAAGACTTACAATGTTGGTGAACTAGTTCTACGCCTGCCGGACAAGAAAAATGACAAGCTCAAGCCCAAATGGGAAGGCCCCTTCATTATCGATCAAGTCCTGACCGGCGGAGCGTACCGTCTGTGAAATGCGTCAGACAACCGACTCGAGCCGAACCCATGGAACGCAGCCCGCCTCCGAAGATTCTACGCCTAGCGCCGGACTAAGAGTTCGTCTCCTTCCCCCGTCCAAACTTTTACACTTCAGCTGTCTTTTGTTTCTCTTTTTTTTCTCTCACCCCTTTTCATAAAAGCCCTTAAAGGCCTACTTGCGCATTGTTCGCACACACTTGATGTGCTATCCGCACTCATTATACCTGGGGGCTTCTTTACCAGAAGCTTACTTATAAGGGCTCCATGCCCAACACATGTGTCAAACTTCCACATGTACCTTTTATTCACCATTATATGCATCGATATGACTTAAGTTTTGGCCAAGCTGGGTTGCCTGGCTCCTGTGCTTACCCCTATATTCCCGATTGTTCGGCTAGGAGGTAAAGGGAGCACCTCTGCGATTGTTACTGCCGGGTCAGCCGGATGTGTACCTCAGACTGGGTGAAGCCGAAAGCTAGCGTTCTTCAGGGAATATTTGGTCGGTGACTTGAAAGATGATTTTTTACCTATTTATTTATGTGCCCCCAGATGTTTTCCTGCTCTTTTCGCAGTCCGGACATGCACTTTAGGGCATGCCTCCCAGGGAAAGGAACCCTTAACGGAACTATTCTCCCTGGAAGATGTTTCTTACTAACCATGTAATATAACATAACTAGTTGGGCACTTGTCTGATAAAGCACTAATGACCCCTACGACTGGTCTCCATGCATGCCCCGGTTGTTTCTTAACCGAGAAGGTATTCGGACACACTCCGGACTCTAGGGTCCCGAGGTTGAAGCGAAAAGGTCAGCAAAGACAAATGACCTACAATCCGACTAGAAGGCATTTTACATGTCATTTTAAAATACATTGTCAAATCGACTGACTGTATTCCTCCTCAATCCCGTCTAACACGCTGTCTAATTTATAGTCGCGTTGGGAATATTTAGCGGCCAGCTCTACCTGGACGTACACTAAACTCACAGGGATCTCCTTCCCATCAGGCCCCACAGGTCCGACCTCAGCCATGTGGTTGGGATCCGCCTTCTTATACCGTGTCTTCACCATGGCCCAGGCCTCCCTGGCACCTTGGCGGCAGGCCGAAATCTTCCATAAACGGAAGCGCTGCCGCCCTCCCTGAAGCTTCTCCGCAAGCTCTCCAAGGCCCTCGGGCAGGGAGAGGGACGGCCATAAAGCCTGGGCGACGCCGCTCATCGCCTGCCGAACTCGTTCGAGCAGTTGCACCAGCTCGGGAAGTTGATCACCCGTTGATACGGGCATCTCCTCTGCAGGGCGACCTATGAGCACACCTACAGACATATTTTTGTCAATTGACTTCCTCGCCGAACTCTTCTTTTCAAAAGAGTTTTCTCAAGCACTTACTATAGATGCCGCGACGAAGCCGCTGATTCTCCTTCACGGAGCCAGACAGCTCGGCCCGAACACCTTTCAGCTCTTCTCCAAGCTGGGCGTGGGCATCCTGGAGTTTGTTCCTTTCCTGCTGCACCTTCGTCAGCACCCTCTCGCCGGCCTTCAGCCGGCGCAGTAGGTCTTACTTGTCCGGATCCAGTCCGACAACACCTGTAATGTCATTGTCAGACTTACACGCACGCCGCACACCGATTATCTTTTTGAAATAATGTGTTACCACGAGGGGTCTCTGTGTTTCCTCCTGCGGCAGCTAGTGCGGCCTTGAGTTGGGCCTTGCACTCTTCTAGCTCCTGGGACAACTGGGTATTCTTCTCTGTAAGATCCTGCATAACAAATGGTCCTTAAATCAGTTACTCTAACTACTTTAAGTCTTGGGGGCTACTGGCATATAAAACTATTAACATCTCTTACCCGTATGTCCTTTACATACTGCTCCGCGGCTCTGGTCAAACCATCTTGAGAAGCACGGAGGTGCGCGTCCCCCGTGTTGAAGGCATTCAACGCCTCAGGGGAGAAGCACGCATCACGAAAAACTGTCTGGCGGCGCCTATGATTCATGGCGCTCTCCACCTCAGACCTGGTGGCGGACAGTCTGTCGGCATCCTCCGTTGGAGGAGTATCCGGCTCGCGCCTTGCGCTCGCCTCCCCCTCCAGACCAGGTCTTGGAGCCTGGCTGGCAGAGGCTTGGTTGGCAACCTCTACGCCCACAGTCTGGCGGGCACTCTTTCTCCTACAAAAGTCATGAGCATTCAAACACTTCCTAGGAACTTTGTCCTAAATAACAACCGTGAGCTATACCGTTGCGGCGATGTTTTGACCCGCGCCGCACTCCTCTTTTGCCTGCTGGGCCGGACTGACCCTTGTTGGCCAGCCGCCGCGGGTTCGGCTTCCTGCCTTGAAGGTACCTCCTACGATACACCATTGTATACGGTGGTCAGAAATACGCGAGGACGAAATAATGGTGTCGGGACTTCGGTCACAATCACCTGGGGAGCCGGAGATAGGCCAGGGTAGTCAGCCGTAATGGCAACTAGAGCATTGTCCATGCTAAGTTGATGGAACACCCCGTCGATTAGCTCCACCTTTATGTCCAGATCCTCTTCGGAGGATGGATCAAGGGATCTTTCTGGATCCTCGGGCTGTGGAGCCGGGCTATGTATGCTCTCCACAGTCCGGCGCAGATCCTGCATCAAAACCATAAAGTAAGGTACTTAACTTTGAAAGCGCGGGTCGGATAAATAAACATCCGCTTACCCAGCTTCGAGGGTTGTTCATGGAGAACCCATTCAATGGGCTCGTCTGGAGAAAGTCCTCCTTCTCCCCCTTGTACAGGCGGACAGAATCTTCACCAGATCTTCGGCCGATCCCGGCCCTTGGCGGCCATGACGAGTGGCATCATTCTCTCTGTTGAAATCCCACATGGGGTGGCCCCTGTATTGCAGCGGCTGGACCCCCCGCATAATGCACGTGGCCATGACTCCAATCATGGTCAGTCCGGAATGGGCCAGTAACCTTATCCGGCCCATCAAATAATGGACGCTCTTGTCTTCCTCCAGCTGGGGGCTCCGCGGACGCTAACTCAGGCGTTTCTTTAGAGGAGCATTGCTGAACTCCGGGAGGCCGATTCGAACAGGGTCCGGCAGCGGAGCGTCTTCTACATAAAACCATTCTGAAGGCCAGTCTTCAGACGCCTTCTTAGGGGTTCCGGATGGATATCCGGTCCCGGCGATGCGCCATATTTTGGCACCGCCCACTTGATATATGGACCCCTCGTGAGAGCGGGGTACGAGGTAGAATAACCTCGTGAGAGCGGGGTATGGGGCTCAATGCCCAGGAATAGCTCGCAAAGAGCTACGAAGCCCGCAATATGCAGAATCGAGGCGGGCACGAGGTGATGGAGCTGGAGTCCGTAGAACTCCAGAAGCCCGCGGAGGAACGGGTGTACAGGAAATCCAAGCCCCGTTATCAGGTAGGGGACGAAGCATACCCGCTCCCCTTTGTTGGGACTTGGGGTGGCCTCCGCTTGCTTCCCACCTTTGTAGGTGGTCATCCCGGCTCGAATCGGAACCATAAAGGCCGAAGGAAGATATCCCTCCGCTTGGAGCGTCACTAGCTCGTTGTGCGGGACGGAACATCTCCTCCAATCTCCTGGCAGAGGACTGGGAGCGCGAGAGGAGGAGCCACGTCGACGGTCCATGATGGAATGGATTTTTGGTCAAAAGCGCTCCGATGAGTACTTGCGGAAGGAAGATGGTGTGATTTGGATCTGGATTCTTGCCTCTCTTATAGGCAGATTATTTGCGCAGCTAGGGGGTAAGACATAAAAGATACCCTGGCTTTTCGCATTCGTGCGACGCGTGGAAGAAGGCCATTATTGGGCGTGGAAGCCAAGGAGCGCAACGTTTACAAAAGAGCCGGACACTATTCGGCAGGTACATGGAACTTAAAGGAGAACCCGCCTTGCAACACCGAAGACTATATACGCGTTGGACTTATCGTCATTGAAGCCTGGTTCGGGGGCTACTGAGGGAGTCCTGGACTAGGGGGTGTCCGGACAGCCGGACTATCATCGTCAGCCGGACTCCAAGACTATGAAGATACAAGATTGAAGACATCGTCCCGTGTCCGGATGGGACTTTCCTTGGCGTGGAAGGCAAGCTTGGCGACGCGGATATGTAGATCTCCTACCATTGTAACCGACTCTGTGTAACCCTAGCCCTCTCCGGTGTCTATATAAACCGGAGGGTTTTAGTCCGTAGGACAACCATTACAACAATCATACCATAGGCTAGCTTTTAGTGTTTAGCCTCCTTGATCTCGTGGTAGATCCACTCTTGTACTACCCATATCATCAATATCAATCAAGCAGGAGTAGGGTTTTACCTCCATCGAGAGGGCCCGAACCTGGGTAAAAACATCGTGTCCCTTGTCTCCTGTTACCATCCGCCTAGACGCACAGTTCGGACCCCCTACCCGAGATCCGCCGGTTTTGACACCGACATCAAGGGAGTAGCCCGGCAAGCCTTGTCGTGCCACTTTAGATATCTCTCACCCTGTCTGCCTGACATGCCTCTGGACGGATGTCATGCAGAGTGCATCTTCTCCTCGAATGGCTGCCACGTGCCAAAGGGCAGCCACCTAGTCACTTGGGGGCTCGACACGACACTGATAATTAAGTGACCTGAGTCGCTGTGCGGTGTAGCGGTGGTGTCTTGGCGGGGCGATCCGCCCTCGGTGTCCCCGACAAGCTTGTCGGGGGAGTCTTGGGACTTGTCTTCTGGGTGGCCTCGACCTCGCCAGGCTCGCCCGCCCGGCAAGGGAGATATTTCCTTGGTGACATCTTACTCCTTTGGCTTGTCTTGGTCTTCTTGATCCGCCCTTTGATTCCTCAAAGAGCTATCTCTTCTGCTCGGTCTTGTCTTGGATGTCGTAACCTTGCTCTTGGGCCTGTGTACAGTCTGGGCAACATACACCAGGGTTTGTTGCACCAACACTTCCATTTGATTTTCTTGAGTAAACATTGTTATTGCTACTGTAATGATTGTTCTTTTATCTTTTGATTAGTGTTTGTGCCAAGTAAAGCCTTTAGGATGATTGTTGAAAACTGGTACTGTGCATAAACATAAATTTAGCGTCTAGTGTGTGAATTGGTCCTGTGTACTGGAACGTGATCAGTGGCTGAATTTTTTACACGTTGCTATGATGCAAATCTTTTACGTTATCCGAATGTTTCAGCATTGTTGGAGTTACATAAGTATGGTTAAAAATTACGTCATTACGTACTGTTCTATTTTAGACACATTCTCTTTTTATTGCATAGTGTGCTTATTTTGATGATGTTATGGATTATATCGAGGGGTACAAGTCATAGACAAGTTAGAATATAGTAGGTATTATGCAAGGGCAATTATGAATCTATTTATAACAGTACCTATAGTGTATGATTAATTTATTATACTAATAGATCTCATGAAGTTTCTGTTGAGTTTTGTGTACTGAAGGTTTCAAGTATTGGTGGTATCATGATGGATGGAGGAACAAGGAGTGGCAAGACCCTAAGCTTGGGGATTCCCAAGCCACGCCAAGGTAATATTTGAGGAAGTCCCAAGTGTCTAAGCTTGGGGATTCCCCGGATGGCATCCCCTCTATCACCTACAATCTATTGGTAATATCACTTGGAGCTATATTTTTACTCATCACATGATATGAGTTTTTCTTGGAGTGTCGTGTGCTCTATTTTTAGTTTGGTTGTTAGTTTGCCACAAACATTGTTTACTGGACACACCTTTTGAAAGAGACACACATTCGTCATAATTTGTTAGAACGCTCTATGTGCTTCACTTATATCTTTTGAGTTAGGTAGTTGCTCATGTGCTTCACTTATATCTTTAGAGCATGATTGTAGGTATGTTTTATAGAAATGACTTGCACTCTCATGCTTCACTTATATCTTTTTGAGAGTCTTAAATAGGAGTGGTACTGTGCATGAGTTATAAGACTAGTCCAAGAATGATACATATACAAGAGTAGTATAATAACAACATTCATGTAGATCACTGAATATGAAGCGTGTGATTTATTTATATTGATGTAGTAATATGACAGAGTATTAGTTCATAATCATTGGTTAGTAAAAATATCGATATTGAAGCTTGTTATGTGTTAATCATTTAAATGTCTTTCATGGCATGATGGATATGTTGAAGCATATTTATTCCACGTTGAAATCCTTTGTGTTGTTCGAATCGGGCGCGCGCAATGGTTAACTCCTACCAAACTCCACCCCTGGCATGCAAGTAGTAGTTTGCTTCGAGGGCTAATAAAACTTTCATAGTAAGTATATGAGTTCTTTATGACTAATGTGAGTTAATGGACTAATATGACACTCCCACCTATCCATATATTGCTAGCCTCTCCGGTATTGTGCATTGCCCATTTTCACCTCGAGAATTGGTGCAAACTTCGCTGGTGCAGCCAAATCCCATGATATGATACGCTCTATCACACATCAGCCTTATTATATCCTTCCTCAAAATGGGCACTATACCTACCTATCATGGTGTTTCCATGGCCATTCTGAGATATATTGCCATCCAACTTTCATGGTTGTTATTCACATGACTTGTGTGTTCAACATCATATTGCTTTGCATGATCATATAGAGATGATATGATATTTGTGGCAAAGCCACCATTAATCATCATATTACATGTTACGCTAGATCATTGCACATCCTGGTACACTACCAGAGGCATTCATATAGAGTCATATTATTTCAGTTAATCAAGTTGTAAGTAAAAAAAGTGTGATGATCATCAATATTAGAGCATTGTCCCACTGTGTTAAAGAATGATGGAGACTGATGAGTCCCCGAAAAAGTGGGGATGAGGTTCATGATATTGTTCTAAAAAATGAGAAACTAAAACATGATAGCAAAAGAGAGAAGGGGAAATGCTACTATGCTTTTAGCACACTTCTGCATCAAATTAGCACCATGTTCTTCATATAGAGAATCTCCATGATTTGTCACTTTCATATACTAGTGGTATTTTTGACATTATAGAACTTGGCTTGTATATTCCAAAGACGGGCTTCCTCAAATGCCCAAGGTCTTCGTGATCAAGCAAGTTGAATGCACACCCACTTAGTTTCAGTAACGAGCTTTCATACACTTATAGCTCTAGTGCATCTGTTGCATGGAAATCCCTACTCCTCGCATTAATATTGATTGTAAGGCCTCTCCATTGCCTAACGATACACCGAGTTAATGCGAGACTTTCTTTCCTTTTGTCTTCCCTTATAAACCTCTACCAACATATTCTATTCCATCCGTAGTGCTAAGTCCATGCCTCACTCTCATTTATTGAGTGAAGTTGAAAATGCTAAAGTGAGAAAAGGTATGATACAATTGCTTGGTTTGGCACTAGGGTGCTCATTATTTGTACTTATGTTAGGAAGACAGAGTCATGCCATGATTACATAATTCAATGAGTAGGGGTACCATTCGTTAAGAATCATATATTTTGAAAAGCAATGATTGTTTTGTAGTATTCATGGATATAATTATGTTGATATCAATTATTTCATCGTTTCTCAATACACCTTCATTGTCATATTGCTTTGCATGATCATATAGCTGACATAGTATTTGTTGCTCAGCCATCGTTCATCATTATCATGGATGTTACGCTGGCATCATTGCACATCCTAGTACACTGCTAGAGGTATTCATATAGAGTCATATTGTTCTAGTATCGAGTTGTAATATTGAGTTGCAAGTAAATAGAAGTGTGATGATCATCATTATTAGAGCATTGCCACAGTGAGGAAAGGATGATGGAGAGATTCCCCCACAAGTCGGGATGAGGAACCAGAAGAAAAAAGAGAGGCCAAAAAAGCCCAACAAAAAATGAGAGAAAAGAGAGAGAAGGGGCAATATTACTATCCTTTTCCACACTTGTGCTTCAGAGTAGCACCATGTTTTTCATATAGAGTGTCTCCTATGTTGTCACTTTCATATACTAGTGAGAAGTTTTCATTATAGTACTTTGACTATATGTTTCGATGATGGGCTTCCTCAAATGTTGAGGTCTTCATGAGGAAGCAAGTAGGATGCACACCCACTTAGTTTTCAGTTGAGCTTTCATACATTTATAGCTCGTAGTGCATCTGTTGCATGGCAATCCATACTCCTCGCATTGACATCAATTGATGTGCATCTCCATAGCCCGTTGATTTGCGCATTGATATGAGACTATCTTCCTTTTTTTGACCTCCCCTTATTTATCTCTATCACCGCATTCTATTCCGCCCATAGTGCTATATCCATGGCTCACGCTCATGTATTGCATGAGGTTGAAAAACCTAAAGCGTGTTAAAAAGAATGAACCAATTGCTCAACATGTCATCGAGGTAGTTCATGAATAATACTTTGTATTAGGAGACCAAGCATGACGAGCCTATATGATTTTGTAGGAATAGCACTCTTTAGCATTTTTATTTTGAAAGACATGATTGTTTGTTGGTATGTCTGAGTATTGATGTCTTTATATCAAATTATAGACTGTTGCTTTGAATCAATCAGATCTTAATATTCATACCGTAAAAAGAGATTACATGACAAACATGTTAGGCAGCATTCCACATAAAAAATTCCATTTTTATCATTTACCTACTCAAGGATGAGTGGGAATTAAGCTTGGGGATGTTGATACGTCTCCAACATATCTATAATTTTTTATTGTTGCATGCTATTATAGTATCAATATTGGATATTTTATATGCATTTATATTCTATTTGTATCACTTTTTAGGACTAACCTATTAAACTAGTGCCCAGTGCCAGTTGTTGTTTGTTTGCTTGTTTTTGGCTTTTGACAAAATCAATATCAAATGAAGTCCAAATGAAAAAAATATTTAGATTAATTTTTTCTAGACCAGAAGGGACCCTCAAAGCTTTTGGAGGAGACCAGACGAGATACGAGAGAGCCACAGGCTCAAGGGGCATGCTCCCTGAGTTTTAGGGCCCCACACAGCTCTATTTGACCTAATTCTGCTTTTATAAATTCCCAAATATTCCCAAACTAACAAAGAGGCACCTGAAACACTTTTTACGCTGGCGCAAGCTTCTATTCTTCCGCGATCCCATCTGGAGGCCTTTTCCGGTACTCTGTAAGAAGGGGAATCAATCACAGAGGGCTTTTACATCATCCTTGCTGTCTTCCGATGATGCGTGAGTAGTTCACCATAGACCTACGGGTCCATAGCTAGTAGCTAGGCTTCCTCCCTCTGTTTGATCTTCAATACCATGTTATCCTTTATGTTCTTGGAGTTCTATCCAATATAATCTTATTTTGCGTTGTGTTTGTTGGGATTCGATGAATTGTGGGTTTACAATCTGAATATTCATGAGAAGTAATGGAGTCTTTTCTGAACTTTATTACGCATGATTGTTATAGATTTGTATTTCTCTCTGATCTATCTGTTTAATTTGGCCAACTAGATGGATTTATCTTCAGTGGGAGAGGTGCTTTGTGATGGGTTCAATCTTACGGTGCTCTATATCCCAGTGATAGAAGGGGACAAGACACGTATTTGTGTTGTTGCTAATAAGGGTAAAACGACGGGGTTTATTCATATTGCTGAATTGGTTTTACTTTGTCTACATCATGTCATCTTGCTTATGGCATTACTGTGTTTTTCATGAACTCAATACCATAGATGCATGCTGGATAGCGGTCGATTGGTGGAGTAATAGTAGCAGATGCAAGCAGGAGTCGGTCTACTTGTCTCGGATATGATGCTTATATAGATGATTATTGCCTTGGATATCGTCATAACTATGTGCTTTTATATCAATTGCCCAATAGTAATTTGTTGGGCCCCTTGTGGTTGACGAGGCCCGGTGATAACCCATAAGTATAGCGGATCGCAACAGTTTTCGAGGGTAGAGTATTCAACCCAAATTTATTGATTCGACACAAGGGAAGCCAAAGAATATTAACGAGTATTAGCAACTGAGTTGTTAATTCAACCACACCTAAATGACTTACTATCATTAGCAAAGTATTTAGTAGCAAACTAATATGGAAGTAATTGTAACGGTGGCAAATGTAACAGTAGTAGTTTTGTAGTGAGTGTAACAACAATAGCAACGAAAGTAACTTAGCAAAGATCAATATGTGAAAAGCTTGTAGGAAATGGATCGGCAATGATAATTGTGTTGGATGATATTCATCATGTTGCAGTTATAACCTAGGGTGACACAGAACTAGCTCCAATTCATCAATATAATGTAGGCATGTATTCCATATATAGTCATACGTGCTTATGGAAAAGAACTTACATGACATATTTTGTCCTCCCCTCCTGTGGTAGCGGGGTCCTATTGGAAACTAAGGGATATTAAGGCCTCCTTTTAATAGAGAACCATAACAAAGCATTAGCACATAGTGAATACATGAACTCCTCAAACTACAGTAATCACCGGAAAGAATCCCAATTATTGTCACCTTGGGGTATGCTGATAAGAAATAGGTGTCTTCAACTTGCAAGATACGATCAAGAACTCAAATATATTCATGAAAACATAATAGCTTCAGATCTGAAATCATGGCACTCAGGCCCTATTGACAAGTATTAAGCATAGAAAGTCGTAGAAACATCAATCTCAGAACATAGTGGATAGGGCTTGTGTGTGGCACTCGGGCCCTATTGGCAAGCTTTGGCATTCAGAGTCAGGTGGGAGTGGCTTAAGCGAACGGAGTCAAGCTGACCGTGGCAAGGGCTGCATATGATTGAGGATAGGGACACTCGAGAGCTCTTTGACAGCCTTGTGCATATTACGGTCGGCAGGGGAGACCGGGTTCTCTTTTGGCGAGACAGATGGATACATGGATTTGCCGTAGCTGATGTCGCCCCTTTGTTGCAAGACACCGTACAGCCGAGGGTGGCAAATACAAGGACTGTGCAACATGCGCTGACAAATGATAGATGGCAAAGGGACTGTCAGGTTAACTCCTTCATGGCACAATTGAAGTTTGTACATATTTGCCATGCGATCACAACTGCGGTGAGAAATCTGGACCAGGAGGATGGGTTCACCTGGACTTGCACGGCTTCGGGTCAGTACTCCGCCCACGCTATCTATGCCAGCTTATGCTCTGGGCTGCCGAGGTCGCCTATGAGCGCTTGTGTGTGGAGGAGCTGGGCCCCGCTTAAGTGCAAGATTTTCGATTGGCTAGCGATGCAGTATAGGCTCTAGACTTCTGACTGCCGCGCTCGACACGGCCTGCAGGATGAGCCATCAGCCTGCTACACATATTTGCAAGATGAGCACAACGTAGATCACATTCTGTCGACATGCGATTATGCGCGTGAGGTTTGGTTCCTCATTTGGGACACGCTTCGCATCAACGTGCAGGACCGTCTACCTGATGATACTACGCCTGAATGGTGGTTGAGAGAGAGAAAACAATTCCACAAGGACGACAAGCGAGGGTTTGACACGTTGCTCATCACGGGCATGTGGGCTCTTTGGAAGCAATGCAATGCTAGGGTTTTTAATAGAGTTGACCAACAAAAGGATGCTAGGGAGCTTGCCACTATGATACTTGGTGAGGTAGCCGAGTGGAGGCAAGCAGGTGGTGGTGTTGGTGGCATACAACGATTTGTGAGGAGTTAGTTTAGGCATGCTAGGTGGTGTTGGTGTCGTGTTTGTGTGGCCGTGTGTGCGCACTCGAGCAACACTTCTTGTAATTATGCCTTCTACCTTCTATAAAAATATGGTACGCCATTGGCGTACTCTTGAAAAAAAAGAACATAGTGGATACTAGGGATCAAACCCTAACAAAACTAACTCGATTACATGATAAATCCTATCCAACCCATCACTGTCCAGCAAGCCTACAATGAAATTACTCATTCTTGGTGGTGAACATCATGAAATTGGTGATGGAGGAAGGTTGGTGATGATGATGGCGACGAATCCCCCTCTCCGGAGCCCCGAATGGACTCCAGATTACACTCCCGATGAAGAACAGGAGGCGACGCCGGCTCCATATCGTAAAAACGCGATGACTCCTTCTCTTTGTTTTTTCTCTGTGAATAGGTACTTATAGAGTTGGAATTAGGGTCGGAGGTGGTCTAGGGGGCCCACAAGCCTGGTAGGTGCGCCCTAGGGGGTAAGCGCGCCCCAGGGCTTGTGGCCTCTCGGTGCCCCCCTTCTGGTTGATTCTTGCACCATTATTTTTTATATATTCCACAAAAATTCTCTGTAAATTTTCAGGTCAATCCGAGAACTTTGATTTATGCACAAAAATAACACCATGGTAATTCTGCTGAAAACAACATCAGTCCGGATTAGTTCCATTCAAATCATGCAAATTAGAGTCCAAAACAAGGGCAAAAGAGTTTGGAAAAGTAGATACGTATAGAGATGTATCAACTCCCCAAGCTTAACCCATTGCTTGTCCTCAAGAAATTCAGTTGACAAACTGAAAGTGACAAAGAAAAACTTTTACAAACTCTATTTGATCTTGTTGTTGCAAATATGTCTAGCCAATATTCAGGTTTTCAGCAAAGATTATGAACTAACCATATTCACAATAACATTTAGGTCACATTTACTCGTATCAATAGCACAATCAACTAGCGAGCAATAATAATGAATCTCGGATGATAACACTTTTTCAAGACAATCATGGTACAGTATGATATAGCGGTATCTTGCTATCCCTTTCTGAGACCACAAAACATAAATGCAGAGCACCCCTGAAGATCAATAACTGACTAGACATTATAATTCATGGCAAAAGAGATCCAGTCACACTCATTCTCAACATCAATTAATAACAAAGCATATAAATGACAGTGGTGCTCTCCAGCTCGTGATTTTATAAGAAGATGATGAATCAACAATAAAAGTAAATAGATAGGCCCTTCGCAGAGGGAGGCAGGGATTCGTAGAGGTGCCAGAGCTCGAGCTTTTTAAAATAGAGATGAATATAATTTTGAGCAGTATGCTTTCGTTGTCAACATAACAACCAAGAGATTTCACTATCTTCCATGCTAGATACATTATAGGCGGTTCTCAAACAGAATGGTAAAGTTTTTACTCCCCCTCCACCAACAATCACACTCCATGTCTAGCCGAATCCATGGGTATCGTCCATACCAACAACAGTCCTGGGGGAGCTTTGTTTGATATTTATATTTTGAATTGATTTAGAGCATGGAACTGGGCATCCCGAATACCAGCCACTTTCTCGTGAATGACAAGTGAATAAACACTCATCGTGAGAATAACCCACCTATCATGGAAGATACTAACAGCCCCCAGTTGCTACATGAGCGATTCGGGCATACAAAATAGATTATCATTTGAAGGTTTAGAGTTTGGCACATGCGAATTTACTTGGAACGACAGGTAAATACCACATATAGGTAGTTATGGTGGACTCATATGGAATAAATTTGGGTTTAAGTCAGTGGATGCACAAGCAGTATTCCCGCTTAGTACAAGTGAAGGCTAGCAGAAGACTGAGGAGCGACCAACTAGAGAGCGACACCGGTCATAAACATACATTGAGATTAACCAACATTGAGTACAAGCATGAGTAGGATATAAATCACCATGAACATAAATATCATGAAGGCTATGTTGTTTTTTGTTTCAACTACATGTGTGAACATGTGTCAAGTCAAGCCATTTGAATCATTCAAAGGAGGATACCATCCTATCATACTACATCATAACCATTTTACAAGCATGTTGGCACGCAAGATAAACCATTATCCACTCCTCCTACAGTAATCGGGCACTTTGTCCTCAGCCATGGCTGGAGGCAAAGGCATGGAAGGCTGACAGCAAAGACCTTTGCCGTCAGCTAGTAGACGGCAACAAGTCCGGCTGAATAGGCTACGGCAAAGGCTTCTTTGCCGTCTGCTGGCTGACGGCTAATATGCAAAGGGCTTTGTCGTCTGCTGACAGATGGCAAAGAGCATGGACGGCACACGTGGCAGTTCAGGTCCGTTAAGTGGTTAAAGGCATGCTTTGCTGTCAGCTAGCAGACGGCAAAGGCCTTTGCATCGTTGCTGTCAGCCAGCTGACGACAAAGATGCAAAGGCCTTTGCCGTCTACTGGCTGACGGCAAATCTGCCAAATAGGCCAGCCCACTACACTCCAGGTTGTTCAGGTAGCTGCCACGTGGCAGCTTTGCCATCTGCTAGTGGACGACAAAGACCTTTGCCGTCAGCCAGCGGACGGCAAAGTGGCTATATAGCCCCTGTTTTTGCTGTTTTTTTCCTAAATTCATTCAATTTGACAGAATTTCACATATATATATACACACGCATTTCAAAATAATTTCATCAATCATACCAACAATAAGTTTCCAACAACATATACAAGTTTCCAACAACATGAACATATACAAGTTTCCAACAACATTTCCATACATACATATCCAACAAGTTTGCAACAAGTTTCCATAAATAAAAAGGAAGCACAAGTAAAAGTTTGCAACAAGTTTCCATCAATGCTAGCTTCCTCATCTAAAGCAAAATCTGCAAATTAGGAAAGATGAAAGTTAGAAGAAGAAGAAGACTAGATAGAAGAAGAAGAAGAAGAAGAAGAAAAAGAAAAAGAAGAAGAAGAATTCTTCTTCTTCTTCTAACTAAGGTAGGTAAAAATGCAATTTTTAGCTAAGGTAGGTAAAATGCTAAGTGTGTAGGTTAGTTTAGAGCTAATCTTGGTAAATAGGACATTTCGGAGCTAACCTAGGTAGTTATGCCATTTTTGAGCTAACTAAGCATATTTATTCATTTTGTAGGACAAAATGGTAAGTGTAGGTCATTTTAGAGCTATCCTAGGTAAAATCGATCATTTTGGAGCTAGGTAAGATTATTTTTTTATTTTGGAGGAAATAAACTAATTATATGATAGTTTGGAGCTAAACCATGGTCATTATGCCATTTACCTAAGTAAGCTAATTATGTCATAAATGAACTAGGTAAGCTAAGTATAGATCATTATTTACCTATCCTAGGTAGTAATGACATTTTTCAGCTAACTAATCATATTAAGTCATTTAGGAGGAAAAAAGGCTAAGTATAGGTCATTTTATAGCTATCCTAGGTAAAGTATGTCACTTCGAAGCTAAGTAAGGTTATTATGTAATTTTTGAGGAAAAATAAGCTAAGTATATGTCATTTTGGAGCTAAACCAAGGTTATTATGCCATTTTTTACCTAAGTGCGCTAGTTATGTCATAAATGATGTAGCTAAGCTAATTATAGATCACTATTGAGCTATCCTAGGTTGTTATGCCATTTTTTACCTAAGTGACCTACTTATGTCATAAATGAACTAGATAAGATAGCTATAGATCATTATTGAGCTATCCTAGGTTGTTATGCCGTTTTCTAGCTAACAAAGAATTTGTTAAGCAAAACACTTGGGAAAACTTACCATAATCAGGGAGGTGAAGGACCAGTCGGGGTTGCGCCACTGCGAGACAGAGAAGATCGGTCGATCCTTTTTGGGAGGCGTGTTGCACGAAAGATCATTTGCAATGTTTAGTTAGCATGATGCAAGTGAAATGTGAATACTAGTAATTAATGGCCATTCAAATGAAACTCACCGTGTCCGCTATAGCAATCTGGGGCATCGGTGGAGGGGTCTGGCCGGTTTTCTCGCACACGGACTACATATTTTGTTTTCATGAGTCAGTCATATTAGTTAGTAATGAAACGAATATTACGTGCATGATTTCGCTAGTATGCGGGAGAAACTTACCACAAGGATCTCGTATAGGGCCCGGTGACTCGCGTCGTTCTGGTTCCTCTCTGCCTCCAACAGATTAGCCTTCCTATCCTCCATGTCCCTCACCCTCTCCGCCGCCTGCCTGGTTGCCTCCGCCACAAGCTCCTAGGCCCTAGCTTCGATAGCGAGCTCCATTGGCCGTGATCTCGGGAAGATACCTCGTTTGGCGCTTCATGATCTCCGAGAGACTTCTAGGATAGCGTATCAGTCCATCCCCAATGGCTACCGAGCCATATCTCCTCCCATCACCAGATAGCATCACGAGCTAAGGATCAAAAGGACTCTGGCTCGGGTTGAAGTCCTCACCTTTCATCTTCTTCCCCCAGTCTATGTACCTCACAAGCTTGTCAAAGGAGGATATGTTGGTGAAGCTCTCTAGATGATCGAGGTCATCCTCCGAGAATGCCTTGGCCTTCTTGAACGGGGCACTATGGGCCATGGCATAGAGTTCGTACAGCGACGACACATCCTTCTTGTTGTGTCGCGCCTGAAAGAGAGGAACATGGTAAATTAGTAATTAAAGGGCTGAAGCTAGCATGAAGAATGAAATTCCATGAATCATTAAGGGCTCGAACCACATACCGAGTGATCCCTGTACTCAAACAGGTTGGAGCTCCCTTGATGGAGCGGCACACCTTGCATCTGGGCACGCTTGTCCCTGGCCTTCTTGTGGACAGCTAGCCATTGGGGAGAGCACCACTCATCCACCAACCTCTCCCAACAGTCCATTATCCGCACACCATCTCGGGGGCACCTAAGTTATACAAAGAGAAATTTCAGCGCTACGCCTACGAATCAAATCAAGGAAACTAGTAGAAGGCCTTAAGAATAGGTAATTACCTTCATGTACTTGTCCTTACTCAGATACTTGACGCGACACTTCTTCTTCTGCCTCCTGATGTTAGTCGAGGCGTAGTAGTCTCGGACAGCCTGCACCCGAGCCTCGTGCCGTAAGTTCTGAAGTAGGCGGTTGCGCTCGGCTTCGAGAACCATAGCCTCGTCCGCCTCGTGTTCCTCAAGACACCTATAGAAGGTCTGTAATCAAACAAGACAACACTGATCATTAGTACAATCACTAGGTACTGTTGATTTTTAATTCTGTAAACGAGAAATTACCCAAAACTGCCGTCTCACAATGTCGGCCACCGTCTCGCACATGACACCGTCGACCATCTCCCCCACCGAGGCCAGGGCAGCCTGGTACAGCTCCTAGGTCAGTGCTAGCTATGGAAGCTCACCCTCACCGGGCGATGTGACACACCCCAGGAAGTGGTTCCGGCAAAGAGTACCAAGGAGCTGGTTGGGCATGCGGACACCATCTGCGTGTATCCAACCCCTGCAGTATGACAAGGCCAACACATTAGATATTAATTTGAACAAACATGAAGGCAAAAGGTTAAAAAAGAGTAAATGCACTTCTCCCCGTTAGGCTGAATCAACCACCTCTGGTCACGGGTCGCCGGCTAGGATGGTAGCTTAGTACCACCATGCTGGTAGACCTTCTTGTCCTCCTTAACCAGCTCGCCCTCGCTGTAGCTATCCTCAAAAAAGGTCTCCTCGACACCATCAGCATGGCCGCTAGTCCCCGGAGTTACATGGGACGAAGACTTTGGGACCCGAGTCTCTTGGGAGGAAGACTCTGGGACCCGAGTCTCCTAGGAGGAAGACACTAGGACCCGAGGCTCAGCGACCAGAGGCTCATCGACCCGAGGCTCGTGGACCGGAGTCCGAGACGGGTCCACCTGAGACGGAGCACTCCGGTGGTCCGGAGAATCAGGGGGGGTGGCGGCGAGGACGGCACAACAACCTTCCTACCTCTCCCAGCGCCCGTCCACCTCTACCTCCACTCCTCTTCTTCCCCCGACCTCCTCTCCCGGTCGAAGAAGAAGCGCCCGCCGAAGGTGTTGGGGGTGTCTGCATGCTGTCTACCAGCGCTCTCTGAAGGATCTGGGGTGCAATAACAACACCCCTCCCACGCACCGAGGAAGGAGGCTCGAAGCGCTCTCGACTCAAGCCCACCATCTGTCAACACCTGCAATGACAGAGAGTAAACAAAAAATAGTACAACATAAACATAATAAAAAATTTAAATGTGTATCATTATCATGAACATAATAAAAAAATTGAATACCTAATAACATAAAATTTTAGGTGTTGGGGGTCGGGAGGTCGGGGTGTCGGTGGTGTCTTGTTGGGGTGTCGAGGCGGTCTCGGGGTGTCGTGTCGGGGGTCAGGGTGTCGGGGTGCTGTGTCGGGGTCGTAGTGTCGGGGTGTCGA
>NC_041389.1:137291425-137292037 GCF_002162155.2 Triticum dicoccoides
GTCGAGACGGGGTCGGGGTGTCATGTCGGGGGTCGGGGGCTCGGGGGTGCCTTGTCGGGGTGTCGAGGCGGTCTCGGGGTGTCGTGTCGGGGGTCGGGCTGTCGGTGGTGTCGGGGTCGGGGTGTAGGTGGTGTCGTGTCGGGGATCGGGGTGTCGGTGGTGTCGGGGACCAGCGATCTTCTTCTTCTTCTTCTTCTTCTTCTTCTTCTTCTTCTTCTTCTTCTTCTTCTTCTATTCTTCTCCTAATAATTTTTTCCAAGAACTAACCTACAAACTAACCTAGAAATTAACCTAGCAACTAACCAAACTAACCTAGAACTAACCTAACTAACCTAGAACTAACCTAACTAACCTAAAATCTACTAAAATCTACTAAACTAAAATCAACTAAAATCAAATTAACGTAATCTCATTTTTATGACTATGTACAAAGTAACCTAACTAACCTAAAATCAACTAAAATCTACTAACCTAAAATCAACTAAAATCCAATTAACCTACATCTAATTAACTTATGAACTAATCAACTAAAATCTAATTAACGTAAATGTACTAATTAACCTATGTACAATAGGATAAAACTACTAACTAATTAACCTAAAAAAATAACTA
>NC_041389.1:137292321-137319187 GCF_002162155.2 Triticum dicoccoides
GGCAGCGAGCACGGGGGCGGCGCGGGTGAGGTGAGGAAGAGAGAGAGAGGGGGGAGAGAGAAGGGTGGGGCGCGGGGAAACTGTCACTTTTTGGTTAGGTTTAATTTCTTTGCCGTCTGCTAGCAGATGGCAAATAGGGTAGATAGTGGGGTGGGCCGAGGGGAAACGGCCGTTAGGTTGTGTATTCTGTTTGCCGTCCGCTAGCGGACGGTAAAGAAGCTTTGCCGTCTGCTAGCGGACGGCAAAGAAGATGGCCGTTAGGTGGTTCTCGTACATGGGCCACCCTCCCTCTTTGTTGTCCGCTAGGGGATGGCAAAGCTTCTTTACCATCAGTTAGCAGACGGCAAAGAACAGGCTGATGGCAAACACAATCTTTGTCGTCCGCTCGTTCTTTGCCGTCGGCTTTCCCTAGGCTGATGGCAAAGAACCTCTTCGTCGTCAGCTAGCTGACGGCAAATATCCTAATTCCAGTAGTGTCCTAGCTAATTAAGCATGGCACGAGTAAATATAATCTCTAATTGTCATTGCAAACATGTCTCACTCATAATGGGCTGAATCAAGAACGATGAACTAATCACATTTACAAAACAAAATAGGTCGAGTTTGTACCAGCTTTTCTCCATCTCAATCATTTCAACAAATATCGTCATTAATACCTTTCACTTGCACGGCCGAACGGTGTGGATAATAATAAGAGTGCACGTGCATTGGACTAAGCTGGAATATGCAAAGATTTATCCAAAGGCGAAGACAAGGTAATATGGGCTCTCTGTTAGATCAACAATAATGCATATGAGAGCTACTCAACATTTTCATCGTGGTTTTCTCCTTTCGACCCAAAGAAAAGAAGAAAATTTCAAAGGAACGCACTGAAATATTTTTGGAGTTTTTTTTTGAAGAAAGCAAAGACAAGAATGAGAAAAACTATTTACACAGGAAAGCTCCCAACAAGCAAAAGAAGAACGAGAAATCTTTTTGGGTTTTCTTTTAATACTACTACTAAATAAACTTAAAAGAAAATCTAGAAATAAGCGAGAATTGATTTTTTTCATTTTCTAAAAGTTTTTCAAACACACAAAAATAAAGCAATAAAAATAAACTAGCATGGATGATACATTGAAAAAGGATGAGCACCGACAACTGGAATGAATGTGTGAACATGAATGTAATGTTGATGAGAAATACGTACTCCCCAAGATTAGGCTTTTAGCCTAAGTTGGTCTATGGCCACGGCTCGAAATAACCCTCTTCGTGATACTCTGGAGGGTCTTGAGGGTTCCACTGGTTGGCGAGCTCCCGTGGCTCCCACTGATAAACAAACTCCTGATACGGATCAGGAGCTGGTGTGTCTCAAGTGCTAGGGGCTGTGAATGACCCCAAAATCCATAGATGTCCTCGGGCATACTAGTGTACCTTCCTGAATAAATATCGAAAAAAGAAGGTGCAGGCAGAGCAATATAGTCTCGCAAGTACCCTGACTAAATACTAGGTTGTACAGGAGTCGTTTGTCATCATCTTTCTTAATAAAATCATGTGCTATCATACTACCATAGTTTAAATACTTAGTGGGTAACAACATCTCCTCCTCATCATCAAGCCTAATGGGTATCTCAAAATATTTTGCAACGCAAGAGGCATAGATACCTCCAAAGATAGGGCCCTTCGACCGGTTTGTGTTTAACCGCCGAGCAACAATAGCACCCAAACTAAAAGTTCTATCACAATATAAAGCATGGTGCAAAATGACAAGGTCAGGGGCACTGAGGCCTCCACTCTCCCGACGACCAAGCGAACATCTCCCAGAAAATAATGAGTAATAGCGTAAAACAGGAAAATGTTAGCTAGCCACTCTCGCTTCTGACACCTCTCTCTCTCTCACTCTCTCTCTTCTCTCTCTCTCTTCTCCCATGATTGTTTCAGCAATAAAGTCTTCCACATCTTTAGGACGTGCCTCACTCACACTGCCCTCATAAGGTAATTTGCAAACATCGCAAGAATCATAGAGTGTCATTCGCTTAGGCACATCATACAAGTGAAATTCTACCATGGGAGGATCCTTCCTAGAATGAAAGTGGAAATTTTGCACAAAGGTATTAGTGAGTAGGCGGCATTGGTCACACTTATCTTGAAGGAAGGCGGTGATGCCGGCATTCTCCGCCAAATAATAGAAATCATCATAAATTCCGGCCTCCCCCAAGAATGTATCACTTGGCCATTCACATGGCCGAACCTCCGCGGTGCGAGGAAGGTTGTAATTTGGCTTCTTCTTCTCCTCATTCTCATTTCCCTCAGAATTGCGGCTCGAAGAACCCCTCAACCACCTCCTCATGGTTTTTTCTTTTCCCTAAAAATTTCTGAAATTTTTTTGTGACTCAAAATACAAGTGAACAAAACTCAACAAGATTCATAGCAACTACTCCCACAAGTGTCTAGAGGCTATACCATGCCTCAAAACTACTTTGGACCATATAATTTTGACATGCAAGCTCAAGAACAAGGTCACCACAGCAGCAAAAAAATTGCAATATATAAAGCACTAGAACAAAAACTAATTGGACCATTGGAGGAGTCACATACCAATGAACAAATCCCCAAAACAATTTAGAAAACACAGCTCCGAGCAAGGAGATCAAAAATGGCAGCAAGATGAGCAAGAACACGGGTTTGAGCAATGGGGGAATTTTTTCTGGAGGAAGACAAGGTGAATGGGCGCTGGAATAAGTGAGGGGGACCGACGTGGGACCCACAAGCCCTATAGGTGCGCCCTGTGGGCTTGTGGAGCACTGATGCACCCCTGTTGTGTTTTAGTGCCAAAAATTCTTATATATTCTAGAAAAACTCATACTAAATTTTCAGGGCATTTGGAGAACTTTTATTTTCTAGTTATTTTTTTATTTGCACGGATAATTCAGAAAACAAGAAAATAATAGTATTTTTGCTTTATTTATTCTAAATAACAGAAAGTAAAAGGTAGGTACAGAAGGTTGTGTTTACTAAATTCATCCATCTCATGCCCGTCAAGAGGAATCCACTAATAAGGTTGATCGAGTCTTATTAACAAACTTCTTCCGAATGACATGAAACCGGAGAATCTTCGTATAGCACTAGGTTACCTCAACGGGGATATGCATGTCCCCAACAATAAGAATATCATATTTCTTTTTGACAGTAGGAATGGGGAATTCGAAACCTCCAATAGCAATTGTTGAAATTTTTCCAATAGAATTGATGTTATTAACTTGAGGTTGTTTCTTCGGAGAGTGTACCGTATGCTCATTACCGTTAACATGAAAAGTGACATTACCCATGTTGCAATCAATAACAGCCCCTGGAGTATTCAAAAAGGGTCTACCAAGGATGATCAACATACTGTCGTCCTCGGGAATATCAAGAATAACAAAGTCTGTTAAGATAGTAACGTTTGCAACCACAACAGGCACATCCTCACAAATACTGATGGGTATAGCAATTTATTTATCAGCCATTTGCAAAGATATTTTAGTAGGTGTCAACTTATTCAAATCAAGTCTATGATTCAAAGAGAAAGGCATAACACTAACACCATCTCCAAAATCACAAAAAGCAGTTTTAACATAGTTTCTTTTAATGGAGCATGGTATAGATGGTATTCCTGGATCTCCTAGTTTATTTGGTATTCCACCCTTAAATGTATAGTTAGCAAGCATGGTGGAAATTCAGCTTCCGGTGTCTTTCTTCTATTTGTAATAATTTCTTTTATATACTTATCATAAGGAGACATTTTCAGAATATCAGTCAAACGCATACGCAAAAAGACAGGTCTAAGCGTTTCAACAAAGAGCTCAATTCCTCATCATCCTTTTTCTTTGATGGTTTAGGAGGAAAGGGCATGGGTTTTTGAACCCATGGTTCTCTTTCTTTACCATGTTTCCTAGCAATGACATCTCTCTTATCATATCTTTTATTCATAGATTGTGGGTTATCAAGATCAACAGCATGTTCTATCTCCACATCATTATCATTACTACGTTGAGCATCAACACGGGCATCATCATTAACATTTTTACTAGGCTCATGTTCATCACTAGATTGTGTTTCAACATCAGAAATAGAAATATCATTTGGATTCTCAGGTGTGCCCATAACATGTTCACAGAAGCATGCAAAGTCCTATCATATTTCTTTTTGTTTTTATTACTAGGAGGACTAGGTGCATCAGTATTAATTCTCTGAGAGTCTTGCTCAATTCTTTTAGGATGGACCTCAGGATACAAAGGTTCCTGAGTCATTTTACCACCTCTAGTCATAACTCTAACATCATGATCATTCATTTTATTATTCATCTCATTGAGCAAATCATTTTGTGCTTTGAGAACTTGTCATTCTTGAGTTTTTACCATAGAAGCATGTTTACTAACAAACTTGGGATCATTAGCAGTTCTACACATATAATCACCCAAGCATTCAAGCATATAAGCATTTTGTTTCAATTGTCTACTAACATATGCATTGAAATTTTCTTGTTTAACAATAAAGTTATCAAACTCATCCAAGCATTGACTAGCAGACTTATTATGAGGTATATCACCTTCATAAAATCTATAGAGAGAATTTACCTTTACTACCCGTGTCAGGTTATCAAGACCATGTTTTCTTCAATGGGTGGTAAATTCTTAACATCTTTAGCTTCAATACCTTTTTCTTTCATAGATTTCTTTGTCTCTTGCATACCTTCAGGACTGAGGAATATAATACCTCTCTTTTTTGGAGTTGGCTTAGGAGTTGGTTCATGAAGAGTCCAATCATTATCATTGGTCAATATATTATTCAATAGTAAATAAGCTTGTTCAATAGTTTGTTCCCTGAAAACACAACAAGCACAACTATCTAGGTGGTGATGGAAATATGCCCTAGAGGCAATAATAAAATGGTTATTATTATAATTCCTTATTCATGATAAAGGTTTATTGTTCATGCTAGAATTGTATTCATCGGAAACTTCGATACATGTGTGAATACATAAACAAACACCATGTCCCTAGTTAGCCTCTACTAGACTAGCTCGTTGATCAAAGATGGTTAAGGTTTCCTAACCATGGACATAAGTTGTCATTTGATAACAGGATTACATCATTAGGAGAATGATGTGATGGGCAAGACCCATCCGTTAGCTTAGCATAATGATCATTCGGTCTTATTGCTATTGCTTTCTTCATGTCAAAATACATATTCCTTCGACTATGAGATTATGCAGCTCCTAGATACCAAAGGAATGCCTTGTGTGCTATCAAACGTCACAACGTAACTGGGTGATTATAAAGATGCTCTACAGGTATCTCCGAAGGTGTTTGTTGAGTTGGCATAGATCGAGATTAGGATTTGTCACTCCGAGTATCAGAGAGGTATCTCTGGGCCCTCTTGGTAATACACATCATAAGCTTGGAAGCAAATGACTAAGGAGTTAGTCATGAGGTGATGTATTACGGAACAAGTAAAGAGACTTGCCAGTAACGAGATTGAACTAGGTATGAAGATACCGACGATCAAATCTCGGGCAAGTAACATACCGATGGACAAAGGGAATTACATATGTTGTCATAACGGTTCGATCGATAAAGAACTTCGTAGAATATGTAGAAGCCAATATGAGCATCCAGGTTCCGCTATTGGTTATTGATCGGAGAGGTGTCTCGGTCATGTCTACATAGTTCTCAAACCCGTAGGGTCTGCACGCTTAAGGTTCGTTGACGATATAGTATTATATGAGTTATGTGATTTGGTGACTGAATGTTGTTCAGAGTCCCGGATGAGATCACGGTCATGACGAGGAGTCTCGAAATGGTCGAGAGGTAAATATTGACATATATAGGATGATGGTATTCGGATACCGGAAGTGTTCCGGAGGGTATCGGGTACATATCGGGTCATCGGAAGGGGTTCCGGGCACCCCCCGGCAAAAGATGTGGGCCTTATGGGCCAACAGGGGAAACACACAAGCCACCAGGGGCTAGTGCACCCCCCATATGGGCCGAACAGGTGGAGAAGGAAAGAAGGGAAGAGAAAGGAACAGCCTCCCCTTCCCTTTCCCCCCCTCCTCTTTCCTTCCCCCTCCGGCAAATATGTAAAGAGGGGGTGCGGCCAAGGAGGAACCCAAGTAGGATTTGGTCCTACTTGGGGCGCGTCCTGGCCTCTCCCCTCCCCCTTCAAGCTATATATATGTGGGGGGAGCCCCTAGCACACACCAGACAAGTGCCTAGCCGTGTGCGGTGCCTTCCTCCACTGTTTACAACCCCGGTCATATTTTTGTAGTGCTTAGGTGAAGACCTGCGGAGATCACTTCACCATCACCGTCACCACGCCGCCGTGCTGACGGAACTCATCTACTACCATGACATATTGCTGGATCAAGAAGGCGAGGGATGTCACCGAGCTGAACGTGTGTAGAACTCAGAGGTGTCGTACGTTCCGTACTTGATCTGTTGGAGCTAGAAGAAGTTCGAGTACACCAACCACGTTGTTAAACGCTTCCGCTTACGGTCTACGAGGATACATAGACACACTCTCCCCATCGTTGATGTGCATCTCCATGGATTGATCATTGCGTGTGCGTAGAATTTTTTTTGTTTTCTATGCATCAATTCCCAACAGGTGGTCCCTAGAAGCATCGGTTGTCCATTATAAAAGATATCAAGTATTTCATTTTTCTTGAGAGGATGATCAGGCAAAGCATTAAGTAATTAGAGAAGCCTCCCCCAAGCTTGTGGGAGACTCCCTTCTTCAATTTGAACAAAGTTAAATATTTCTTTTAAAGCAGCTTGTTTCTTATGAGCAGGAAAATATTTTTCAGAGAAGTAGTAAATCATATCCTGGGGACTACGCACACAACCAGGAGCAAGAGAATTAAACCATACCTTAGCATCACCCTTTAATGAGAAAGTAAACAACTTAAGAATATTCTAATAGATTTTTTTCCTCATGAGCAAATAAGGTGGCTATATCATTCAATTTAGTAAGATGTGCCACTACAGTTTTAGATTCACAACCATGGAAAGGATCAGATTCAACCAAAGTAATTAACTCAGGATCGACAGAGAATTCATAATCCTTATCAGTAACAAAGATAGGTGAAGTAGAAAACTTAGGATCATATTGCATTCTAGCATTCAAAGATTTTTCTTTCAACTTGACAAGTAGTTTCTTAAGATCCTCTCTATCTTTACAAGCAAGAAAGTCCCTAGATACCTCTCCATCCATAACATAACCCTCAGGTACAACAGAGTTCATATCTGGGAGAGCTAGTCTTATCAGGTGTTTCAAAGTTTTCAGTTTCAGAAATATCATTGCTTCCAACATTCTCAATATCTTTAGCTCTAGCAAGCTGTTCATCAAGAAATTCACCCAGTGGCAAAGTATTATCAAGCAAAGCAGTAGTATCATTCTAAGCATCATGCATAGCAGAAGTAGCATCATCAATTACTTGCGACATATCAGAATCAATAGCAGGTGTAGGTGTCACAAGCTTACTCAAAACAGAAGGTGAATCAAGTGCAGAGATAGATGGCAGTTCCTTACCTCCCCTCATTCTAGAGGGAATTATCTTGGTTTTGGTATCTTTCAAATTCTTCATAGTGATCAATAGATATAAATCCCAAGTGACTCAGACAATAGACCATGCTCCCCGGCAACGACGCCAGAAAAAGGTCTTGATAACCCACAAGTATAGGGGATCGCAACAGTTTTCGAGGGTAGAGTATTCAACCCAACACAAGAGGAGCTGAGGGAGTCCTGGACTAGGGGGTGTCTGGACAGCCGGACTATCATCGTTAGCCGGACTCCAAAACTATGAAGATACAAGATTGAAGACTTCGTCCCGTGTCCGGATAGGACTTTCCTTGGCGTGGAAGGCAAGCTTGGCGATACGGATATGTAGATCTCCTACCATTGTAACCGACTCTGTGTAACCCTAGCCCTCTCCGGTGTCTATATAAACTGGAGGGTTTTAGTCCGTAGGACAACATAACCATTACAACAATCATACCATAGGCTAGCTTCTAGGGTTTAGCCTCCTTGATCTCGTGGTAGATCCACTCTTGTACTACCCATATCATCAATATCAATCAAGCAGGAGTAGGGTTTTACCTCCATCGAGAGGGCCCGAACCTGGGTAAAAACATCGTGTCCCTTGTCTCATGTTACCATCCGCCTAGACGCACAGTTCGGGACCCCCTACCCGAGATCTGCCAGTTTTGACACCGACATTGGTGCTTTCATTGAGAGTTCCTCTGTGCTGTCACCGATAGGAAGGATGCCTCTTCCCGTCTTTAAAGACGGTATTTTCACCAAAGGAGCCTTGGCCGCCGGCCAAACTATCCGGCTGGGTGGTTTTCTCATGACCGCCTGTTCGGCCACCGCTTCGACACGACCTCTCAGGTCGTCAAAAGCAATCTTCGCATCAACTCGGAATTCGCCGAGCAGTTGGATCCAATAGAGCTTTTGTCCATAAACGAGCTCTTGGATCGCATCGTCGCCCTGGGAGTCACTACAGACTACAATCAGATTGGGCTTAAAACCGATCTGAGAGAGATTAACTCTCCCCAGGTTACCCTTCTCCTATATTGAAAACTAGTCATGTCCGGGCTTCTGAACCCTCCATACCGGACTCCCGCAGGGGGACGGACTTCGATCAAGCACTGAACCTAAAGTCAGGCATCGGACCGGACACGTTGGACAACGTCCAACGATCCAAGCTTCCAAATTCGGAAACTTCTCGGCCCTTGAGCCTCGAGATGGGTAGGGTTCCGGACTTAATTCCACCCACCCACCCAGACATATGCGATCTATCTCAAATCCGGCAAGAGCCCGCTGAAACAGTACATCATTACTGGGCCAGATTCCTCCTGGTTATGGACAGGATAAAGGACTGCCGAGAGGAAAACGCAATTTCAATTTTCTGCAATAATTGCACGGACGAGGGAATCTTGAACGCCGTTAGTCGCCGTGAAATTACACGCTTCTCCGACCTGGCATCCATAGTACGAAAGTACTATGCGATGGAGAGTTTCCGGAAAACTGAAACTAAGTTTTGGGACAATCCGGCCCCGAATATAACCCTAGTCCGTAACAAAAGGGTGCAGCACACTCAGGCACCAGGTACAAAAACCAAAAAGCAAAAACCCCATAAAGGGCAAGGAACCGTACTGGAGGGATGGCTCAGCGGACCCTGTAAAATTCATAGTACAGAAGGCGCCACCCCAACATATAGCCTTCGAGCATGTTGGATATTGCGGCAGGTGGCCAAAAGTGGCGAGGAGCTTCTAGCCCCGGAAAACCACTCCAACAGTACCAGTACGGTGTCAACAGTCTTCGAGACTTTCGCATCAAATAATGTGCGAAAACGAACAATCCGCAGCCTCGCCGAAGTCTACCAATTAGAAACAACAAATCCATGGAGCGACACGGCCATCACCTTCAACGCCAGCGACGAACCTAAATTCCGAACAGCCCGAGCACCAGCCGCATTGGTCCTCAGTCCAATAGTGGACGACTTTCGTCTTACCAAGGTACTCATGGATGGCGGCAGCGGACTAAACCTCATCTACGAGGAAACTCTTCAAAAAATGGAAATAGACTGGAGCCGCATTGAGCGAAGCAGCACAACCTTTAGAGGAATAATCCCTAGCCGGGAAGCGCGCTGCACAGGAAAAATCACACTTGATGTGGTGTTCGGCTCGCCGGACAATTACAGGTCCGAAGAAGTCACGTTCCAAGTGGCCCCATTCAGCAGCGGATATCACGCTATATTAGGACGGGAGGCATTCACAATTTTCCAAGCAATACCCCATTACGGGTATATGAACCTTAAGATGCCTGGGCCCGGCGGAACAATCACTCTCGCTAGTGATCCGGACATAGCACTCCGCGCCGAAAACAAGACAGCCGCATTAGCCCTGGAGGCACTATCCGAAGCCCTAGCGGCAGAAGAACTCACTGCGCTGCGCTCTACGGTGAATAGGAACAATGTGATACTCGATAAGAGATCCAAGTCCACCTCCTTTAAACCAGCGGACGAATTAGTCAAATTCCAGGTCCACCCAACGGACCCCACAAAGACGGCCTCCATCGGGGCACAGTTGAACCTTGATATAGATGCCGCACTGCGAGAATTCCTTCGGGAAAATTGGGACATCTTCGCCTGGCACCCTTCAGATATGCCAGGAATCCCACGCAGATTGGCAGAACATAGCCTAAATATCCTAAAAGGATTCAAGCCAGTCAAACAGGCTCTTCGGCGATTTTCCGAACCCAAAAGACAGTCAATGGGAGAAGAGCTAGCCAAACTACTGGAAGCCGGATTCATCAGAGACATCAAACATCCGGACTGGCTAGCAAACCTGGTAATGGTACCAAAGAAGGACAAATCTTGGCGCCTATGTGTCGATTTCAAAGACCTCAACAAGGCTTGCCCAAAGGATCCCTTCCCCCTCCCCCGCATCGACCAAATAATCGATGCTACTGCAGGGCACGATTCATTGTGCTTCCTTGACGCATATTCCGGCTACCATCAAATCAAGATGGCAGAAGCGGACCAAGCCGCAATGGCATTCATTACTCCATATGGACCATTCTGCTTCAACACGATGCCCTTCGGGCTCAAAAACGCCGGCGCAACATATCAGCGCATGATTCAGACATGTCTGGCTACCCAGATCGGCAAAACAGTAGAAGCATACGTAAACGACGTAGTCGTCAAAACAAAACACATCGAAACTCTAGTAGATGATTTGAGGCTCACATTCGACAACCCCCGAGCATATGACATCAAGCTGAATCCGGAAAAATGTGTTTTCGGCATACCAGCCGGAAAGCTCCTGGGCTTCATTGTATCCGGTAGAGGAATTGAAGCAAACCCAGCCAAGATTCGAGCTCTGTCACAGCTAGACATTCCAAAAGACCTCAAACAAATACAAAAATTGACCAGATGCATGGCGGCTCTAAGCCGCTTTATCTCCCGTTTGGGAGAAAAGGCATTGCCCCTCTATCGCCTCATCAGGCGCACCGAACACTTCGAGTGGACGGATGCTGCCACTGCCGGACTCGAAGAAATAAAAGCCATATTGGCAACCAATCTGGTCCTGGCTGCGCCTAACCTGGGCGAACCAATGTTGCTATACATCACGGCAACACATCAAGTTGTAAGCGCGGTACTCGTCGTCGAACGAGAAACAGAAGGGCACAAATTCCCTCTTCAAAAACCAGTGTACTACGTATCCACTGTCTTAACTCCCTGCAAGTCCCGTTACCCGCACTATCAAAAGATAGCATATGCGGTGTTCATGGCAACCCGGAAGCTCCGACACTACTTTCAAGAGTGTTCGATAACAGTGGCCTCCGAAGTGCCCCTCGACGACATTATAAACAACCGTGACGCGACGGGCAGGATTGCAAAATGGGCCATTGAACTCTTACCATTCGATATAACTTATAAACCTCGGCGAGCTATAAAGTCGCAAGTCTTGGCTGACTTTGTCGCTAAATGGACTGAAGCCGAACTCCCTAAAGAATACGGCGCATACTCCAACTGGATTATGCATTTCGACGGCTCCAAAATGTTTGCCGGCTTGGGGGCTGGCGTCTTATTGACGTCCCCGGCCGGGGATACAGTCCAATACGTACTTCAGATAATGTACACGGACTCCAACAACGCAGCCGAATACGAGGCCCTCTTACATGGCCTCTGGATGGCAATCTCCATGGGCATTCAACGCCTAGAGGTGCGCGGGGATTCAAACCTTGCAATATCACAAGTAAATGGGGACTTTGACGCCAAGGATCCGAAAATGGCAGCCTATCGTAACGCTGTCCTAAAAATGTCAGCTCGGTTCGAAGGACTCGAATTCCACCACGTAGCCCGAGATAATAACCAAGCAGCCGACGTAGTGGCACGCATTGGCGCGAAACGCAACGCTGTCCCTCCAAACATCTTCTTGGAACGGCTCTTTAAGCCATCCGTACTATGGGAAGAGGAGTCCGGAAATAACAACTCGGAGGCAGCCGCACCACCCAATACAGAACAATCTGACATAATCGGCAACTCAGCCGACGAAATAACACCTTCAGCCCACGAAATAATGGCAGTAATCGCCCCGTGGACAGAGCCATTCCTAGCCTACTTACTCAGGCAGGAACTTCCCGAACACCAAAATGAGGCCCGTTGCATAGTCCGGTGATCTAAAGCCTACAAGGTCCACGAGGGAGAACTCTATAAGAAAAGCACAACCGGAGTCCTTCAACGGTGTATCTCCGAAGAGGAAAGGCGAAACCTTCTGGCTGAAATTCATGCCGGACTAGGCGGACACCATGCCGCAGCTCGGGCCCTTGTAGGCAAGGCATTCCGTACAGGATTTTATTGGCCGACGGCCCGGGCAGACGCTCAGGACTTAGTCCAAAGATGTGTCGGCTGTCAGCTCTTTGCTAATCAGAGCCATATGCCACCCACCGCCCTCAAAACTATACCCATTACCTGGCCGTTCGCGGTTTGGGGGCTTGACATGGTTGGACCCCTTAAAGGGGGAACCCACAAGCAAAGGTACCTATTGGTCATGGTGGACAAATTCACCAAATGGATAGAGGCCAAGCCAGTTAAAACGACAGAGTCCAGACCAGTGATAGACTTCATATCCGTGGTAGTACACCGTTACGGTGTCCCCCATAGCATCATTACCGATAATGGCACGAACTTCACGGCCGACGAGCTTAAATCATGGTGCAAAAATATGGGCATTAAGCTCGATTACGCTTCAGTCTATCATCCTCAAACCAACGGTCAAGTGGAACGAGCAAATGGTCTAATAATGAGCGGCATCAAACCCAGACTAGTGCGGTCCCTTACGAAATCTGACACGCACTAGGTAGAGGAGCTCAACTCCGTACTCTGGGGGCTGC
This sequence comes from Triticum dicoccoides, assembly GCF_002162155.2. NCBI lineage: Eukaryota > Viridiplantae > Streptophyta > Magnoliopsida > Poales > Poaceae > Triticum > Triticum dicoccoides. Next base: position 137,305,243 of record NC_041389.1, read on the forward strand.
GGACAACACCCAACCGTACTACCGGATTCACACCATTTTTTATGGTATACGGCGCAGAGGCAGTTTTGCCCTGCGACATCATTCATGACTCACCTCGAGTGCGCATGTACGAAGAAAGAGAAGCCGAGCTGGATCGGCAGGACAGCTTGGACGCACTGGAGGAAGAACGCGACATCGCCAAGGCTCGTTCCGCATTCTATCAACAGCAGGCTCGAAGATATCAAAGCAGAGAAGTACGGGCTAAGACCTACAATGTTGGCGAACTAGTTCTACGCCTGCCGGACAAGAAAAAGGACAAGCTCAAACCCAAATGGGAAGGCCCCTTCATTATCGATCAAGTCCTGACCGGCGGAGCGTACCGTCTGCGAAATGCGTTGGACAACCGACTCGAGCCGAACCCATGGAACGCAGCCCGCCTCCGAAGATTCTATGCCTAGTGCCGGACTAAGAGTTCGTCCCCTTCCCCCGTCCAACTTTTTACACTTCAGCTGTCTTTTATTTCTCTTTTTTCTCTCACCCCTTTTTCATAAAAGCCCTTCAAGGCCTACTTGCGCATTGTTCACACACAATTGATGTGCTATCCGCACTCATTATACCTAGGGGCTTCTTTACCAGAAGCTTAATTATAAGGGCTTCATGCCCAGCACATGTGTCAAACTTCCACGTGTACCTTTTATTCACCATATATGCATCGATATGACTTAAGTTTTGGCCAAGCTGGTTTGCCTGGCTCCTGTGCTTACCCCTACATTCCCGATTGTTCGGCTAGGAGGTAAAGGGAGCACCTCTACGATTGTTACTGCCGGGTCAGCCGGATGTGTACCTCAGACTGGGTGAAGCTGAAAGCTAGCGTTCTTAAGGGAATATTCGGTCGGTGACTTGAAAGATGATTTTTACCTATTTATTTATCTGCCCCCAGATGTTTTCCTGCTCTTTTCGCAGTCCGGACATGCACTTTAGGGCATGCCTTCCAGGGAAAGGAACCCTTAACGGAACGATTCTCCCTGGAAGATGTTTCTTACTAACCACGTAATATAACATAACTAGTTGGGCACTTGTCTGATAAAGCACTAATGACCCCTACGCCTGGTCTCCATGCATGCCCCGGTTGTTTCTTAACCGAGAGGGTATTCGGACACACTCCGGACTCTAGGGTCCCGAGGTTGAAGCGAAAAGGTCGGCAAAGACAAACGATCTACAATCCGGCTAGAAGGCATTTTATATGTCATTTTAAAATACATTGTCAAATCGACTAACTGTATTCCTCCTCAATCCCGTCTAACAGGCTGTCTAATCTACAGTCCCGTTGGGAATATTTAGCGGCCAACTCTACTTGGCCGTACACTAAACTCACAGGGATCTCCTTCCCATGGGGCCCCACAGGTCTGACCTCGGCCATGTGGTTGGGATCTGCCTTCTTGTACCGCGTCTTCACCATGGCCCAGGCCTCCCTGGCACCTTGGCGGCAAGCTGAAATCTTCCATAAACGGAAGCACTGCCGCACTCCCTGAAGCTTCTCCGCAAGCTCTCCAAGGCCCTCGGGTAGGGAGAGGGACGGCCGTAAGGCCTGGACGACGCCCCTCATTGCCTGCCGAACTCGTTCGAGCAGTTGCACCAGCTCGGGAAGTTGATCACCCGTTGATACGGGCATCTCCTCCGCAGGGCGACCTGTGAACACACCTACAGACATATTTTTGTCAATTGACTTCCTTGCCGAACTCTTCTTTTCAAAGGAGTTCGCTCAAGCACTTACTATAGATGCCGCGACGAAGCCGCTGATTCTCCTTCACGGAGCCAGACAGCTCGGCCCGAACACCCTTCAACTCTTCTCCAAGCTGGGCGTGGGCATCCTGGAGCTTGTTCCTTTCCTGCTGCACCCTCGTCAGCACCCTCTCGCCGGCCTTTAGCTGGCGTAGTAGTTCTTGCCTGTCTGGATCCTGTCCGGCATCACCTGCAATGTCATTGTCAGACTTACACGCACGCCGCACACCGGTTATCTTTTTGAAATAATGTGTTACCAGGAGGGGTCTCTATGTTTCCTCCTGCGGCAGCTAGTGCGGCCTCAAGTTGGGCCTTGCACTCTTGTAGCTCCTGGGACAATCGGGTATTCTTCTCTGTAAGATCCTGCATACCAAATGATCCTTAAATCAGTTATCCCAACTACTTTAAGTCTCGGGGGCTACTGGCATATACAGCTATTAAAATCTCTTACCCGTATGTCCTTTACATATTGCTCCGTGGCTCTGGTCAAACCATCTTGAGTAGCACGGAGGTGCGTGTCCCCCGCGTTAAAGGCATTCAACGCCTCGGGGGAGAAGCACGCGTCCCGAAAAACTGTCCGGCGGCGCCTATGGTTCATGGCGCTCTCCACCTCAGACCTGGTGGCGGACAGTCTGTCGGCATCCTCCGTTGGAGGAGTATCCGGCTCGCACCTTGCACTCGCCTCCCCCTCCAGACCAGGCGTTGGAGCCTGGCTGGCAGAAGCTGGGTTGGCAACTCCTATGCCCACAGTCCGGCGGGCACTCTTTCTCCTACAAAGGTCATGAGCATTCAAACACTTCCTAGGAACTTTGTCCTAAATAACAATCGCGACCTATACCGTTGCTGCGACGTCTCGATCCGCGCCGCACTCCTCTTCCGCCTGCTGGGCCGGACTGACCCTTGTTGGCCAGCTGCCGTGGCCTCAGCCTCCTGCCCTGAAGGTGCCCCCTGCGAGACACCATTGTATACGGTGGTTAGAAATGCGCAAGGGCGGAATAATGGTGTCAGGACTTCGGTCACAATCACCTGGGGAACCGGAGATAGACCGGGGTAGTCAGCCGTAATGGCGACTAAAGCATTGTCCATGCTGAGTTGATGGAACACCCCGTCGATTAGCTCCACCTTTATGTCCGGATCCTCTTCGGAGGACGGATCAAGGGATCTTTCTGGATCCTCGGGCTGTGGAGCCGGGCTATGAATGCTCTCCACAGTCCGGTGCAGATCCTGCGTCAAAACCATAAAGTAAGATACTTAACTATGAAAGCGTGGGTCGGATAAATGAACATCCGCTTACCCAGCTTCGAGGGTTGTTCATGGAGAACCCATTCAATGGGCTCGTTTGGAGGAAGTCCTCCTTCTCCCCCTTGTACAGGCCAGACAGAATCTTCACCAGATCTTCGGCCGATCCCGGCCCTTGGCGGCCATGACGAGTGACATCATTCTCTCCATTGAAATCCCACATGGGGTGGCCCCTGTATTGCAGTGGCTGCACCCCTCGCATAATGCACGTGGCCATGACTCTGATCATGGTCAGTCCGGAATGGGCCAGTAACCTTATCCGGCCCATCAAATAATGGACGCTCTTGTCTTCCTCCAGCTGGGGGCTCCGCGGACGCCAACTAAGGCGTCTCTTCAGAGGAGCATTGCTGAACTCCGGGAGGCCGATCCGAAGAGGGTACGGCAACGGAGCGTCTTCTACATAAAACCATTCTGAAGGCCAGTCTTCGGACGCCTTCTTAGGGGTTCCGGATGGATATCCGGTCCCGGCGATGCGCCATATTTCGGCACCGCCCACTTGATATATGGACCCCTCGTGAGAGCGGGGTACGAGGCAAAATAACCTCTTCCACAGTGCAAAATGGGGCTCGATGCCCAGAAATAGCTCGCAAAGAGCTATGAAGCCAGCGATATGCAGAATCGAGGCGGGCGTGAGGTGGTGGAGCTGGAGTCCGTAGAACTCCAGAAGCCCGCGGAGGAACGGATGTATAGGAAATCTGAGCCCCCTTATCAGATAGGGGATGAAGCATACCCGCTCCCCTTTGTTGGGACTTGGGGTAGCCTCCGCTTGCTTCCCAGCTTTGTAGGTGGCCAGCCCGGCTCGAACCGGAACCATAAAGGCCGGAGGAAGATATCCCTCCGCTTGGAGCGTCACTAGCTCGTTGTGAGGGACAGAACATCTCCTCCAATCTCCTGGCAGGGGGCTGGGAGTGCGAGAGGAGGAGCCGCGTCGACGGTCCATGATGGAATGGATTTTTGGTCAGAGGCGCTCCGATGAGTACTAGCGGAAGGAAGATGGTGTGATTTGGATCTGGATCCTTGCCTCTCTTATAGGCAGATTATTTGCGCAGCTAGGGTGTAAAACATAAAAGATACCCTGGCTTTTCGCATTCGTGCGACGCGGGGAAGAAGGCCATTATTGGGCATGGAAGCCAAGGAGCGCAACGTTTACAAAAGAGCTGGACACTATTCGGCAGGTACATGGAACTTAAAGGAGAACCCGCCTTGCAATGCCGAAGACTATACGCTCTGGACTTATCGTCATTGAAGCCTGGTTCGGGGGCTACTGAGGGAGTCTTGGACTAGGGGGTGTCCGGACAGCCGGACTATCATCGTCAGCCGGACTCCAAGACTATGAAGATACAAGATTGAAGACTTTGTCCCGTGTCCGGATAGGACTTTCCTTGGCGTGGAAGGCAAGCTTGGCGATACAGATATGTAGATCTCCTACCATTGTAACTGACTCTGTGTAACCCTAGCCCTCTCAAGTGTCTATATAAACCGGAGGGTTTTAGTCCGTAGGACAACATAACCATTACAACAATCATACCATAGGCTAGCTTCTAGGGTTTAGCCCCCTTGATCTCGTGGTAGATCCACTCTTGTACTACCCATATCATCAATATCAATCAAGCAGGAGTAGGGTTTTGCCTCCATCGAGAGGGCCCGAACCTGGGTAAAAACATCGTGTCCCTCGTCTCCTGTTACCATCCGCCTAGACGCATAGTTCGGGACCCCCTACCCGAGATCCGCCAGTTTTGACACCGACAGGAGCCAAAGAATATTCACGAGTATTAGCAGCTGATTTGTCAATTCAACCACACCTGGATGACTTAATATCTGCAGCAAAGTATTTCATAGCAAAGTAATATGGAAGTAACGGTAACGGCGGAAAAAGTAACAGTAGCAGTTTTGTAGTGACTGTAGCAGCAGTAGCAACGAAAGTAACTTAGAAAAGATCAATATGTGAAAAGCTCGTAGGCAATGGATCGACAATTATAATTGTGTTGGATGATATTCACCATGTAGTAGTCATAACCTAGAATGACACAGAACTAGCTCCAATTCATCAATATAATGTAGGCATGTACTGTATATAGTCATACGTGCCTATGGAAAAGAACTTGCATGCACTACAAAAAAAGACACATCCATGACATTTTGGGCCGAACGAAAAAAAATTCTGTCATACTTATGACTCTTCTATGACAATAATTGTGACAAAAGCCTGTATCATCATAGATGTGGTGGGATCCTACTTCTATGACAAAAAATCATGACAGAAAATGGGCTTTTCGTGCTGGGCGGGCCAGGGACACAGCTGCATGACATTCTTTGGGTCGTCCATGACGAAAACACCGTGGTAGAAGAGAGGGCGAGGAAAATATCAGGGAGTTCCCGGTTATGGTGGGTGGTTGGGGGCCAAGCGATGCACGTTTCTCTCGTACCGTACGCGTGTGGGTGCGAGGAGTTGGGCTCTAGCTGAACCCGAGAGAGGCGTCGCCTAACTGAACCCGAGCGATTGCACTACAGGCTATGCATTACTGAACCCGAGCGATCGAGCGATTCCTTTGCAACTGCTGCTAACTGAAGCCGATCGATGCTGCCTCTGGATGAATAGTGAGCATTGCTGGGGGGGTTGGATGAACCACTACAAAAAAAAGACACATCCATGACATTTTGGGCCGAACGAATTTTGTTTCTGTCATACATATGACACTTCTATGACGATAATTGTGACAAAACCAGGTATCATCATAGATGTGGTGGGCTCCTACTTCTATGGCAAAAAATCATGACAGAATATGGGCGTTTCGTCCTGGGCGGGCCGGAGACGCAGCTGCATGACATTCTTTGGGCCGTCCATGACGGAAAAAACCGTGGTAGAAGCGAGGGCGAGGAAAATTTCGGGGAGTTCTCGGTTACGGTGGGTGGTCGGGGGCCAAGCGATGCGCGTTTCTCTCGTACACGTACGCGCGTGTGTGCGAGGCGTTGGCTCTGACTAAACCCGAGTGAGGCATTGGGCTCTAACTGAACCCGAGCGATTGCACTTCAGGCTAGGCGTACTGAACCCGAGCGATCGATCGATGGTTGTTAACTGAACCCGATTGAGCGATTCCTTCGCTAGCTGAAGTCGATCGATGCTGCCTCTCTAGATGAATAGTGAGCGTTGCGAGGGGGGGTTGGATGAACAGTGAGCGGTGGGGGTGGATGCAGGACCCCGTGGCATTGCCTCTGGATGAACAGGACGACCCCGTGGAGGGCTGGATGAACAGTAGATGGTGGAGGGGTGCCCGTGAAGGGGTGGTTGAATAGTAGCCGGTGGAGTAGCGCGCGGTGGAGGCTGGATGAACAGGAGCCCGTGAAGGCTGGAGGAGGTCGACGGTAGCCCGTGGAGGCTGGAGGAGGTCGATGGTGGAGATGAACAGTATCCCGTGGAGTCCCGTTTTGCGGTACGCCACACCCCTCCCGACGAACAGGACCCCTGTTTCGACCGTAGCGCTCCAACACAAGTCCGTTTCATCCGTTTTGCGGTACGCCACACCCCTCTCGATCAATAAGACCCCCGTTTTGACCGTAGCGCTCCAACACAAGTCCGTTTCGTCCGTTTTGCGGTACGCCACACTCCTCCCGATCAACAGGACCCTCGTTTCGACCGTAGGAGGTCCGTTTCCTCCGTTTTGCGGTACGCCAGACCTCTCCCGATGAACAGGATCCCGTTTCGAACATGGCCGGTCGAACACAAGGCTGTTTCCTCCGTTCTGTGGTACGCCAGGCCTCATTTCCATCGCCTGTTCCGTCCAAGCCGGTTGGCTCCCACGCGTTACGTTGCCTCCCGATGAACATGACGCATTCTGTTGCCTCCCAATGAACAGGACGCATTCCGTTGCCTCCCCATGAATACAACGACGATGTTGTTTCTCCGTTCCGACCTAGCCATGTACACGAGCCCTGCCCGTACGTATGCGCGAGTAGGCGTTCAAGACCCTGCCCGTATGTACGTACGTGGCCGTATTTTCTTTCTTGCACCCTGGCCGTTGTACGTACATGTACATGCTACATGGGAGCCTCTACTACGACACATGCGCGCCTATACTATGACACGTGTGCGCCTCTACATCCACCAGTATGCATGTACACATTCGCGACCAGAATGACAACGCTACGTACGCTTCGACCAGATGTGTCCCGACTGTCAGGCAATACCTTACATGCAAAGATGTAGCTGGTGGGTCCCAGCAGTCAGGGGGCGAATCATTTTTTTTTGCCAGGACGCACTTCCTTGCGTGTGAAGATGTAGCTGGTGGGTCCCAGCAGTTAGGGGGGCGAATCGTTTTTTTTTGCCCGGACGCACTTCCTTGCGTGCGAAGGTGTAGCTAGTGGGTCCCAGCAGTCAGGGGGGAAACATTTTTTTCGTGAAATACGGTGGCCTGTCCGATGGGTCCCTGCTGTCAGGTGGAGGAATAATTATTTTGCGCGTAATAAGGAGGCACTTCCTTGCGGCCGCCGTGGACCCAGCTGTCAGCCTCTCCACGTACAGTACTCTTTCGATGGAAGTCATTCCTTGATGATGTTGACCACCACGCCGCGCAGAGAGCACCACAGTGGTGGACGATGTCGAGGCCTAGGAAGGGGACGACACGGAGCCGGGGAAGACGCGACAGTGGAAGCCCGCACGGAGAGGAGTACGAGGGTTCACTGGTTCGACTGCGGTATGAGGCTGCCGTCACCGCAGGGCCTGGCCAGCGGCGGGAATAGTAGGGGCGGTGAGGCCTCCGCGGCAGCACAGCCGGCCATGGGAGGCAGGAGCATGGGGCACGACCGGAGCTACTTTGGGCGGTTGGAGCAAGAAGACCAGAGGTTGAAGAAGCACTACGGCCGTTGGATGGACATCGTACGGTCACTAGAGCTAGAATCATTCATATTGACTAAGTTGACAAAGCCCTCCATCCCTGTCAACTTAGTAGGCCCACAAGTCAGCCTCCCACCAAGGTGGGTCCCAGCTAGCCGGGGGAGTATAAGGAGGCACTTCCGATGGGTCCGAGCTGACAGCGGGGGGAATGTTTTTTTTGCAAAATATGGTGGCCCGTCCGGTGGGTCCCAGCAGTCAAGGGAAACATTTTTTTGCAAAATACTGGTGGCCCGTCCTGTGGGTCCCTGCTGTCAGGTGGAGGAATAATTATTTTCCGCGTAATAAGGAGGCACTTCCTTGTGGCTGCCGTGGACCCAGCTGTCAGCCTCTCCACGTACAGTACTCTTCCGATGGAAGTCGGTCGTTGACCACATTGACCACGCCGCGCCGAGAGCACCATGGCGGTGGACGACGGCGAGGCCTAGGAAGGGGACGACGCGGAGTCGGGGAAGACATGGCAGTGGATGCCCACGCAGAGAGGAGTACGAGCGTTCACTGGTTCAGCTGCGGTGTGAGGCTGCCGTCGCTGCAGAATAACAGGGGGTGTGGGTGAGTGGAGGGATGGCCTAGCCAGTGGTGGGAGTAGTATGGGGGCGGTGAGGCCTCCACGGTAGCACACCGGCCACGGGAGGCAGGAGCAGGCAGCACGACCGGCTGCTTTGGGCGGCTGGAGCAAGAAGACCAGAGGTTGAAGAAGCACTATGGCCGTTGGATGGACATCATACAGTCACTGGAGTATTGACTAAGTTGACAAAGCCCTCTGTCCCCATCAACTTAGTAGGCCCACAAGTCATCCCAACAATATGGTGGGTCCCAGCTAGCAGGGGGTATTCACTTTTTGGGCGTAATAAGGAGGCACTTCCTTGCGTGCGAAGATATAGCTGGTGGGTCCGACCTGTCAGCGAGGGGAACGTTTTTTTCGTGAAATACAGAGGCCCTTCCTGTGGGTCCTAGCTATTAGGTGGAGGAATCATTATTTTGCGCGTAATAAGGAGGAATTTCCTTGCGTGTGGACGTGGACCCAGCTGTCAGCCTCTCCACGTACAGTCCACTTCTGATGGATGTCGTTCATTGACCACGTTGACCAGGCCACGCCAAGAGCACCAGGGCGGTGGACGACGGCGAGGCATAGGAAGGGAATGACATGGAGCCAGGGAATACTCGACAGTTGTTTCCCACGTGGAGGAGTACGAGGGTTTACTGGTTTGTCTGTCGTCCCCGGAGAATAACAGCATGTGTGGGTGAGTTGAGGGATGGCTAGGCCAGCGATAGGAGTACGGTGGGGCCGTGAGGCCTGCGCGGCAGCATAGCCGGCCACGGGAGGAGGGAGCAGGCAGTCCCGCCGGCGCTTGTTTGAGCGGTTGGAGCATGAAGAGTAGAGATTGAAGAAGCATGACAGCCGTTGGATGGACATCCAACAGTCACTGCTCTCGTGTGTTGACTAAGTTGATAGGGCGTTGCATGTGCGTCAACCTTTTTTATGAAAGCATACGTGTCAACCTGTAGTAGGCGCACAAGTCAGCCTGAAATCTGTGGAAAACAACATACATCCCATCTGCCATTATTTCTAATAATGTACAACCCATTTGCTAATTCTTAAGAATTTTTTTGGAGCCCATCTACTTTTTGTTAGCATTACACCCCATATTGTGGCCACGGTTAAAAAGTACATGAAATTTTGCATATTTCGGTGCGGTCAACTGTTTTTAATCCAGAAATATCGATTCACATTCAAACTATTTTGAAAAATAATTTATATAAATATAAAATCCAAATAATTGTCCACGCATAAAAATCAATGGAATTTAAAATCTTCTAATGAAAAAAAATTGAAACTAATTCCCGGTTTGATGTGTTTTAAAAATGTACAGCCCATTTCTGGGCAAACCGAATGAAACTCTCCTCTTCTTGAAAGATTTGCAGCCCAGCAGGGCCGATCAAGCAAGTAGGCCTGGTTTGGGTATTTCTTTAAAAAAAATAGAACTGGGCTAGCCATTTTCAGCAAGAAAAAAACACAAGTGGGCTCATGATGTGGTAAACATAAATAAAACCCTGGCTAGACGGGCCACAGCCCCCGCACAGCCCCGTTGTTACCCTGATCCATCGCTAAAACTAGTATAAATAACAACTGCTTGTTCCTCAAAAAAAACTGCGAGACCTGCTGGGTCCCTGGTGTCAGCCGCTCGTAGTGTAATTCTCTCGTTTATTGACTACGTTGACAATGGCGTGAGCCCCAGATGTCCAACCATTACGAGGAACCATATTTTTGGGCTTGTAACATAGAGGCACTTGCTTGCGTATTGCCATGACGCTGGTGGGTCCCTACTATCATCCTCTCCACGTACAGTCATCTCCTTGTTCCTCTCAGTTGTTGACGACGTTGACAACGCAAGAGGGCAGCGCACCGCACACGGCGTGTGAACCAAGGCCGCAAGGCAGAGGGCGACAGCGAGGCCTCGGACGGAACGAACAGGAGCCATGGAAGATGCGCTGGTCCAGTCACAGGCGGAGGGGAGTACGAGGGTTGACTGGTTCGGGCGCGGGTGCGTGTTGGGGATGACGTCGCCAGAGAATGACAGGCCGTGTGGGGGAATAGAGGGAGGGACTGGCCAACGTTGGAGGGTATGTACGGTAGGGCGGCAGAGACGCAACCAGCCATGGGAGGCGGGAGTAGGCGGAGCCGACCGGATGGTTTGGTTTGGGCGGCTGGAGGAAGAAGAAGACAAGAGATAGAAGATACACGACAGATGTTGGATGTCAATCCAACGCCTGGTAGGCAGAATCGTTTGTTGACTGGCTAGTAAGTCGACACCACCTTGGATAGGCTATTTCCTCGCGGGTCCCAAATGTCAGAATCCAAATCTGTCACGGTCATGCAGCCTTTCCTATGAAAATTTACCGCATGTTTGATGTGCCAGTTCGAAATAAGTTTGTGGGTGCTGGTGGGGGCTAATCACTTGGCTTCTGTAATGCAAAGTGGGCTCAAGCAGCCGGCGAGAGTGATGTTATTTCCCTTGGTTGCGATTTGTTACAATATTTCACTCTAAATTAAACGAATGGCAAGCCATTTGCCTTGTTTCAAAGAAAATATGATAGTCACAGCCGAGTTGAAAAGGGCAGGAACATGTAACTCCAGCTTACAAACTGTACAAAAGCATGAGGGTTAATTGTTCATCAGGTTTACAAAAAAACCCAGGTTGAAAAGGGCAACAACATCTAACTCCAGCACTATTTTCGGAAGTCACTATCAAATGGATCGGTCAGGTCCATAGAATGAACATCCTGGGTCATAAAATCTACTGGATTATGACCACAATATGTTGTAAATAGAAGCCCGGCACGTTCAGAAGCTCTTTTGCCCACCTGAAACTCCTTTTTTTGCTCTTTGACATACCCATCCGTCAAAGCCATGCTGCTGATAAACTTAAGCTTGATGGACAATAGTAACCTTGCATTCAGCAGGAAGAATGTGACAAATCTTGTGTTTGCACGGTTGGCTACATATCGTTCTAGCGTTATTGTCTTCAATCGAATCTTATGAGAAGTGAGAAAATCCTGATGCTTACGAATCCACCGATTGGTTATAACTTTCTTACCCCGTTCTGTTGCCTAAATAGACATGAAGATTGAAAACAGTTAAGGTCTAAAAGAAGAGTATCGAAAGAGCAACAGCTGAACGGTTAATTCTAGTACACTATATGCGGGCTTCCAATGTGCGTGAAATTAGCACCTTTATATATAACTTCTCCAGACATGGAAAGCATTGCAGCAAGCCAATAATGTTGTTCAGATCAAAACTATTCATTTGGATATATAAGATCTTGACATAATCCAGCACCATTGATAGGCCATCCATGGAGAAACTCTTCATTGAGCATAGAACATAATATTAGTACAAAATGTGTACTCCAAGATGATATATAACTTATGCACAAAAATTTAAAATGCAGCTTATGATTACAAGTGTAGATGATAATATAAAGTACCTGAAGAACTGTGGAGCCAAACACCATATTGAAATGAGCACAAAGATCATGTATTACACCCAAGGTCTCCAGTTTAGGCGCAGAGAGGACGATTATTTGCAACGATGAATAACTAAAATCGAGGATCAACCTTTGAAGTGAAGGGGCATCTTGGATAATGAGCTACCTTCCGTCAAAAGAAATACCAATTCTTACAAGGTTAGGCGACTTTATTTGGAGACAACCGATTCTAACTATGAAAACAAGCACCAAACACTCCAGGGCAGGGCAATTGGAGTGGATGATGCTGTGCAATGAGGCCTCCGATATACGAACCCGCACAAGTGAAAGTTTCTTGAGAAATAGGAGTCGAAGGTTTAGTACCAAATTGTCTGGTAGGTAGCACACCGCAAAGGTAGCGGTGTGGAGAGAGGAGGAAAACTGCGAGATGGACATCGGTGCTGAGGGCACAAGTTCATGGCGTTCGGTATGTGGTATGTGAGTTCCAGGGGAATAGTAGAACTCAAGAAGCTATAGTCTGTGAATTTAGGGGATTTCTGCCAGGCGTCCACCATACAGGGCATGGTATGCTTGCTTAGGTAGCATGATGGGATGCAGAGGCTTTGAACAGAGCCCTGGTGGGAGGAGATGATGGCTCTATGGATTTCAAAATCATCGAAGAGAGATAGCTGACGACAGTCGAGATTAAGGGGCACGGCGCGCCATAGACGGCGCCACCGAATATAGTACTTGGGTGCGGCAGCAATCCTTGGTGGGGAGAAGCGAGATGATCTCCCCAAGGACGGCGCCCGGGAGATCGCTGATGCGGTTCACCCGAGATTCTATGGGTTCCTGGGATCCGATGGGGGCGGGGTCGCCACTTCTCCCAGCACTGCCGGGTGTGGGATGTACAACAGGCGTCGCCACTGGAGGGAGCCTCATCTTCTTGGCGCTGGGGTCAGCCGACTCCATTTTCCTCGAGGGCCTCGCGTCGCGCTCACGGATTTGAGCAGAGTAACGAATGGCAAGCCTAGTAATAGTGCGAGTGAAGAAGAAGGGGAGCTGGGGGTTTTCTGTAGGAGTGAGGAAGAAGGGGATCTGCGGTTTTCTATAGGTGTGAGGTGAGGAATTTGGGGGTACGAGTGGAGCGAGCTGACGTGAGCTGGGTGGGAGCGAGGAGGAAGAAGAGCACCCAGGTTTTTTTTGGGGGGGGGGGCGGTGTTCTGGGTGTGGGTAGCGCCTCTCATTCAGTAAATATATGGGCTTTTGAATTGATTTTACTATTTACTAGTGCGGATGGTCTGTTTTGTCTTGGTCCTAGAGAAACAATTACTACTAGTACAGTGGAGATACTCTACAGCTACCCAGAAAAACAATTACTACTAGTACAGTGGAGACACTACCGCTTATGGCTCCTCCTAGGTCATTGAAACGTCTCCCTCTACTGAATGTTGTTATACTTTTGTTCACCGACATGCAGGCCATGCAGCATGCGGGCCCAAATGCCATCCACCAAATTAGAAGGCAGTATGCATGCGGAGAGTCACCCCTGGTCGTAGCGCGGCAGTAACGAGCCGTCGTATCACAAAACCCCACCTCCCCGCAGTCTAAGTTTGACGGACGAAGCAACCATCATTTCACTCTTCACTGAATCCCCTTCTCCCTCACCGTCTTCAAGAAAGGAAACACTCGCATATGCCACTGTTCTTCTCTCCCAACGAAGGGAAGGTAAGCGGATCCGTGATGTTGGTATATTTTCGTTCAGAGAAAAAAAGAACTTTTGCAAAGCAGTAACCGATCCTCACTCTCTTTTTTGTTTCATTGTCATTGCGTTTGTGTTTTCCTTTCAGTGGTCACCAAGTATTCGTCAGCTTCATGACGGACCAAGGAGAACCAGGCAAAGATCTGCCGGTATTAGAGCAGACGCGAGAGGTTGATCCCCATGAGACACAGAGCTCCAAGAAGATGGAGGCAGCCACCGAGCCGACCCCAGATACGCTCACGGCCACTACTGAGATGGTCAATGCCC
>NC_041389.1:137319611-137342716 GCF_002162155.2 Triticum dicoccoides
AGCTGCCCAAGGTGATTTTCTTCTTTGCCGATCTCGATTGTGGTTTTTCATCTAAGTATGTGGTGATTAATAATGCAAAATTTTATTAGCTTCGATGCCATGCTATACATAGTGGTTTAAATAACTTGTGTTTCTTATACTGAAAAGTAATTCAGAATTTGTTTCTGTTTCAGTTAGAGCCCTGATGCAGACAAGTATTGTGTGGTTGTACATGTCACTCCTATGAGGCGGATGACCTGAATATACGCACTAGGAAAACAGAGTTCTTAGGCTGTTGGATCCTGGAAGCCATTTGCGGTTATACCAATGAAGAGTTGTTTTCTAGCCTCACTGTTGTCAGGCGTGTTGTCCAGGGTGTACTGAAGCACAAGAAGTTCAAAGCTACTCCTTCGTTTGTGAGGCATACTATTCTTGTCAAGCTTACGCAGGAAGATGACGTGGCATGCCTCCACAAACAAGTTTATCAGTGGCAAGGCCACAAGGTTGTCTTCATGAAGGTTCACAGGATTGAGCTACTACGGGACGTCCTCGATGATGTTCATGGCAAGGTCCGTCTTGTGTCCAGCCCAAATTAGATCAAGGCATGAAATAGTTTCCCCAGCTAGTGTTTAATAGTAGTTTGGATTGAGTCTAATTATCCGAACCTTCCCTGTTATCGACCCCTCTGGGGCTAGTACTCTGTTTGAATCCGTCTATGGGAACTACTGCTACTTTTGTGTGCTCGTAAATCATGTGAGAACCATCGTAATTGTTGCCGAAACAGATGCGTCCTCACTAGTTTTTTCATGAATATGGCATGGTAAGACATAAGTTGTCACGGATTATCATACGAGCAGTGTGTGTTTTGATGAAATAGGGCACTCGTTCGAGAACTGTGCGCTGACGTATACATAAGTACTTGTAAACATTGTTGGTGCTACCCCACTTGTAAGCAGTTGTGCAAAACACGACACATTGGCTCAGCTCGCTTCAACACTAGGCTATCGATGAGCTAGCAATCAACAATCTGCTGTCTGACATATAAGCAACTATGTATCTTGTTATAGTGGTTCATGCAGTTAACTAAGGCCACAATGTAATAAATTCCAAACGTTCACACGCTAGTCCAGCGCTCATGTGGAACACTCACATTAAACTCGTCTTCATAAAAAACTTGAAAAGCATAAGTTAAGCAATTATATACATCTTAATTATTCATAGAACATAACAAACATATACTAGTTCACAGCAAAAGACAAAGTTGTGAGAAGGTTTACAAATCAGGAAAAAAACAAGCAAGGCTTCTCTGAGCAAAGGGCCTCCCGGCAGGCTTAAATTTCCTGGAGTTCACTCTGGTTTTTTCTTGTTGGCACCATCTAGGGTTAGGTTCTCTCATTCCAGAATAACCAATTATAATTGTGGTCTCACCTGGAATGCTGAACTGAACCATGCAGTGTACTGACCAGGTGAAATTCTTGTGCATTCCACTAAATTTAAGCACTGCTATTTGCAGAAATAAGCAGACCACAATGCCTCTTATCCGTGCACCTGTCCAAAAAACCGCCGTGCAGCCGTGCTAGCTAGTCCTCGGTCCATGGATGAACTGGTAGAAAGTGCATTCCGGACTAGGATGCAGTTGTTTTCGCTTGTCCCTGCACTGCAATCAGGAAGTAAAACGTACGAATCAGCTTCTTTTAGATTGCGTTGGTCATTCTACCTTAGTTACTACCAATGTAGAGATACCTTGAAGATGGGAGGTTAGACGACGACAACGAGGGATAGCCATCTCATTTGCGTAGTTGTACTAAAACTGAGGTGTGTGCTTTTGATTGCGCGGATAGAAACTATACGGAGACAGACATCCCGAAATGATATGGAGATAGACATCCCTGTTTGCGCAAATACGAAATACGGTTATTTAAACAGTGATAGATATTTGCAGTGGCGTATGATTAACAGCAGCATCTATTGTGTTATAATTGGCACTAGATTGACAGCATGACGAGTCCTTAAGTAAGTAACATCACATCACATCAACAATGCCACTAGATTAACATGCACAACAATAGCATTAGTATTACTGTCATGAGAGTAGCACATGGTCAATAAATGTGCAATTAAATTTGTGCAGTTCCACTGCGATGAAGCAATGCTAGTGGTGTAAGATTTAAGTGTAACTGCAAAAACACAATTCATGGGAAATAAAGCAAGATGGAAGCACTTCATAAAATGGTGGTGGCATCGCTTCAATTTATCGATGGCACTAGACCATTACTTATAGTGACATTAGGTGGCATTTCTTAATGCTTCATGTGATTTTACATTAACGGTAGCGATATGGGCGTAGGGACAGCAGGTATCTACTACTTTCCCCCGTTTCCTCTTAGAACCAAGTCCTAGATTCATGCTACAGCTTTCCCACTTTCTTCCCTGTTTGAACCAACGCTTAGAGTCGACTGTATGAACTAGCTTTACCTCTAATAATAGTAAAAGTCTAGGTGGCTTTGGAACAGTGGACGGAAGTAGAAAAAGATCCACACGAAGGGAGCTGGGGCAGTAGAGCAAGGCAGGTTTCGAAGGAATATATACCTGAGGGTCGTCGGCATGTGGCAAAGACGGCGTCGGGAGGCCGCATCTTGGCCACAATACCGTAGGGAGGAAGAAGGGGTCGGAGGTCCTCCCGAGCCGGTGCTCTCTCGGAGAGAACGGTACGGCCACCGATCGGGACGCGCGGGCAGCCGTTGGTCTCCTCCCTCGCCGCCGATGACAGTGTGAATGATGGACCTACACCCCTGCCCCGGTCAAGGTTGTCCGGCCGGATTTGTGACCAGCCATGAGCTAAGAGGGAGTGTGGCCACCTATGTCTTGATTAGATCTGGAGAGCATGAGAGAGTGAACGAGAGGAACCCTAGTAAAGCAAGCGCTAGGGCTCCTGCTTATATATATAGTGGAGTGATTTTGTTGTACCAGCTTCAAAAAAATGCGCTCCTACGTGTACCCGTGAGTGGGTGTGAGAGAACTAGTGTGTGCGTGCACCGCTTCTCTTCGTGAGAGTACAATATACTATGCCCAAAGAACATTCGCCGCAAGAGTAATAGTATAAGTGTGTGACGTGTGAGCTAAAATAAAATGTGCGCGACGTCTTTTGTTTTTTAGAAGTTCTAAGGGTAGGGTGTGAAGAGCACGTATGTGCGTGACGTCTACCTATAGATAGATGGTGGGTGCAACGTGTGAGTCTGCGAGAGGACTCGGGAGAGTCGTGACTCATGAGGGTGCGTGTGCGTGAGAGAGAGGGGGGCACGTATCAATGCAATGCATGTGTCCGTAAATCATTATCTGACAAACGTTCGCCACAACCTTTTCCTGACAAACGTCGTAAGAACCGTTAGATCGGCATCCGACAGTGTCAGTTTTGCCATGTCATTTAACAGAACAGCCACTCCTCCTACACGCAAATCTTCCACATGAGTGTTAGAAACCGCCGTATGCTCCCTCCGTTCCGAAATGCAATGCATATAGCTTTATTGAAAATTCGAACCTCACAAACTTTTACCGAGTTTTCGTGTACCAAATTGCACATGTAGAATACCCAGTATATATCATTTCATTCATCTTAGAGAGGTAACTATAAAGATGGGCGAGGAGTCTACAAAGAAAGACCATCTTATCACCCGCGGCAATTTCAACCATCCTTTGGTGTCGAGGAATATCATAGGAACTCTATATGATATGATTTTTATAGGATTTTTTCCTTTAGAGCCAATTAGTTCAGAGAAATAGATTCATATACTCCACATTTCAAAGGAAATAAACATGATATCATTTCTATAGCTTTAGAGCCACTTGGTTCATATGTATGGATTCCTATACTCCCTTAATTTCAAAGGAAAATAAACATTAGCGTATATTCAATAGAAAATTTCCTATGATATGAACCAAATTACATCTCTTTTCTAATCCCTCCTCATAGGAATTGAGATACATGTCATCTCTAGATTCAATAGAAAAGTTCCTATGATGTGAACCAAATGACATCTCTTTTCCAATCCCTACTCATAGGAATTGAGATGCTCCATGTCATCTCTTTCCCTACAACTTCCATGTATACATCTTCTATTCCTAAATAGATAGTACAACCCACTAGTAGCTTTCTTCCAAAACATGCAACTATGGCACAAGAACTATATAGTGTGCCAATAACTTTGAAAGATGGTCGCTGGATGAAGCTAATCCGATAGTGCAGAGATAGGAAAATCCGAGCACTACTGGCCGTTGGGTATCATCAACATTCCACCAGATCTGCCACATGTACAATTTAGAACACTCCATGGTTGAACTTAAGCATAATGCACAAACCTCAAAACACAAGCACTTCTCCTTTGTTCTAGAATCTTCTGTATCATAATTGATTATTTTTTTCTAAATGAATTGCCATTATTTGTTTTTTACTTTATGCTTTACAATGCACAACACCATGAATCTTAACATTTTTATAAAACTAATTGATTTTGAATGAGATGACCTATAAGAACTAAACGAACATCTACATCATGTATATATGACTCAAAGCTTTACATGCTATAGTGTGTATTTATTCATAATTTGGTTTCGAAATCTCATGCGTTCAATACATGTGTACCTTACTAGTTTTGAGTAGAGTAGTAAATTTCATGCAGCCCCGGGTATATCAAAATGCAGGGCCCATGCATCATTGCCTTTCGGTCGAACCTACGTCCACAATTTTTTGTACGTACTATATCTCCACTGGTCCCCGAACCCAAAATGCTGCCTCGTTCCTGTAAAACCAAGTGGCCCACACATATTTAAGGCGTCGACTCAACCCGTTTACTACGACATGGCCCCGCATGCCGTAGTACTCCTACAACCTCTACCGCCGCACTCATCATTGGTTTTCTTAAAGAGGACGAGGGAGAAGCCGATTTGTAGTGGAGGCACTTTCAAAAATAAAGGATCTGTAGTGGAGACCCCTACCCTAGGGTGCCCTAGGTAGCTGCAGCACGCATCATTGTTTTCTCTTTTCTTTATGCTCTTGCGCCCTAGAGTGAAATGATGGTTGCTTCGTCCGTCCAGCTTAATGCGGGAAAGGTGGGGCTTTGTGATTTGACCCCTCATCACTCATTTTCTACTACCGCGGCGCTACGACCGGAGTGCCTCCAATTCCAACCGCTGCTCCGAACTGTAATTTGGTGCATCGCACGTGGAACAAGACGGTGGATGAGCCACATGTCGGCCAAAGGGGTCCTGTTAAGTGTGTCGCCATTTCGTGAGTGGACTGACCCTGCTTGAGTTGCTTCGCCAACACGACAGGAGCAGCCTACCACTTGGTTTTGCTCCTTGGTGAATCTCGACTATATTGATCTAAAAAGATACGTGATGAACTACCCTCTCGGTCTCGGTATTTTATTTTTAGGCGTCTCGGTTTATAGGGCCTGCACGTAGTTCTAGGTCATCCATTTGACTAACAAAATATGAGTTACTATGTCACAAAAAGTATATCATTGGATTCTTAAGCGGATGTAGTTGTATTTAAAAGTCGAGGGCGGGGCTTTTCCCGCGCGGTAAGCGGGACAGTTCCGCCTAGTCGGTTCGACAGAGACGCGAGAAGATAACGGAGTAGGCTGCTGCAAACATAGGGTTGTGTGATTTGACAGCGAGTTACTGCTGGACAGGTGGGGCCCCGTGATTTGACTTGCCATTATCATTTTAACTGCGGCGCTACGACCGGCGTGAGTCTCCTGATTCCTGACCACCTCCATATAGGTGCCTCTCCCAATGCTCCACCATGTAGTAGAGGCTGACTCTTGCATGAGAGCCCACTTCTCCACTTTTTCCTTGCCTCTCTTTCCTCCACATATGCAAAAATGCCTTGTAAAGCGCACTATTGTACTTACTTGCTCCTACAGGTGCTAAGCTTGCCACATAGGCATAAAGTCTGATCTGGCAAGTTATTCAAGAAGAGAGAGACTAGTTTGGTGACCCAAGGAAGAAACGGTGCTAAGCGCATGTACCTAGGTGAAAATACAATTTTGAGTCTATAGCTAATTAAATGAAGCAAACTTAGCAACAAAAAACTAATAAGCACACCATTTCATTGGAAGAGGTCACTCCTTGGCAACCTTATAGCTAACCTTGTTGTAGTATGAGTGACTAAGTGATGACTATGTATGACATGCCAACATCAGATAGCCTAACGCACCGTGTTAAATCTCCAAGGGCGCGACCGCGCGAGCGACGCGACGGTCGTGGTAGGCGCGACCATGATACGGGCTGCTGGCAGCCCTTGGATCTGGGATCAAATGGTCGCATGCTAAGTTGCTGAAAATTTGCAGAATAACCCTCGTGGATAGGATATTCACCCATAGGTCCAGAATCACGCCATGCAACCGTTCGACCTCAGATCGAAGGGCTCTTGGAAGCCCGTATCATGGGAGAATGGAAAGCCACTACCCTGCCGTTCACACGCTGGCAGTTCGCTCCTACTCGTCCCCGCACGTCCTTTAATACTACGGCGGTTCGCTCCTAGTCGTCCCGTCCTTTCACATTACGGCAGTTCCACTAATCCTAACCCTCCTCCCAAATCCATGGCATCCCAAATCTCCACGATCGGCGGTGAGTACAAGGTTAGAACCATCACTGGCGATGAGTTTGATGTCATCTACACCTGTTCTTCCGCGACGGTGAAAGGATGCCTTTCTCGCTTCAGATGCATGTTTGAAAACTCAGATGATGAGTGGGTCGATGGGCTAGAGGTTGAGTACACCACAGTCCTGGGACGAGAGAAGGATCTAAAGGACGAAGAGAGGATGAAGCCCGCCGTGATCCAGGTTTGCGTGCATGACTTATGCTTGGTCTACCACATATGCCATGCCGATGTTGAATGCCTGGATTTTAAGAACTTCCTCGAGAGCAACCTCGTCAAATTCGTTACTGTAGACTTAACGAACGACAAAGAAGTCCTGGGTCGGATAGGCCTCGTTGTAGGCAACCCCTTCAACCTCTAGAAGAATCGGCTGCTGCCCTCTCGTCAGCCTTCAATGCTAACCCTAGCAGGAGCCATGGTTCATCCTTCGTACATAAACTGGAGAAACCTCATTTTTTAAAAGTATACATTTTTGAAAAGGCTAGAGTACTGTTCATCACATATATAGCCAGTTAAATTCTCAACCTAGAACGACGTGCATGCCATGTAGTAAACCGATACAGAGGAAGTATAGTAATAATAAGGTGATTTTACCGAGCGATCGGCGACGGAGCATGGCCTGTCATGCGGTCCCACATGTCATGATGTACCAAGGCGATGCGCGTGTCCCTCTTGTGGCAGAAGCAATACTACGTGGTTTGAGATGATGGCAAACCGAAGTGTGAAATAATGGTTGCTTCGTCCGTCTGGGAAGGTGCGGCATTGTGATTTGACGTCTCATTGCTCATTACTACTACTGGGCCGGTACGAGTGGGGTGCATCCCCCCTGCTGTTCTGCACTGTTATTTGGTGCTTGACACGTCGACTCGGTTGCTATATGTCCCACATGTCAACGACAGGAAGTACAAAATTCATGAAAGGGAGCATCGACGGAGGAGTATACTACAGAATTCATGAAAGGGAGCGACTTAGTTTTGGAAAAATCTGTTTTTACGGAGTACGTACCCACTAGGGTTTATAGGGCTCATCTAAAAAACATTTGTTTTTCCATTTGATAACTCTCAATTCTACTACTAGTAGTAGTACCATTACATGTTGGATTTCGAGGTGCGTTAGATCACCCGACGCAAGCAGTGTCAAGAGGAAACTAACCAATGCATGTAGAAGTTCATGGAAATTTAGTGGTCATGCATGCATTCATTCTAATTAATGCCTCGGTAAACATAACTTCTTCAGAAAAACGAGCATACTAATTACTTGTGCAAACTACGAAATTAATTCGACCACTCACCGTCTATCTTGGTTGGAGATATTTTGAAATTGAGCCATAAACTAGAAAGGAGGGAGTAGTAACTTTTGTCTCGATTACTATTTGTGGCCTTGTATAGATGCAAAATGTATTTTTATAGTGGCCTTGTATAAGTAAATGGAGGGAGTACTAACCATGGTACAAGGGAGTAGTAAAATCTTCTCCTGGTGCTGCGAGCCACCGCGCGCGTGGGCGAGGGAGCGGTCGTAAGGCGTACGGTAGTAGGAGTACTACTACTACTACTCGTAAGCAAGCTTCATCTCATCCTGTGAGCCGCCGTGCTCATGGGCGGGGGAGACGGCGTACTAAGCAATCTTCTCCTCGTTCTGCGAGTTGACGAGACACATCAAAAGTACTCCAGTCACCACCACGCCCCACTCCTCCTCACCTTATCTCTCATCTTTCTCCCTCCATTTTTATATACAAGGGGCCACTATCAAAATTACAATTTGCAGATATAGAAGGCCACTAACACTAATCGATTCAATATTAATGGTGTTTGCCTCGTGGTACCAGCAAAGGAGGACATTAATTATCCCTTGCATGCATGCGGGATTTGTAAAAAAATGCATCTTGATGTTCCGTGCAATGCACGGGCATCTTGCTAGTCCATGAAAACAACACATGGCAAAATTCCACGGCGAACGAGGGATTTGAATCTGTTGGGAGGGGTTGTTTGGATCTTGCCCAGGGTAGCCAAAATATTGGCGACCCTTTTGTCCACCGGTGCCTTTGCCACCAATGAACGAGGAATCGCTCGGGTGCTCATGTTGTCATGCATCCTCCAGCGCGCACGTTGGAGACGAGCTCGCACGAGCTGTGTTTTTTTTGTCCCACAACGACGCCCGAGCCGCCCGCAGACCGACCGGCGACCCGCAAATTACGCCATCCAACCGTAGCCGCACACATTATGATAGCAACTCAACCAACCGGACAAAATTCACGCAAACACGTAGACAAACTGATATATCATATAAACAACGATGGAAATCATATAAAATACCGGATTTTCGTACAAACATGACGGATTTCATTACATTTAAATGAACTATGCGGTGCTAGTTCTGGACAGCACAGGTATATAATACCTGGCCTAAATGGTCGCCCGCCGATCGATTTGTGTTCCTCATGTCCGGCAGCATGATCACCGGACTGCCGGGGGCCCCGGAGGTATACGCTTCAGCGCAAAGGACGGCTCGCTTCCCCACTGCCCAACTGATATCATTGGCTATTGCCGAAGATGATGGTGGCCGACACCGGTTCGATTTCATCACCGGCCACTACTTCGCCATGGCCGGCACCGGCTCGAGTTCATCCTAACATTCCCCTCTTCCGTGGAGCCCATGCAGGGTCGACGAAGGTCCTCGCAATAAAAGGATCCGGCAAGACACCTATTGTGTACGCCGGCGTCGCCTCCGCGGTGGCCTTCATGGGACCCAAGCGGCGGCGGCCTCCCATGTTCTACTTTTCCTTGATGATGGCGGCGGACGCGGAGGCGCTGGCCACCGACTCGTCGCTCTCCGTGCACCCGGCTTCTGTCGCTGCTTGTATGGCGCGGCCGCCGGCATGGGAGTCTTGGCCACAGAAACGGGAGACGCGGTACGAGGCGGCGGCATGGACGGCAACAACGACGCCCGTGGGCCGCTCCTCGTCGAGCTGGCCTGGAGCGGCGAGTTGCTAAACCACGCGCCGGCTTGGGGCAGCAACTGGGTCCGTCGGGCGAGGGGCGGGAGGTGGATCAGTGAGCTGCATAGATCGTATCCGGCAGGCTAACCGGTAGGCTTGGATGCGGAATAACTACTCTTCGTAAGCCATTGTAAGAGTGGACAAAACGCTGGAGGAGATAGGGGAGCGGCGGAGGTGTGCGATTCTTGGCCGGCGTTTGGCCTCGTTTAAATAGGAGATTAAATAGATGGCGGACGGGAGGAGCTCGGCTTGCATTGCGTTTAATGCCGGCCCGGTCATGAACGGACGTGTGTCCAGAGTGGGTTTCTCGGCTTCCACATGGGCGGGTTTCATGGAGGCGTTTGAATGCGGCAAGGAGGCGTGTTCAGCCGGGCGTGCAGCGAGTGGCACCCTCGACTCTGACCTAGGACACCACGCCATCCTTCCACTGACGTGTGGGATCTTTGGGTACATGGCCTACAAGTCAGTGACCTAACGCAGGCAGCACACAACAGAGGAACCTTTGGTGGGCCAGGGCGGTCAGAAGCGGGCATTTCATAAACCGATGATTGTTCATTGAGTGTGACGACATCTTTTTCATGTAGATAAGCCTACTATGTTGATAGCCCGTCTGATATGTTGTTATTCATAAAGACCGCTGCAAACATCAACGTTCTGCTTATCACAGATAAGATTGATTAATACCCGTAACAATCCATGTCCTTAACAAAGGGTGCATGCACGTATAGGTTGAGCGTGTGACTTGCGTCGTGTGCTATGTGCATGCAGGCGTGCGAGTGTTGCGTGCGTGCAAGGGTATGTTTCAGTGTTGCATGCATGGGTGCGTACATGCGTGTGTTCGTGAGTGCATGTGTACGTGTCAGTGTTGGACACCAGCATTCGTGCGTGTGTACGTTATGTGTACGTGTCAGTGTTGCATGCCTGCATGCGTGCGTGTCTTGCGTGCATGCATGTGTACGTGCGGGGTGAGGCTACACGTCAGTGGACTGACTTTTTCATCTCTGGTCATTAGATTTTCCAGCCGGTGGATATGAAATCAAGGGCCTCCAGTTTATCATCAAATTCCACCCCCCGTGAGCTGCCAGCCACCACCGGCCGCGGCCGGCCCGTGCCGCCACGCCGCCCCGCCCTCCCCGAAACCAGTCGCCACCGCCGGCCCGCCGCCGCACTGGCCATCCCTCTAGCCCCCCCCCTCGCGCCGAGCTTTTTCTCCGGCGATCCCCACCCCACCACCATATCAACGCCACCCAACCGCCGGCGACTGCCAACCAGAGGTCTCACGACTTCGAATACCCACCGACCACTAATTTATTACCATTTCTGTCCTTCATATACGCGCTGACGGGTGGGCCCTATGGTAATGTGCGCTGCTGAATGTGGACCGTTTGACTGGTCAATTGATCGTGTTATCAACAAATTACGGAGCTGTATGGGAAGCCAGTGACTGAATGATCACCCTAAAATGTACTCCTATTTTATTAACACAGTACAAACTCAAACTACCATTTCTTTCTTTCATATACGGGCTGGCAGGTGGGCCCCATGGTTACGTGCCCCGATGGTGCAACACTAGTTGCGCCGTGTGGAACGTTTGACTGGTCAATTGATTGTGTCATCAACAAAATACAGAGTTGTACGGGTGAGCCAGTGACCGTATAATCATGACATGTATTTGTTTAACATGGTACAGATGCAAGGGCTCATATATACGCGCAAGCACTCACCGCTATAAGCGCACACACGCGAACCCTACCCCTATGAGCACCTTCGAGAGAGAGGGCCAGCATATATGATCTTGAGATTTTACGAAGTCACCATAGGTGCCTCGTAGTCGAGTGGAACGTCTCCTCCCACTGAACGTACATCGCCGGAAAATACTGAAATTAACACAAGATAAATGCGAGCACCAGGACTTTGACCTTGGTGGGCTCGAGAAACCACTGTCCTCCTAACCATCCAACCACATGTTGGTTAGCACGAAAGAATGTATGTGGTGACCGTGATGAGCTTATTCTGAAGTCTAGTGACCATATCGTGATTTCGCTTCAAATACAATGACCGTAAGTGTCGTTGACAAAATACGGAGCACGCATCAAATGCAAAGTCCGTTAGTCTCATCAACAAAATATGGAGACGTATCATGGGCTAGATACCGTTGTACTATTGTATATGCTTATTCTCTTAGTGGCCGATTGCGTGTGTGGTGTGGTGGGCACATCATTTCTAGTTGTGGTGGGTCAACATGAAGACTCATGGGTCGGTTCCATCCTGCGCCACATATAGGTTGGACCGAGACGTGTTATACAAAGACCCATGTGGAGGACTCGGCGTACAACATGAAGCTACCAGAGTTGCGGAGGACTCTATCCCCACTGGTGATAAGCCGACTATATATGATTTGTAACCCTAGGCCCCCAGTATGTTATACAAGCTTGGGGGCTAGTTCGTCGATAGTATACACACACGCACAATACCTGGTATTCATGTGTACTTTATACACACCCCTATCACTAATATACAGTACCAAGAGTAGGCTCTTTCTTCAACTGCAAGGGTCCGATCCGAACTAGGGTAAAACTTTGCCGCGTATTACCATCCAGCCTAACAGCCTGGGATATCCTACTGAATGATATGATGAAATCATATCTGCCAATTACTAAGAGAGAGGTGTGTTTGGGGGGTGGGGGGCAATGTGTGCGAGAGAGGCCTAAAGTTAATGTGCGTGCGAGAGACACGTAGGCACATATATGTGCATATAGAGGGCTAGTAGAGACTGTGCGTGTGTATATATGCATGTGAGAGAAATAGTGTTTTCCAACTGAGATTAGTGAAAAGAGTGGTACATAGTAGTCAGAAAGAGAGAGAGAGAGAAACAGAGAGAGCATGTGCATGAGACACCCTGACACCCTGAGAGAGATTGTGAGCATGTGTGAAAGAGAAATGCCGATGCATATAAAGTGTATGCACTTATGTGTTAGATAGAGTGATATATAACGCATTTGTGAGAACAGGCCGAGGCATAGTGCATCTATGTGTAAAAGGCGGTTCTACGCATTAAATTGAAATATAAATGGCATTATTATTTTTGGATGAGATCATGAATTTTGCAAATTGCATATGGACGAAAATCGGTCTATCAGACACCCATACTATATTGAATTCTAGCATGTGCATGTGTTTATTTCATATTATCGATCCATAGAGTGAGAGTGGTTTGAAATACAAGCAATGGATGCTTTTGTAATTCATATATAAACATTAATTAGTGCACTCCATGTTGTTAGTGTGAAGTACTTTATACATTTGTCACTTGCATGGATACATTCCAAATTGCTAGCTACGAAATAGAAGACATGTCGAATTCAACATAAAGGGGGTTTCGAAGATTCGAATTCATAGGAAGTGCATTCATCTATTCGAACCCGAGATAATGGCATTTGTAAATCAGATGTAAAAGGGGGCATCAATCTTTGTTGTGAGTTTGAACATGCTATATATATTCATACGCATATCTAACTTTTTTTTGCAACCAAGGAGATTATATCTGGAACCATGCATGAACCGAGGTAAGTTGCATATTTTTTAATATATACTCATCTAAAATGTATATTCAAATGTACCCCCGTCATTCCAAAATAATCGTAGCTTTAGGATTTTCAAGAGTCAAGATTTGTGAAGTTTGACAAATCCTGAAAGTTCAATTCAAGAGAACCGAAAACGTTAATGCTTCTGCTCCCAAATATTGAATGAAGTGCCAAATAGGCCTCTGGTCACTCGAAACCGCGCGAGACTAATGTTTGGTGGTAGGAAATTACTGTCCTGACTCTGCCCCGTGTAGCCTATCGGCTCGATGACCAAAGGTCTAAACCGGGGTAGGTTTGTAACTTCACCAAGACGCCAGTCTCAACCGCCTCCGAGAAGCATTCATACGCCATGGGCGCCTAAACACCCATGCGCTCGGCCGAAATCTACCACACCCACATTTGGGACACCTGACATGACTGTCCTACCCCCAACCCGCAATATGTCCGAAATTTTAGATGGGGGCAAAGTTTGTAACTTTCCCCAAATTTCAAACAAGCGCGTCTCAAACCGAAACATTGTTCCCCCTTAGTTCCCCGCCTCCCTCCGTTTCCCCATTCATACTCCGTGGGCGTGAAAACACCCTCTCCACCAGCCGCAAAACCCCAGCCTCCTCCGTCCTCCACCCCATAGCGGCAAATCCACCGCCGCCCTCCTCCATCATGCCGGAGCCGGTACCCCGACGTCGTCACCCAACACAACCGCAACCACAACGCCCTCAAGGACTTAGCAGCTGAAGCCGAGGCAGAGCTGCCTCCACGACGCCGACGTCGACGTGCGCCGTACCAGAACCACTCCGACCAGGCCGTCCTGCGCCTCACTGCTGCGGCTCCACTGTCGCAACCGTCCACCGAACAGGAGCTGTTCCCACTATGCCGTCGTTCATCGCCTCGGATCTGCTTCCCCACCACCAACAGACAGCCACCGCACCACACTCAACAACTTGGCCATGGGTTTGTCCAAGGCTGCACCGTCCTCCACAACTTCTGGTTTCCGGCGAACCACAAGAAGATCGTTGGAAAACAGAAGGAGGGCACAGCACTGCCATCAGAAAGAGGTACTCCTCTTCCCTTATTCGGGCAAATCTTACGTCTCCGCTCACACCGTATTCATCCCACGAAAGAAACTAGTTGAGCGCTTCTTACTGCATCTTCTTCGTGATACTAAATGCACAAGGTTTCCTCCCATTTACTATTTCACCTTTGCTAGAGGTTAGTAGCCCGCCTGGATTTCAATTCAGGGTCAGTCAAACCATAATTAAAAGAAGGAGTACCCGCTTAGGTGCGCGGAGCACCTAGTCCGCCTGTTCCCCGGGGAAGCGGCGCATCGGTGTCTATCATAGGGGTGTGGGGTGCAGGAGCTGCTTGTGCCCGATCTGGAGGTCGGCGGGGCTTGAGTGGATGGCCGGGGGCGGTTCCAAGCACGGCGATGCAGTGCGGTCGAGGTGAGGGCGCAGTCAGGGGAGGAATACTGGGCCGTTGGTCACTGGCGTTTCGAGGAAGATCGTCAACACTGACTGGCTGGCGGTAGATGAAGGCGATCTGCCCGTTCTTTGTACATCAGACGGTGCAGAAAAAATGGACTGACCTATTTGCTTTCAGTCGGCTGTTATTTTCATAGAATCATGTAGTAATTTAGTGTGCCATGCATGTTGTAGAGCTATCATATGTCTCCCGCCATTTATTTCTCACCGACCTGCTATCTGCTACCTTTACACTGTACTAGTTGTGCACACACTTCAGCCATACTCACACTATTGTTTTTTTATGCATGGGTATTTCAGACTCTAACGCAGTGTTGATGAATGCAGAAAAGAAAAGACAGAAGTCACTCCAGTGTAATTCGAAGATAAGAACTAAGTGTTTCAGCGCTCTAATGGGTGCAGTGCCAGCAGTTGGAGACAGTAAACGTAGCTCTGCAGTTGATGATCTCAATTGCCACACACAACCATCCCAGGTGCTTGCTTTAACTTCGCGCTGTCAAATGTGGTTGCATGTTGAATATGGTGTCTAGCTTGTATTGCTTCCAATTTGGTTAAATTGCATCTTCTTACTTTACACATTATACCTTTGATAATGACATGCCTTCCTGTTTTTGATACATACTACATATGTCTATTAACCATGTTCGTACATCAAACTAATGCTCTTTTGTATCCCTCGTCAATCACTTATGATGAGACAGTCACCCGAGTGGGTTACTGTGAGACGCCCTACTCGTTTAAAGAGTGCAGTGTCATCCTCCCCACATGATTCTCAAGAAACAGCAAGGCTAAATGAAGGTAGTCAACGTAGCTCTCTAGTTGATCACCGCAATTCCCCCACCCCACCATCGCAGGTGCTTGCTCTTACTTGGCAGTGTGATATGTGCTTGCATGTTGCATATGGTGTCTACCTTGTAATGCTTCTAATTAGGGTAAATTGCATCTGCTTAGTTAACACATTATACATGTGAATATGACATGCCTTCCTGTTTTTGGTACATAGTACGTCTTTCTATTAACCATGTTCTTACATCAAACTACTTTTCTTGTGTATCCCTCATCAATGATCCTCATTTGTTAAATTGCATCTCCTTAGCTTACACATTACACATGTGAATATGACATGCCTTCCTGTTTTTGGTACATACTACATCTGCCTATCACACCATGTTCTTACATCAAACTACTGTTCTTGTGTATCTTGCATCTATCGCTTATGATGAGACAGTCACGCGCGTGGGTTAACATGAGACACAATACTCTTATAAAGAATGCAATTTCATCCTCTCCACATGATTCTCAAGAAACATCAAGCCTAAATTAAGATACTGAACGTAGCTCTGTACCTGAAGACCGCACTTCCCCTACACCACCATCACAAGTGCTTGCTCTAACTTCGCAGTGTGATATGTGGTTGCATGTTGCATACGGTGTCTAGCTTTTAATGCTTCTAATTAGGGTAGAGTGCATCTGCTTAGTTTACACACTATACCTGTGAATATGACATGCCTTTCTATTTTTGGTACACACTACATCTATGTGTTAACCTTGTTCTTACATGAAACTACCTCTCTTCTATATCCTGCATCAATCACTTATGATGAGTCACCTTTATTCGTTGCATATTGCATATTATTTCTAGCCTGTTGCCATGTATTCACTACAAAAAAATACACTTCCATGATGATACGTGTTTGTCATAGTAGGTCGCATTTTTTGTCATGCATGTACATCCATGACAAATTTATGACAGAATCAAGATAGTCATACCTGTGCTGTCGTAGAAGTGTTCCATGACATTACCAAAATTATCATCACGGAAGTGTCCACTTCCATGACGATAAATCGCGCGTCACAGAAGTGCTTTCGTCAAGGGTTACCGATACGTGGCATCCACCGTAACGGAATGCCATTAAGATATCGGGTCGGGTTTTGGATCCGATAACCCGTTAACAGCCCCGACCAATGGGGATTTTCCACATATAAAATCATCATTGGTTGGAGGAAACACGTGTCGGATCATCGCTAGGACAGATGTCATCCACTCATTGGACATAAGGCGCCTATGATACGTCGACACGTGGCATGGCCCAACAGAGGCCCATTGCTGTGAAAAGGCCGACCTGTTTGACTTGGTCAAAAGGTGGCGGGCCGGCCCATGGAAAGCCTGTTAACGGCCTGTTCTCATATAGCCCATTTACAGCCCGCTAACCCAAGGCCCGTTACGCCCTATTTGAATTAGGCCCAGTAGCGTCATCTGGGCCATCCAATATGATTCCAGCCTGTTTTCACTTTTGGCCCATGTATGGCCCATGACGTCTTTCGGCCCATGTGAGACCCTATGTAACTCTTGGCCTACTAAGGGCCCGTGGTGAAACTGGCCCATAATGAACAGTGTATCACTTTACACCCATTAAGGACCCGTGGTGAAACTGGCCCGTATAGAATAGTGTATCACTTTATACCCATTAATGGCCCGTTATTCTGTTGGACCGTTTCCAGCCCATGTTATCTTTCGGCCTTCTCAGAGCCCATTTAGTCTTGGGCTCATTTCCAGCATTCGTTTACTTACGGCCCGTTACTGTCATTTTCTACTTGTGGGCCAAATTCAGCCCGTGGTTGTAGTCAGCCCGTTTGTGATCCGTTAATACGTTGGGCTGTTTTCATAGCATCATCAAATACAGCCTATTAACGATGGCCCGTTATGATCGGCCCATGAACGAATGATTTCAACTCTAGCCCGTTTACGGCCAGAATGCGGTCTGTTTGGCCCATGTTTGGCCAATCGATCATACGGCCCGTAGAAGACCCATTGTTTCTACGGCCCGTAGAAGGCCCATTGTTTCTACGGCCCGTAGAAGGCCCACTATTTCTACGGCCCATAGAAGGCCCACTATTTCTACGGCCCGTAGAAGGCCCATTGTTTCTATGGCCCGTAGAAGGCCCACTGTTTCTACGGCCCGTAGGTCCAGTGTCACTACAGTAAATATTAGCCCATGGTTATTGTGGCCTAGTTTTAAAAAATAGGTTATTGCAGCCACTAGCAAACCACAGAAAAAGAACTGCACTGACTACAAGCAAACAAATAAACAAGACAATAAGGAAATAAATAAGCAAGCAACTTACACTAGGCTATCATGGCTATTACACATATTACATCCTCTGGGCATCAAAGTTCGCCACAAGTGCAAATATAGGGAACACAGCAGCATATAAACGCCGCAGCAAAACAAGTCTAGAACTGAAACCACTTCAGAAGAGCTCAAGAAACAATATCTTGGGTACCCATAATGCTGGCAAGATGCTTAGCAAGCTTATTAACTCTCTCTTGTTTGGCGCTTAAGTCCTCCAACGCTTGTTGTTGCACCAGAGAGTATGCATCTGAATTCTGCAGGGACTTCCTCAGTCCTTCGGCTTCCTGTCGCATAACATCGGATCGATGTCTTTCAACTTGAAGTTGAGACTCTAGAAGCCGAACTGATTCAGGCAACAAGTTCGAAGAGCTGGTGCCAACAGTGGTAGCCAGTAACTCGAACACTACATCAAGACAGGACTTTGGGGTTGTCTCAGTGTCTTCAATATAGTTTTTATCAGCTTTCTTGGAGACCAACAGGGATGTCTCACTATCTTGAACCTTATCTGCATTACTTCCTTTACCATTGCATAACAGGGTACTCTTCTCCAATATTTTATCCGTGTTCTAAAAGAGAAACAAACAAACACATCTCAGGTTTACAATGTAGTATATGAAACTCATTTTGGTAAACCAGTTCAGTAGTAAGGTGGGCAGGATAACAGCATGAAACAAACATATATCTATGTAGTATGGTCACTGTATGGTCTATATCATTCTAGTTTATGTTGCCAAATCAAGATAGATATAGTTCGAATCATATCTATTTAAGACAAAGCAGCATAGACAGAATATAAGTGTGGGAAACTACACAGCAATAACAACACTTGTAATGTGCATGGCATGAGAACATAACTGTTTATTCAATTGAAACTGAAATCAACATAGAGCAAGTTACAACAGCAAACAGCCAAACACGTTGAAGAAACAGGTTTAAGACATACCTGTTGCGCCATTGGAGTTTCAATTGCATCCTTAAAATTTGAAATTGGTTGGTATCAGTAAATACAGTGATGCAAGAGCAAAGTAGTATGAACCATAGCTACGGAACCTGACCTGAGAACAATTCTTCTTCTGCTTTAAGCGTTGACTTCGGGTTCGGAGTGGTGGTCCTCGTGATTTGGGCACTGCAGTTACCTTACTAACTGCTCGTGTTTGGGTGCTCTGTGGTGGAGACGGTGCTGTGTCAACAGGAACTGGGTGTCTATCTGCTGGGGTTGGGGTTAAAGGGGTGTAGCTGGTTCTCTTTCCAACTGGGTAGGGGTACAATCTGCATGAGTGTGGGTTATGTGTGGTGGGGCTGGTTCTTGGGCAAGTACAACTGTGGTTCTATTTGCATCGACAGGTAGCACGATCTTTTCTGAAGACCGTGTTTTTACTCCCACAGATACTACCATCACTCCCTCCAATTGAAATGGCTGATAAACCAGAAAAGTAGTTGAATGTACAAACATTGTAAGATAGACAGGTGCAATGGATAGTAGGGAAGAAAACAGGGCATGAAATAATTCACATTTATGTTGTCTAAGCAAACAGAATAGCGGGACATAATTTCACATATATGATGGCTAATTAAACATGATAGCATGACACAATTTCACATGTATGACGGCTAACTAAACAGGATAGAATGACATACTTCAAAATATGATGACTACGTAAACAGGATGACATGATATAACTATACGATGTGTCTATTAAAGTGGTTGGCATGCCATAAATCACAAACATGCCGTCGATGGAAACATGATGGCATGATATAATTCACGGATAGAATGACATAATTTAAAATATGATGACTATGTAAACAGGATGAGATGATATAACTATATTATGTCTTTAAAAAATGGGTTGGCATGCCATAATTCAGATACATGCTGTCAATGTAAACATCATGGCATGACATAATTCAAATATATGATTTATATACTAAGGAAGTGAGCAGAGGGCAATCGCATATATGATGTGTCAACTAAGGAGATGGCATTCAATATTGTGTATATGATGTAAAAACTAAGCATTGCAATACAACATATGCATTATATGAGTAATATAACCCTGCCAAGTTTGAGCATACACCTCAGGGGGATAATAGGATTGGTCATCTGCCTCTGAATCCTCCTCTGAAGAGCTATCTGTAACCAGCAAGATATCTGCTTCAGCAGGTAGCATTGTCTGCTCTTAAGACCTTGTTTTCACTCCAGATTTCTCCATCACCAATTCAAATGGCTGATGCACAGGAAGAGCAGTTGAATATACAAACATTGTCGACAAAAGTAATGAGAAATACAAAAAAGGATGGCATGATATAATTCACATATATGACGCTTTCCTAAACAGCATGGCATTGCATAATTCACATACATAATGCCTTGCAACAAGATAACATTGCATAATTCACATATATAATGTCTTGCAACAAGATGGCATTGCATAATTCACATATATGGTAATTAGACACTAAACAGGTGGCATTCACACAAAGCATGTCTAAACTAAGCAAATGACATAGCAATGCAAGATACCATACGCACGATATGAGCAACATAACCCTGCCAAGTTAGGGCATGCACCTCGGGGGGGGGATATGACTGGTCATCTGTCTCTGAATCCTCCTCTGAGGAGCTATCGGTAACCAGCAAGACACGCGCTTCCTCACATAGCATTGTCTGCTCTGAAGACCTTGTTTCCACTCCAAATTTTTCCATGACCATGCCGAATGGCTGATCCACAAGAAGAGTAATAGAATGTACTAAAATTGTTGAAAAATTTAACACGTAATAAAAAAATGATGGCATGATATAATTCACATATAAGATGATTGGCTAACCAGGGTGGCATTGCAAAATTCACATATATGATGCCTGGCTAGACAAGATGGCATTGCATGATTCACATATACGATAAAGAAACTAAACAGATGGCATTGACACAAAGCATGTCTAAACTAAGCAGATGACATCTTTAATGTATACAGTAAGCAATGCAAGGTACCATATGCATGATATTACCAACATCAGCATGCCAAGTTAGAGCGAAGACCTCATGGGGTAAATAGGAGTGGTCTTCTCCTTCTGAATCCCCCTCAGAACAGTTATCTTCCTCTTGATTATGATCCGAAATGGGTGGAGGGGGGCTGCCTTTGCACCCACCATGGAACGACCTCTGCATGAAATTTTATTGCCACGCAAGGCTCGTCTCTTTTGCTCTACATGATCAGTTCCATTGTGTACAATAACTGGCATGCATAGGAATAAAACATAGTGAGATTATGTAAGAAGTGCATGCACAAATCCAGAGTGATGGTAGCAAACTATGGATAGACCCAAAACCAATGATAGCAGGCAGATAATAGCTTTAGTTAAAAATACAGATAATGGCTCCTTTAATGTTGGTTTGCACCCAACATGAAACTCATAGTAGACACCGGAGATTAACCAGATAGTAGACAGATAGTACTGATTGCTGCCCCAATATGTACCCACAACCATTTAAAAACTCAAGTTTCAGCATTAGTTTGGACCTGACTCAGAGCCTAATAGGTGAACACGACGATAATGTAGCATGTCATCATATTAAGCGACGCATAACATAAGAAGACATGGAAGAGTGCGACCTCTCTTGCGGACCCGTGTAGTCCTCAAGGTCATCTGCTCAGTTGATGATGGTAATGCAGTTGTCGTGGCTGCCGGCGGTGGGGAAGAAGATGTGAGGCGGCGAAAGACAGTCTGGAGAACAGATCCCTGCTGTGGTGAACCCTTCCGTCGTTGGAGCAGCTGAGCTGGGGTGGAACACAACGCCGCAGGAGCAGGACAAACCACACAAGGTTTTCTCTGACACATATCTGTAACAGAAGTAATTGAGTAAGGGCTTGTTTGAATTTGAGGATTCTAACAATGCTGGGATAGGAAATAGACAGACATAGGATAGGAATGCACGTGCAAAATAGAGAATTTAAAAACACAGGATTTCTGCCAATCTGGGTGTTTGATTCACAACAATTGGAAGATCACAGGATGCAAAAAGCATGGTGAGATTAAGTCAAACCACAAGAAAACGTACGGTTATAATGCTATTATGCTACTATCTCCTAGTCTTGTGCTTGATGAATAGGAATATGAAAAGGAGGAGAAGTGGAAATTAGAATTCCTACGGTTTTTCTTTCAAGGAGACACTAAAGGAACAAATCCTACAGTTTTCCTTTGCTCCATTCCTTTGCACCAAATTCATGAAAAGTAGTACCATAGGAAACTTTCCAATTCCTATGTTTTTCATTCACTTTTCCTTTCAAGCACTGGCAATTCTAGTAGGTAGGCTTGAGCAAGGAAAATCCTACACTAAAAAAATGTTTTTGTGCTACTTCTATTACTTTGGACCCAGGCCACTGCCATACTAGCTCAACTCCCAGGCCCATCGACAAATGCACAGCTCAAACGCGCAGAGATAAATAATGATGGCATTCAAGAGAGTCCATCACGGATAGCTAAGTTGCCTGGTACCTCACTGCTTGTCATATAGTAGGATAAAATAATCGTATTTCCCGTTACTACGAGTGCTCAGTGGACAATATATATAACCTGTAGAGCAAAAAGGAGATGCAACAAGTGTACAACCTCTTTGGCGAAGCCATATCGATCTCAGCGTGATTGGGTTGGCCGGTGAGGATGCTTCGGCTAACTTTGCTGTCGGAGGAGGGGAAGAAGATCTTAGGCATCTGGAGATGGAGCCCGAGGTACTACTCCGCTATGATGGAGGGTTTTGTCGTTGGAGCAGCTCCGGTGAGTTGTACGACGCCGAGGCTGAAGCAGGACAAGAGAGACAAGAACAATGTTAACCTGAGTGGAATTCTAATAGCATCTCCAATACATGACGTAAAATACATAACCACAAAGTGCTAGATGTAAAATATATCAGCTACTCATCTTTGAACTTAACTATCGAAACTGAACTTAACTGTCGAAACTGAACTTAACTGTCGAAATTGAATTTTGCTATCAAAACTGAATTTTGCTGTAGAAACTGAACGCACTAGCAAGGTGAGGATACACATCGGTCGACTGACTTTTTCATCTCTGGTCAGTCGATTTTGCAGCCGTTGGATACGAAATCAATGGCCTGCGGTTCATCTTCAACCTCCATCCCCCTGAGCCGCCAGCCACCACCGGCCAAACAACAGCCCCCTGCCGCCCGTGGCCGGCGGTGCGCCGCCCCGCCCGCCCCGAAAACAGTCCCCACAGCCGGTCCGCCGCCGCCCCGGCCATCCTTCTAGCCC
>NC_041389.1:137343018-137381455 GCF_002162155.2 Triticum dicoccoides
GATTCAGTCGACTGAAGTGTAGCTAAATCAGAGCAGCATCGCAAGCAAGAGCAAGAGCGAGAGAAGCAGCGCGAGCAAGAGCAATAGCAAGAGCAGACCAGGTAGGGGACCAAGAGCAAGAGCAGAGAAGCAGCGCGAGCGAGAGCTAAACCAGCAGTAGCTCCTACTAATGTGGACGTCGCCGCCAAGGGAGCGACGCCGTGGAGGAAGTGGCCGGCGACGCCGCCGTGGATGGAGACGCGCCGTGTCGGCTCGGGACCAAGCACCGGGAGCACCATGAGATTGAATCAAGAAGAAAATGTGGCGATTAGTGTGCAACCTCTTTGGTGGCGCCGATTAGGCCGCAGCTTCATCCGAGGAAACGGTGATGATGATGCTCTTCCGGTGGTGCAGTGAAGACGGCGGTGTGGGAATGGAGGTGTCACGAAAGACGAGGGGAACATCGGGGCAACTCCTTGGAGGTGGAGGACGGGGTGGCTGAACCGGCGGGATGATGAGATCGACGACGGATCCTCATCCGGTACAGTGGATGAGGGACGTCGAGGTGTTGCTGTGGATGACGTCGTCGGGGAAGACGCTCCGGCTAGGTGGCGGACGGAGCCGGGTGTGGGGTTTCGTCGCGGGTTTTCGCGGCCTCGGTGTACGAATGGGTGGGCGGATGGGATGGCAGTGGGGAACCATGGCTTAGAGACGCGCTTGTCCGAAATGTGGGGTAAGTTACGAAAGTACCCCCCACCGATTTGAGGCGGTTCTTTCGGTTCAGGGGTACCACGGGCATTACGCGTATCAGGATTTCACAGGAGGTGGGAGTTTTCGCGTGTGTTGTAATTTCGGATAGCAAGGCGTGGGTTGAGATGGAGGGAGTTGTCGGAGCACAACGAGACAAAGATGTATCTTAAATATTTCGGTCTAACAAGGCGCGGGTTGAAGAGGCGGGAGTTTCACAGCATGATAGACAGAGACGCTAGCTTCAATTTTCGGCATAACAAGGCACGGCTTGAAATTTCGGAAGAACAAGCTTAACATGTACCCCAAAAAAAGACAATTTGCACCTCAACACGCACAACACACACACAAACACCATTTAGACTAGAGTAAGGTACACGTGCATTGCACGCATGAGATTTGGCAACCAAATTATGAATAAATACCACATTATAGCATGCAAGTTTTGAGCCATATATGCATGATGTAGATGTTTGTTTAATTCTTATAGTTCATTTCATTCAAAATCATCTAGTTTTTATAAGAAAGCTAATCTATTTTAAGATTCATGAATTGTGCGTTGTAAGACATAAAGTAAAAACAAATAATGGCAAATCATGTAGAAAAACATTTGGGCAATTCTGATACGGAAGATTCTAGAACAAATAAGAAGTGCTTGTGTTTTGATGTTTGTGCATTATGCTTAAGTTCAACCATGGAGTCTTCTAGATTATACATGTGGCAAAATCTGATGGAATCTAGATGATATCCAACGGCCAATAGTGCTCAAATTTGCCATGTTTGGACCATCGGATTCGCCTCATCCAACGACCATCTTTCAAAGTTAAAGTTACCCGCACACAACATAAAAAATATAGAATATAATATATATATATAGAGGTATAGATATAGATATGTGATGCGAAAGCTGCCCATCATCTCCAATTAGAATAGTGTGTCCATGCATGGATGCGACGTGGCCAAATCATGTCTGCCATCGGTATCTCAAATTCAAATCAGTCTGACCTTGTTCAATGTGTATACATTACAACATGCTCGTTTCCAAACCACACCGCGCAGATCACCATTATATTCATGCATGCATGGGTTTCAAACATCAGGATCTCTTATTCAAATATTTGAATTCAACTTTACATTGATTATGACCTCACCTATTCTTTTACACCCACACAGTAGTCTTCTCTTTATAATTGTACCACTAACTTTCTCTCCTGCATGCATGCACACACACTACCAGTCGGCATTATCCATAGCATGCATGCAATCTTTTTCTTCAGGTCGGTCTCCCATGAAGGCACACACCCACACACATCCCCCTCTCCATCATATCAGGCATTCTTTATCTCTCATGCGTGCATGCACAACTATCGATGTTCCTCTATGTATGTGTGTATATAGCTAGGTATTTCATAGTTTTCCACACAAACCGATCAATCGATATATCCAGTGAGGTCTCA
Organism: Triticum dicoccoides; assembly: GCF_002162155.2. Classification (NCBI taxonomy): domain Eukaryota; kingdom Viridiplantae; phylum Streptophyta; class Magnoliopsida; order Poales; family Poaceae; genus Triticum; species Triticum dicoccoides. Next base: position 137,345,202 of record NC_041389.1, read on the forward strand.
CCCTCTTTCCCATGTCCACATCAATCAATATATACCTCTCTATATAGGATTAACATATATAGCTAATGCACCCACATTAATTATATATCCAACGTCCCCCTCTCATCATCCATGCCTTCCTCTTCATCTCTAAGACGCGTGCACAATGGCGAAGACAGGGGGCAGTAAGGGCCCTGCCCCCCCCCCCCTAACATCACTATATATCGAGGCTAATATGAATGTGATCATTAGACAGTTGCTGCTAAAAAAGGTATAATTTCATGAATTGACCCTCCTCGTAAAGGATTAGCAGTGCTTGGCCCCCAAGCTCATTTATTTTTCATGGCTCCACCACTGCGTGCAACAGCACATGTGTTCGCCCCCTCTCTCTAAATATCAATCTCGCACTTGTGCATTCCTTCATAGTCTCTCTCCACTCGGCCCCTCGCACCATCTTCTAGCCCCCCACCGGATTTTGCCACATGTACAATCTAGCAGACTCCATGGTTGAACTTAAGCACAATGCACAAACCTCAAAACAACAGTGGTTCTCTTTTTGTTCTACAATCTTCTGTATCATAACTGCCCAAACTTTTTTTCTAGTTGAATTGCCATTATTTGTTTTTAATTTATGCTTTACAACACACAATTCCATGAATAATAAAATAGATTAAGGGCTTCTTTGATTCAAAGGATTCTCAAAGGAATTTTGAAGGATTCTAATCATTAGGAATTTTTCCTATCTTGGTTGTTTGATTCGTAGGATTGTAAACCATAGGAATTTTTCCATATGATTCATTTGCACTAGATTTCATAGGAAACATCCCATCCACTCAAACCTCTTTGAAAGAATTCTGCGTTTTTTCCATGCACAATCAAACACTCGTACAATCATGTAGGATTCAAGACAACATTCCACTATAATCCCATATTTTTCCTATTCCTGCGCTCTTAGCTTTTTTATAAATTGATTTTGAATGAGATGAACTATAAGAATTAAACGAAGGGCTACATCAGGCATATATGACTCAGAGCTTACATGCTATAGTGTGGTATTTATTCATAATTTGGTTACAAAATCTGATGCGTGAAATGCACGTGTACCTTACTAGTACTTCGAGTATGTGCAAAACACGTAAATTAGAATACCAATGGCACGCTACACAGTGTCTCTCTTATAGTTCATGAAGCCACGTGGCACATGTGGAGGCGTTGTCGCGACCTCCTTGCATGGATTGATCACAGTGACGTGCTGCTAGTTCCAGAAGAATGTACTCGTCCTCCCTGAGCCATACTGGCGGTACATGCACGGAGTGAAGATGTGCAGGCATGCCACGCACGCACTAATTCCCTCGCACGCACACGCGGGTACACAGGCGGACGCAATTTTGTACCAAGATCCACCCCATGTGATAATTTGACACGTGTAAAGTCGTTCACTTCATTGATGGTTAATTAATACAGCGCATGCAAATTGAGTGGACGTGAGGGCGGAAGAAAGACATTATTACTCCACTGCGCGCATGCGAGTAGTTAAATCGTGGGTTGCTAGTAGTACTTCCATTGGTCTCCTTCGTATTTTGTGCCAATTTTTGACCGTAACATAATATTTACGCATTTGAGCAGTGTAGTGCTTGAAATTTATGTTCCGCTAAACTCATCGGGAGCCGTTTCGGGCCTCGAAACCAAAACCATCAATTAATCTTTACCTTGTTCCCATCACATTCGAAAGTCTGCTCACACCTACTAGTACGTACCAAACCTGAACGTGTTCCCACTATGCAGGTATTAGTACTAGTGCTAGTACTTAAGTTATAAAAAAGGGAACTACCTAACCGAAAATTAGTCTACCTTTCCTCCTCATAAGTGCTTCTTCTTCGTCCGTCGTTGCCATGGTCGGTGAGCAGAGCTCTAGGTCGAGAACTACTCATAACAAGGGAGCGGCAACCAAGGCTGTGGAAAAAAAAGAGAGGGCTCGCCGCAACGTAGAGACCTCAAAAGATCTCTCATGGGCAGGCGATGGCTCCCAGGAGCGCCCTTGCCGCGGAGGCGAACATGCCGAGCCGGCGGAGCTGGAGTCGTTATCCCTCGACGGCATGCCCGATCAGCTCAATAAGCACCTCAATAAGCAGAAGGAGTTCATCCAAGGCTTAATGGAGTTGCTGAAGGAGAGCCTTGACGACATGCCCGCTGAGCTCAATCAGCAGGGGGAGTTGACCGCCGGCTTGGTGATGCTGCTGAAGAAGAGCATTGCCTTGGAGAAAAAGGCGACCGGCGAAATCCTGCGGCTTCAGGAGGACAAGGAGAAGCTCTGCCACGAGATCGACCTGCTGAAGGAGAAGAACGCCGGCTGGAAAAGCTGCATGAGAATAGTAGTTCCTCGATGAAGATGTTGCAGGCCCTCGTCATGGAACAGAAGGAGGAGTTGGCGAAGCTCCGCATCGAGCACCCGGCTGCTGTCAAGGTACGTAATGCGGCCATGGAACAGATGATGAAGGCTCGCGTCGAGAAATCCCGCGTCATGGACAGAATGAAGAAGATGGCGGAGGAGACACGCAAGGAGATGGAGGTCGTGGAGGCGATGAAGAAGCAGTTACGACTCCGCGGCGAATTAGATCATTTGGGGTGATAATCTTCCTTCTTTTGCTGCTGTGTTTCATCTTTTGCTTCGGGTGTTTTGCTGCACGTGTCACGTTCTTTGTGAGGCATGAATAGAACAATGGTTTTTTTAGGGAATGAATAGAACAATGCTAACAATGAGATGACTAGCAAATTAGATCATTTTTTATCGCCATATGGCACTGGGTTGCCATGTTTCGTGCTCCTACGTCGTAGTACTACTCTAGTGGAAAACTTGTGTATACCGCACGGTTCTTTGCTCCTCCTCGGTCAGGTCATCGGCGCATTTATACGAGCAGTCAAATCACAAGTCCCCGCCTTCCAGCAGTAATGAGCCGTCAAATCACAAAGGCCCTCGCCTCTCGTGAAACCGACCAAGCTAGACTGCCCCGCCCTCTAGCCTTTTAAAAAATGTATACTTTTGTACAGCAATAGTATCGATGGATTGCGCCATGGAGCAAAACTTGAAATTAAAAAAAAGGTGGTACATATAGAGAGCGCTCATCGCCAAATTATGCATATAGTACTGTTAAAAAGGCTAGTCACAATAATGGTGTCCATCACAACCCACCCCTCAAATAAAACTAAGCACCCTGGAATTCTTTGACAAAACTAAGAACCCTGAAATTGTTTGACAACTAAACTGCTGGCTATATGATGTTGGCCATATATATTGTACGTATATAATGTGAAGAAACGAGTGGTAGTACTATACCAACTAAAAGATGAAATGTAAGAAATACTAGTATGTACATACTGAAGAGTTAAAGTAACAAGAAGAAACATAACATAGTTCTACTGGGGGCTCAGCACAACACACCCCTCAAATTAAATTAAGCACACCTGAAATTAAACTTTGCAACTAATCCGGTAGACACTGCATTAGAAGTTTAGAACCACCATGAGCAACGACACTGCCACCTTACTCGGAGTCCTCGTCCACGTCCTCGACTTCGTCCTTGTCCCTCTTCCTCTTGGCCGATACTTCTTTGCTTGAACTGCCAACTTGGCTTTTGCTCTTTGTCCAACCCTTGTAGATATTGAAACAAAGGTAGCTATCCATTGCAGCATAGTGGATGTGGTCTATATCTAGTACATTCCGCTGCCATGCATGACGATGAAACGTGTATGGAGGTTTCTCCAGTTTACCATACGAAGGATGAACCATGGCTCCTGCTAGGGTCAGCATTGAAGGCTGACAAGAGGACACCAGCCGATTCTTTTGGAGGTCGAAGGTGTTGCCTACAACGAGGCCTATCCGACGCAGGACTTCTTTGTCGTTACCAAAGTCTACAGTAACGAATTTGACTAGGTTGCTCTCGAGGAAGTCCTTAAAATCCCGGCACTCAACGTCGGCATGGCATATGTGGTAGACCAAGCATAAGTCATGCACGCAAACCTAGATCATGGCGGGCTTCTTCCTCTGTTCGTCCTTTAGATCCTTATCTCGTCCCACGAATGTGGTGTACTCAACATCTAGCCCAGCGACCACTCATCATCTGAGTCTTCGAACATGCGTCTGAAGCGAGAAAGGCATCCTTTCACCATCGCGGAAAACGGGTGTAGATGACGTCGAACTCATCGCCGGTGATGGTTCTAAACTTGTACTCACTGCCGATCGGGGAGATTTGGGACGCCATGGGTTTGGGAGGAGGGTTAGGATTAGTGGAACTGTGTAGGACCTTGAAGTATGTCTAGAGGGGGGTGATTAGACTACTTGACCAATAAAAACTTAACCTTTCCCAATTTTAGAGTTTGGCAGATTTTAGTTACTTTAGGACAAGTCAAGCAATCATCACACAATTCAAGCAAGCATGAAAAGAGTATATAGGCAGCGGAAATTAAAGCATGCAACTTGCAAGAAAGTAAAGGGAAGGGTTTGGAGGATTCAAACACAATTGGAGACACGGATGTTTTTGGTGTGGTTCCGATAGGTGGTGCTATCGTACATCCACGTTGATGGAGACTTCAACCCACGAAGGGTAACGACTGTGCAAGTCCACGGAGGGCTCCACCCACGAAGGGTCCACGAAGAAGCAACCTTGTCTATCCCACCATGGCCGTCGCCCATGAAGGACTTGTCTCACTAGCGGTAGATCTTCATGAAGTAGGCGATCTCCTTGCCCTTACAAACTCCTTGGTTCAACTCCACAATCTTGTCGGAGGCTCCCAAGTGACACCTAGCCAATCTAGGAGACACCACTCTCCAAGAAGTAACAAATGGTGCGTTGATGATGAACTCCTTTCTCTCGTGCTTCAAATGATAGTCTCCCCAACACTCAACTCTCTCTCATAGGTTTTGGATCTGGTGGAAAGAAGATTTGAGTGGAAAGCAACTTGGGGAAGGCTAGAGATCAAGATTCATATGGTAGGAATGGAATATCTTGGCCTCAACACATGAGTAGGTGGTTCTCTCTTAGAAATGGTAAGTTGGAAGTGTAGGTTCGTTCTGATGGCTCTCTCCACGAATGAAGAGGAGGTGGAGGGGTATATATAGCCTCCACACAAAATCTAACCGTTACACACAATTTACCAAACTCGGTGGGACCGAATTGTTAAACTCGGTCGAACCGATTTAGTAAACCTAGTGACCGTTAGTGATTTTCGGTGGGACTGACATGCATCTCGGTGAGACTGATTTAGTTAGGGTTAGGGCATAACGTAATCTCGGTAAGACCGATTACACAAACTCGGTGAGACCGATTTGGTAATAAGCTTTCCAGAGAGTTGGTCAGGTAAACTCGGTGGGACCGATTTGCTCTTTTCGGTGAGACCGAAATGTTACAAAAAGGAAACAGAGAGTTTACATTGCAATCTTGGTGGGACCGATCGCTCACTTCGGTTATAGACCAAAACGTTACGAAGGGAAACAGAGAGATTACAACCCCATCTCGGTGAGACCGAGATCCCTATCGGTAAGACCAATTTGCTTAGGGTTTGTGGCAGTGGCTATGACTTTTGGAATCGGTGGCGCCGGATAGGAAGAATCGGTGTGACCGATTTTGGCTTTGGGTTTAGGTCATTTGTGGATGTGGGAAAGTAATTGAGGGTTTTGGAGCATATCACTAAGCACATGAAGAAAGAGGCTCATTAAGAAACACCTCATCCCTCCTTGATTGTATTGGCTTTTCCTATAGACTCAATGTGATCCTAGATCACTAAAATGTAAAATGAAGAGTCTTGAGCTTTTGAGCTTGAGCAAATCCTTTGTCCTTAGTATTTTGAGGGATCCACTTTCATCATCCATGCTATGCCATTCATTGAGCTTTCCTGAAATAATAGTCTTGGAATAGCATTAGCTCAATGAGCTATATGTTGTTATGAATTACCAAAACCACCTAGGGATAGTTGCACTTTCAATCTCCTCCTTTTTGGTAATTGATGACAACATATATATCAAAGCTTCGACAAAAGATAATAAGATTGAATAACATCGTCGCTTTGAGAAGTATGTGATAAGCAAGAGCTCCCCCTAAATTTGTGCATGGGTTAAGATTTGCTTTGGACTGCAAATGCACAATGAATTAGGCTCATGGGTTACTCTTCCATGTCACATACATCTTGGTGGATTCTCAAAATAATAAAAAATGAATACATGCACTCATCACCAAGCATAGTGAGTGATCACATAAGATAGATAGGATAATATCAAGCATGCATAAGTGTAGCTTATGATCAAACACATGATCATCAATGTCTCACAAGCATAGTATCTCAACCAAAAGCAAACAAAGTTTGAAAAACCACCAAATAAAGCAAGAGAGAACAAAAGCAACACTCTCTCTATTGAAGCCTGTGATGTATACATTTTTCTCCCCCTTTGGCAACAAGTTACCAAAAAGTTCATAGAAAATGCATAGTGCTAGATCGACTCTCAGGCTTGATCTTCTAGTGGTAGTGTCCTGATAGCTGGTGCTGAAGTTGTTGCTCTAATGTCTGTTACTGGCACTGCAACTGACCTCTGGGCTCTGGGCACTCTGGCAAACACATTTGTGGTAGTCTTGCCCTTCCTCTCCTGCATATCATCCTGCAGCTGATGTACAACTGACTGAATCTCACTTACTTTAACATCTAGATCATAGTATTTTTGTTCCATGATTCTCTCAAGGCTCTGTTGATTCTGAGTGAGGGTGGCGAACCCCTTCTCAATCCTCAGAGTTGATGCTATCAAGTAACCAAGCTGCTCCTGTTTGGTTTTCAAGAAATATTCAGATGCCTCCTCTTGAGTTGGCATCTTGGCAGCCTTCTCCTTCTTTGCCTTCTCCTTCGTCTCCTGAGCTTGAACTGATTGTGGATCATCTTCATTCATCACAACCTCATTGTCCTCAAAGTCTGGATAAAGTGGAAAATGTTCCTTATCCAACTGATATTTCCCTGTGCCCATCTTTGAGTTGATCAATTCATGAATCTGAGGTGCATATCCACAGCTCCTCTTCTGATCTGCTACAGTCCTATTGATTGTTTCAATGATTAGGCTCATGACTTTGAACTTCTGTGGCACATCAAACACATGCCGCATGTTGATGGCATGCCCTCTGATCATGTTATGGTCACCAGACTTGGGCAACAAAGTGTGCCTCAGAATCCAATTGATGGTTGGCAATCCTGACAGCAGAAAGTGAACTGTTCCAAACTTGTGAGTCTCTACTACCTTGTCTGGGATCTCCTTGTACATGTGAGCCATTGAATTGTGACCCAACTTCTTCTTTGCATAAATGTCCAGGTCATCGTCATCTTCCTTGGGGGCATTTATGAGACTTGCCCATTCATCAACAGTGGATTGGTACCTTGTACCTTCAGACATCCAAACAATTCTACCATCTGGGTAAAAATGTGTTATGGAGTAGAACTGCATGATAAGCTCATCATTCCAGTTGGTGAACTTCTGTTCAAAAAAAATCAGCAACTCCACAAGCAACAAAGCTTTCTTGCACTCCAGGATAGTGCTTCTCATTATCCTTGATGTAGGTCCAGTCGACCTACCTCATGTCACAAACTATGGGCTTCTTGTCCAACAGAATTATTTCATAAAAGTCCTGTTGTTCCTTTGTATGGAACCTGTAGTCAACAGCAGTTCTTCTTCTTGAAGCATATGGATCTTCCATCCTCCACAGTCTCAGCCCTGAATCCTTCCTGATTCTCATGTCCTCAGCCACAAGATGGGCATCATTGCGGTCTGGTATCTTGGGCTTGAGTTTTCTAAGGACCTGTCATTCTTCATCCTCTTCTTCAGCAACATTTGGCACTGGGGCCTTGTTCTTCTTAGCAGCTGGAATACTCCTAGTATTCCTCTTTGGAACTTGCTTGGCCTTGGAGGCAGCTTTGGGTGCTTCCTTGGGCTTGGATGTTGCAGCCCCTGATCTGATTGCATCACCCATAAACTTAGGTGCCTTAGGTGCTGGTGCAGCATCCTCTTCCTCTTCTTCAGAATCTCTTCTCATAGAGGGCTTTCCAAGGACCTTGGCAGTTGTGGTTCTTGCTCTCTTCTTTTTCTTGTCCTGATCACCATCATCCTCTGATTCAATTGTGAACTTCATAGTTGCACCAGTGGGGACTTTCTGAGGTTTGGATGATGTATCTTTCATTGTAGGTGCCTCTTTGGGTTGAGCCTGAGCTGGCACTTGAGTGGATTTTCTAGCCTTTGGCATTGGTGTCCTCTTGGCAGGAACTTTCTTCTTCAGACCTGGCTTTGTGCTCTGTGCAGAGCCATATTCTTTCTTGAGCACCACTTTCTTGGAAGTGGCCTCATCTTCCTCAGCTTTGTAATCTTCATCCTCAGAATCTGAAGTGCTTTTCCTCCTTTGCCTAGTTGCGGCCTTAGGCAAATTTCTAGGAGTACTTCTGCTCCCATCATCTGTAGTTGAGGGACTAGTGCCCTCACTCAAGTCCATCTGCTCTACTAACCTGTTCTGGCTGTCACTCTGATCTGACATACTGCAAAAGCTGACTGCTGACCCTGTGAAGAGTTATAGATGAGATAGAACAGATTAGCATCACAAAATGCAGAGATTTTTGCAAAAGAATGATTCAAAAGTTCAGTTTTAGTTTTCCACAGAAAGAATTTCGGATCAACCGATTTTCAAACTCGGTGATACCGAAGCAGTTTTGGAACCTAAAGTGATGATCTTGGTTGGACCGAGTCATAGTTCTGTGGCACCGAGACTGCTAGGGTTTCACAGAATCCTCAAATCGGTTGCACCGATTAGTAATTCTCGGTCAGACCGAGAGTCACTAGTGCAATGGCATAAGCCAAATCGGTGAGACCGAGTTTTTCAACTCGGTGTGTCTGAGATGGTTTCGGTGGAAACCTAACCCTAAAAATTTGAATCTCATCTAATCTATGGATTACTTTGGTTGGATAGAAGAGTTTCAATCGTGGCAAGATTCAATAAAAGTACAATGTGCTTGGAATCAGACGTGGATAGCACAAAGATCAAGTCCATACCCTAACTTGGAGGTGGACTTGCTACGGCGGCAACGGCGGGGACGAAATCCGCTGACGGCGGCGGAGACCAGCGACAGGAGGCTGCTGGCGACGAGGAGACGATCCGGAGACCACCGATGGCAGAGCGAGCTGTTGCGCGGGCGAAGGGTTTCGAAGAAATTTCCAAAATTTTGCCCGTGGCTATATATAGCCCGATCCTGTCGGTGTGACCGAGAGGAACAACTCGGTGGCACCGAGATGCATAACTGTGTTCAGTTACAGCAAATCAATAAGACCGAGAAGTTCAGATCGGTTGCACCGAGATTGAAAACTCAGATCAACTTGGCGATCTCGGTAGGACCGAAATGGAGGAATCGGTCTGACCGAGAATCACAAAGAGGTTTTAGAAGTTTAAGTCTATGATGAATCGGGGACTCCGAGTGCTCCTCACACAGAGTGGTTCGAATCTGACTTGATCAAATTTTGTGATGTAGCATGAATAGAGTTTGAGATGAGAAAATCATAGATAGCTAGAGAAGGTTCTTAGGCATTCTTGTCCATCCACGTGGCAAAAAGAAAAGAACCCAAACAATCAAAACAACAAGTGGATGTCCTTGAATGAGTAAAATATGCACCAACATGCTCACACAATAAGATGGCAAATGAAATATGTGGCAAAGCATGCACAACCAATTCTAGCATCTATCAAACAATTGGCGATGACTAGGTCATCTATATATGAGTATATTGACTTAGGAGTCAAATGAGAACATTTGATCATAGGTCAAACTCATCGTTTAAGCTCAAGTGGGGTTACCACTTTTACATAATGCATTGATGTGTTCACACCATTAGAGTTGATTTGACTCAATTCTTAGAGTTAAGCTCCCCCTAGATGTGAGATCCCCCCTTAGAGGGATGAACTAACCTTGGGTTTTGTCGATGATGACTTCATGTAGGTGTTGAAGATGTGGATGCTCAATGTTGGTGTAGATCATTTGGAGCAATCCTTTGGAGTGAGTTGCACTTTCAACTTACCTAGATGGGTTAGTCCCACAAGGAACAAACAAGAATATCCATAGACATAGAGTGTTGCACACACAAGATGATGTCCATGAAATCATTAGGTTACCTTGTCCATTGCCTTACCAACATGAGGGTTTGTGACTCCTTGAACTAGTGCAAGATGTGGAAGTTGATTGCACTTGTTCTTGCCAAAATGATATGAGTGAAGAATGTTCACGGAGTCACCCTCAAGAACTCTCTAGTTCTTCTTCTTCGGGATCCACATCATCTTGATGGGAATCCTTGGAGTTGTAGTTGTACTTGAAGAAGTAGAACTTGACGTAGTCTTGGGAACCCACTTGAACGATGCTTTAGGTGCTTCTTCAAATGCATCAATCTCTTCTTGAAGCTTGTCCTTGCCTTTGTTCTTGTGGTCTTGTGGTGGAAGATCATCTTGAGCTTGTGTTCCCTTGAAGGAAGTAGGATCATACTTCTCTTGGTAAGGAACAAACTTCGTCTTGGGGTATTGATCTTCATCCCACTCAACTCCATTGGCATTGAACTTTCGTTCAAAACCAACACCTTGATTCTTCCGGTGCCTTCCTTGCTTGCGTACAATATCCTCGAATTGCTTACTCCCGGCAAGGCTCTTGTAAACACCTTTCTCTATAATTCCCTTCAATAAGCTATTTTCTTGCTCAAGTGTAACTTGGCTAAGAGAATCATTAGTGGAATCAAGAGAACTACTAGAAGCAACAATATTGGATTTGACATTATTATTGTTACTACTGGAGGAAGTATCTTTCTTGTACTTGTTACTAGACTTGACTTGAGGCATGTAAGTAGATAAGAGTAAACGCTTGGCAATGTAAGAAGAACTTTTCTTGCGGAGATCATCATTGATTGCTTTTAAGAACTCATGCTCTTGCTCAAGATTGAGCTTTTCAAAGGGTAACTTCTCATGAGCCCTTAAAAGTTCTCGATGATCTTCGTAGATAGTTTCATGTGCTAACTTAAGAGAGTTTAGTTCTTTAGTTAGAAGCTCAATCTTGTCCTTATCATTGTCATTCGTTTTATCTTGATTAGCATGATTAATTGACGTTTCATCATAGTATTCATCACTAGAGTTGTCAACAAGTAAATCATCATCCACAAGCAAGTCATCTTCATCACTATTGAAATCAACATACTCAGGATGTGTTACCATTGGACCTTTGGCCATGAAGCATCTTCCAATTCCTTCATTTGGTGAATCAAATATGTCGTAGGAGTTGGTTGACACAAGTGCTAGACCGGCAACGCCTTCATCTTGAGTATATTCGGAGTCGGAGTGATAGCTTCTCTCGGAGTGATTGTCGGAGTCGGAGCCGGATACCCATTCACCAACATGAGCTTGATGTCTTCGTTTTGTGTAGCTCCTTGATGACTTGTCCTTCCTTTATGAATCCTTGCTTCTCCGTGAGGGTCTTCGTTCATAACGATCATCTCTACTCCTCCTTTCTCTTGGTGGTGATTCTTCTCTTTTGCTCCTTCTTCTTGGAGAATCTTCTCTTCTTTTGTAGGGTGTCGTACACTCATTGGAGTAGTGTCCGGGTCTCCCACAATTGTAGCAATTGTGCTCTTGACTAGAAGATCTTTTGTCTTTGTAAGACCTTGACTTGGATCTTCTTTCTTTGCTTCTACTCTTGTAGAATTTGTTGAAGTTCTTCACCATTAAGCTCAATTCTTCATTGAAGGTTGGTTTCTCACTTGATGATGTGGGGGCTTCACTTGAGGCTTTGTAAGCACCACTTGACTTGTTGTGAAGTTCCTCCTTATCCTTGAGTGACATCTCATGAGCAACAATTCTTCCAATGACTTCAATTGGCTTGAGATCTTTGTAGTTTGGCATCATTTGAATCAATGTGCACACGGTATCATACTTTCCATCCAATGCTCTTAGAATCTTCTTGATGATGAATTTGTCGGTCATCTCTTCACTCCCTAAACCGGCAATCTCATTTGTGATAAGAGCAAGCCTAGAGTACATTTCTGCGACACCTTCACCATCCTTCATTTTGAACTTGTCAAGCTAACTTTGGAGCACATTCCTTGACGGACTCAGTACCTTCATGCATATCAATCAAAGTATCCCAAATTTCCTTTTCATTCTCAAGACGGCTGATTTTGTTGAATTCTTCGGGGCACAATCCGTTGAAGATGATATCACAAGCTTGAGCGTTGTATTGCAGCATCTTCAATTCTTCCGCATTAGCTTCATGGTTCGGTTCTCTCCCATCGAAAAATTCACCTTGCAAGCCAATACAAATAATTTCCCAAACGGCGGGGTTATGTCCAAGAATATGCATGTTCATCTTATGCTTCCAACTAGCAAAATTAGTACCATCAAAGTAAGGACCTCTGCGGTGATAATTTCCCTCGCTAGATGCCATACTCTCCTAGGTTGTGAAACCAAGGCTATGACCACCAAAAGCTATGGAAATCAAAGCAAATGGAGATCAAAGCTCTGATACCACTTGTAGGACCTTGAAGTATGTCTAGAGGGCGGGTGATTAGACTACTTGACCAATAAAAACTTACCCTTTCCCAATTTTGGAGTTTGGCAGATTTTAGCTACTTTAGGACAAGTCAAGCAATCATCACACAATTCAAGCAAGCATGAAAAGAGTATATAGGCACCGGAAACTAAAGCATGCAACTTGCAAGAAAGTAAAGGGAAGGGTTTGGAGGATTCAAACGCAATTGGAGACACAGATGTTTTTGGCGTGGTTCCAATAGGTGGTGCTATCGTACATCCACATTGATGGAGACTTCAACCCACGAAGGGTAACGGCTGCGCGAGTCCACGGAGGGCTCCACCCATGAAGGGTCCACGAAGAAGCAACCTTGTCTATCCCACCATGGCCGTCGCCCACGAAGGACTTGCCTCACTAGCGGTAGATCTTCACGAAGTAGGCGATCTCCTTGCCCTTACAAACTCCTTGGTTCAACTCCACAATCTTGTCGGAGGCTCCCAAGTGACATCTAGCCAATCTAGGAGACACCACTCTCCAAGAAGTAACAAATGGTGCATTGATGATGAACTCCTTGCTCTTGTGCTTCAAATGATAGTCTCCCCAACACTCACCTCTCTCTCATAGGTTTTGGATCTGGTGGAAAGAAGATTTGAGTGGAAAGCAACTTGGGGAAGGCTAGAGATCAAGATTCATATGGTAGGAATGGAATATCTTGGCCTCAACACATGAGTAGGTGGTTCTCTCTCAGAAATGGTAAGTTGGAAGTGTAGGTTCGTTCTGATGGCTCTCTCCACGAATGAAGAGGAGGTGGAGGGGTATATATAGCCTCCACACAAAATCTAACCGTTACACACAATTTACCAAACTCGGTGGTACCGAATTGTTAAACTCGGTCGAACCGATTTAGTAAACCTAGTGACCGTTAGTGATTTTCGGTGGGACTGACATGCATCTCGGTGAGACCGATTCGGTTAGGGTTAGGGCATAACGTAATCTCGGTAAGACCGATTACACAAACTCGGTGAGACCGATTTGGTATTAAGCTTTCCAGAGAGTTGGTCAGGTAAACTCGGTGGGACCGATTTGCTCTTTTCGGTGAGACCGAAATGTTACAAAAAGGAAATAGAGAGTTTACATTGCAATCTCGGTGGGACCGATCGCTCACTTCAGTTAGACCGAAATGTTAAGAAGGGAAACAGAGAGATCACAACCCCATCTCGGTGAGACCGAGATCCCTATCGGTAAGACCGATTTGCTTAGGATTTGTGGCAGTGGCTATGACTTTTGGAATCAGTGGCGCCGGATAGGAAGAATCAGTGTGACCGATTTTGGCTTTGGGTTTAGGTCATTTGTGGATGTGGGAAAGTAATTGAGGGTTTTGGAGCATATCACTAAGCACATGAAGCAAGAGGCTCATTAAGCAACACCTCATCCCTCCTTGATAGTATTGGCTTTTCCTATAGACTCAATGTGATCTTGGATCACTAAAATGTAAAATGAAGAGTCTTGAGATTTTGAGCTTGAGCCAATCCTTTGTCCTTAGTATTTTGAGGGATCCACTTTCATCATCCATGCCATGCCATTCATTGACCTTTCCTGAAATAATAGTCTTGGAATAGCATTAGCTCAATGAGCTATATGTTGTTATGAATTACCAAAACCACCTAGGGATAGTTGCACTTTCAAACTGCCATAATGTGAATGGATGGGACGACTAGGAGCGAACCGCCGTAGTATTAAAGGACGTGCAGGGACGAGTAGGAGCGAACTGCCAGCGTGCGAACAGCAGGGTAGTGGCTTTCCATTCTCCCATGATACGGGCTTCCGAGAGCCCTTGGATCTGAGATCGAATGGTTGCATGGCGTGATTCTTGACCTATGGGTGAATATCCTATCCTGGAGGGTTATTCTACAAATTTTCAGCAACTTAGCATGCGACTGTTTGATCTCAGATCCAAGGGCTGCCAGCAGCCCGTATCATGGTCGTGCCTACCACGACCATCGCGTCGCTCACGAGGAGCGCCCTTGGAGATTTAACACGGTGCGTTAGGCTATCTGATGTTGGCATGTCATACATAGTCATCACTTAGTCACTCATACTACAACAAGGTTGGCTATAAGGTTGGCTATAAGTGTATTTTTTTTACTCCTCTCTATCTCTTTCTTCGTACTCCCTCTGTCCCATAATATAAGAACGTTTTTGACACTAGTGTAGTGCCAAAAACGTTCTTATAATATGGGACACAGGGAGTACTAGTATTTATTGCATTTGCTAAGGAGTGACATCTTCCAATGAAATGGTGTTGCTAAGTTTGCTTCATTTAATTAGCTATAGACTCAAAATTGTCTTTTCACCTAGGTACACGCGCTTAGCACCGTTTCTTCCTTGGGTCACCAAACTAGTCTCTCTCTTCTTGATTAACTTGCCACATCAGACTTTATGCCTATGTGGCAAGCTTAAGCACCTGTAGGATCAAGTAAGGTGCCCGTCCGTTGCACGGAAGAGTGAAATGCATTGATCGGGGTGTTGTTTATTTTGACAAAGGATGTGGGGGTCATCTCATGTGTAACAGGTATCGATAGGTTTCTTCAGATATTATTTCATCTCTAGAGCTCAGAAACATCTGGGTGAAATAGATAACAAAGTATCTTTTGCAAACAAAAGCGTTCAACTGTTCAACCTGCATCCAAAACTTGTGAAGAAATAACTCTTATTGTGCTTTGCAAAAATGGTTCATCATAAGTCTTTCACCAGTACTGTAGTAAAAATTCATACATGGAAGATTCTAGACTAAACCATAAATGGATACACTTTTATTCATGCGCGATACTCCAATAGAGCAAGATCATGCATGGAAGTCTCCACATGCTTAGACAGCAGATTACAATGAGCAAAGACTAATGATCAACATTTAACTTAGTAATGCATATGTCCAGGTGGACGTCCTTGGAGTCCCCATGCACATTGTTGGGGGTCAAATAATACCATGCGTCTTCCATGTCCACATCGGCGGGAAGGTCCCAGCTCAGCAGAGTCCAAGTCAGTTTAACGTAGCCAGTGTCGCCGCCAACGGACCTCCGAGAGGTAGTATTAGTGAGCACACACCCATACATCAGCCTCGTGTCGGTGTCAGCGTCAGCGTCAGCGGCGTCGCCCCTGACGCACACTACAGAGATGTGGCGGTGGCCTGCACGGGCCTTGCCGGTGGCCACGATCAAGAGGAAGATGCTGCCTTCCTCCTCCGAGACTACCAGGCGGCGCTGATCTTCTAGCGACTTCGGCACGGTGAACAGGTAACACGTCTCGTACTTGATGTTCTTCGCCAAGGGCCAGTAGTGATCGCCGCACGCCTGCGTCAGGTGATGCACGATGTCCGCGGGCGAGCCCCAAAATGGCACCGGGCACTCATAGCAGTAGACGAAGGGCTCCTTGGAGGCATCGACCAGGCCGTCCATGAAACGGGAGTGGCTGTAGGGGACGTTTCGCCAGTTGAATATATGAGCAAGTTACTATGAGATTTACTACAAAATAAGTCATGACGACTATAATAGAGATTAAACTAATCATGCGGAATAGCATAGTAGATGAACAGATCGAGTCTAGGACAAAGAGTAGAAACATGAATTCTACCACAATTTCGAACAGGCAGGACAGAAACACATATGGTGCAACGGGAGCAGCACCATTGGCGTTGAGGTTGTCGCCCATGTCGTTGAGGAAGAGGTTGCCGAGGTCAGGGGTCGTCGTCGGTGAAGTCGTGGCTGCTAGCAGTCGCGAGAGTGCTCTCCCCAAATGTCAACAGCGCCCACCGAATGGAGCGCAGGAGGGAGTGGCTGTAGGGGACGTTGTGGCCGCCGAATGGAGCACAGGAGTAGCCCACGAAACAGTAGACGGTGCTCCTCCCTAGTCTCTATTCTTATCTCTATCTCTACTACTCTTCTTTGTTTTTTATAATATACTAGTTGTAGTTGTCAAATCGAATAGTACTGCACCGTCCACTGCACGCCCGGCTGAACACGCCTCCTCACCTCCATTAAACCCGCATGCAAACCGAGAAACCTACTCCGGCCCACGGTAGGAAATTTGCCGGTTGCCGCGGGAGGGTTATTCTGCAAATTTTTAGCAACTTAGCATGCGACCGTTTGATCTCAGATCCAAGGGCTGCCAACACTCCGTATCATGGTCGCACCTACCACGACCGTCGCGTCGCACGGGCGGTCGCGCCCTTGGAGATTTAACATGGTGTGTTAGGCTATCTGATGTTGGCATGTCATACATAGTCATCACTTAGTCACTCATACTACAATAAGGTTAGCTATAAGGTTGGCTATAAGTGTATTTTTTTTACTCCTCTCTATCTATTTCTTCGTACTCCCTCCGTCCCATAATATAAGAAAGTTTTTGACACTAGTGTAGTGCCAAAAATGTTCTGATATTATGGGACACAGGGAGTACTAGTATTTATTGTATTTGCCAAGGAGTGACCTCTTCCAATGAAATGGTGTTGCTAAGTTTGCTTCATTTAATTAGCTATAGACTCAAAATTGTCTTTTCAACTAGGTACACGCGTTTAGCACCGTTTCTTCATTGGGTCACCAAACTAGTCTCTCTCTTCTTGATTAACTTGCCACATCAGACTTTATGCCTATGTGGCAAGCTTAAGCACATGTAGGAGCAAGTAAGTACAATAGTGCGCTTTACATGACATTTTTGCATATGTGGAGGAAAGAGAGGCAAGGAAAAAGTGGAGAAGTGGGCTCTCATGCAAGAGCCAGCCTCTACTACATGGTGGAGCATTGGGAGAGGCACCTGTATGGAGGTGGTCAGGAATCGGGAGACTCACGCCGGTCGTAGCGCCGCAGTTAAAATGATAATGGCAAGTCAAATCACGGGGCCCCACCTGTCCAGCAGTAACTCGCTGTCAAATCACACAGCCCTACGTTTGCAGCAGCCTACTCCCTCATCTTC
Organism: Triticum dicoccoides; assembly: GCF_002162155.2. NCBI lineage: Eukaryota > Viridiplantae > Streptophyta > Magnoliopsida > Poales > Poaceae > Triticum > Triticum dicoccoides. The sequence continues at coordinate 137,362,713 of NC_041389.1, forward strand.
TCGCGTCTCTGTCGAACCGACTAGGCAAAATTGCCCTGCCGCCTACCGCGCAGGAAAAGCCCCGCCCTCGACTTTTAAATAGTATACAGTATACTAATTTTGTATCCATGGATTGCGCCTGCGCCATGGAGCAAAGCGTCTAGAAAACGGTGGCACACATGTATGGAATATACAGCACGCCCATCGCGTTCGCGTCGCACCCCAGACGGTCGGTTGGTCTGGCACGCTGCTCTCCGAATGGAACGCACGTCATATTGCATTCGCACACACATGTGGGACGGCAATTGAGAACCGACCATAGGAACACTCCCCGGCCCCGCAAGTCGGGTGACTTAATAGAAGAGGAAGACGAGCGATAGTACTAGAGAAGTGTTGTACTACGTTGGTGCCTGGACGATCCCTGCAAGACACAGAAGATCAGTTCGTCCATGCATGTGACCGGACTCCAGCAGACACGCCTGGATTGGCTATCGTCTACATATCATGCAGGCTGTGTTGTACATGGCTATAGTTGTGGTGAGAAATCTAAAAAAGGTTTCTTGTCATCTTGCAAAATTAGGTGTCATGTGCTTCGGATCACTGCGAGGGTTAAACAGCAACAACTGAGTTGGGCTAGTCATTGGGGGAACATGCACGAACAGTGACTACTCCGCTGCCATCTAGGTCAAGCCGGCTATGTTAATTAGGACATCTATCGACGGACCCCCTTTCTACGAGTTTATCTTTAATTTGATCTTTGTTCCTCGTCTAGTTTGTCCGTCGGGATTCATGTTGTCTCCTTTGGGCAGTGAGGTTATGATTTCTTGTCATGTGGCATTTTTCTGTGTTATATGTTATAATCCGGCACTTCAGATCAAAATGATGACAACTGCGCCTCCGGGCCACATGCATGAAGACGTCTCGACAGTCATTGACGAGGTCAAGCCAGCTCCGGTAGACAAAAGAAAACTAAGTACTACTCCACTATATAGGCAAGAGCCTCCGCGCTTGCTTGCTAGTGTTGCTCTCTTCACACTGTCTCGGCCTCTCTAGATCTAAACACGATAGCGGTGGCCACACTCTCTCTCTCTCTCTCTGCTCACTGCTGGTCACAGATCCAGCCGGATCCTGTCCGCCGGGGAAGGTGAGAAGGTGCAACGTTCACGCGGTCGTCCTCGGCGACAGCTCTTACCCACTGCTGGGCGCGTCCCGATCAGCCTGCCTTGCCGTTCTCTCCCAAGCACCGCTGGCGAGGGAGGGCCTCCGACCCCTTCTTCCTCGTTGTCATAGTGTGGGCAGATCCGGCCTCGCGCCACCCACCTAGCGACATCCCGGCGACCATCAGGTATAACTTCCTTCGAAACCGGCCTTGCTCTACTTCCCGAGCTCCTGACGTCGCTGCATTTGTATCTTTTACTATTTCTCAGTCCCCCTCGTAGATAGGATCGATCGACTGTTTGAAAACCACCTAATTTTTTTACGTTTAAGAGGTAAAACTAGTTCATGCACTTGAATCTAGTACTACTTGGTTTAGACAAGGAAGAAAGGGTGTGGGGGGTGGGGGAGGATTTGTTACCTGAATCTAGGACTTGGTCGAAAGAGGAAATAATGGGGGCGAAAAGTAGCAGAGACTGGCTATCCAACTGGTCTCTAGGTCTAATAGGGAAATAAAGGGAAACGTAGTACAAACCCAATATAAACCTGATCTATTGGTTGAAAAAGGAAAGAAAGTGGGGACTGGGGGACAAGTCAACAGAGTAAGTCCAGCACTTGATTTGCTAGCCTCACACAGTATAAGGTGGCTATACGGAACAAAAATGGGACCAACCCAGATATCATGTTCTGATGTTTGTTGCCCTGAGCCACTCTTATGTAATGCCACTGGTAAAATGTAGCAGTCGCACTGTTAAAAGTAAGGACACGTTAAACCAATGTTGTTTTCAATGTAATGCCTCCAGTAATATGAATCAATGGCACTTCTTTACATGTCCTCCTAAAATTTCCCATTAAGATAAGTTGGTTCTTTTCGTTAGAAATGCAACTGTCTTGGTCTGCCTACTCTCCCGTGCCCAAAGTAATGTCGTATTTAACGGTTGTCATAGTTAATCCTAATGCCCACACTAATATCTAGCAATACCACTGCTTTAGAAATTGCTACTGTCCTTGTAGGATTGCCATTCAGATAAGGAACATGCTTCTTTTCATTTGATGCATGTTTCATCACTTGTTATTCACCCTCCTTTCCACCTTTTTTGTGCAAACAGAGATATACATTTCACGCTCGATCTTAGTTGAACTTCACAAATGATATCCAAATTATAGTTGAGCATTCCAGGAGGTTCACAACCAACCTTGACGTTGCTCAATTTTATTGCAACTAATGAAGAAGAAGCTCTGTGGGTTTCGTTTTCTAATGGAAATGGAACCGGGGCTGGAGCCCTTTTCTTAAAAAGAATATTGAAGAAGAAGCTGCTAGCTCACAGGACATTGCTTCAGTTTAGGTGAACTGCACCAAAAGGTCCCATGAATTGAATCATTCATGTTGGTGACTGAAAGAGCCAGCTTCAGCATCCTAGTCTAAGCACCCCCGGCCTCCATCCTTGTGACGCACGGTACACCTCGTTTGCCACCTGCTCGACCCTAGTGTCACTGATAAAATGAAGTAATAATACAGTTAAAATAGAGTGAGTGTCATCTCTAATTTCATTTCCAATGTAGATAAAGAAAGTGCTTCTCTTTGTTAAAGTATGTTTCATCAACTAGTCCCATTGTTAATGTTTAAGCGTTTCTGCAAACTGGGGTGCTTAATTTTAGTTGATATGTACAAAAATAGAGATTTGAATGTCTCAAGGCCCTTCCTTGTACTACCGTTGTACACTGATGTTCATCACTGGCAGAAGGTATATCTGGGAGACTTGGGACGATGTCCAGTATGAGGCATACCGTATGAGGTGTCGCAGGGCCCATCTCGCCCTCGCAGCATGGCATACTATGATACTATCGCAATATTTTCTTCTATTGATTTGTTGTGTTTCATCAACTAGTGCCACTATAATGTAATCACGCTTTTTCATTATATGTGCAAACAGGGTTATTCAGCTACATTTTGGTGGAACTGCACAAATGTACGTATGGAACAGGCATATATGCAGAGTGCGAGGTGTGCCAAGTAAAAATTACCGACACCAACCATGCTGCATGCACGCATTGGCATCCACCACCACCAGTGGGATGTGTGCCTCTCTCGGTGGATGGATCTTTCTCGGCAGCAAATCCTCTAACCAAATATTAGTAGCTTATATTGGCAGTTTTCTAGGGAGTACTCTTTTCTGAAAGAAGCACCAATCTATTTTTCTTTATTTGTACACTGTGTCACAACTTTGACCCAAAGGTCCAGAGCTATTTTAGGGTGATTGGCGTAGTACTCGGAGACTGATTTTAAGCATGATTTTCATTAGTTGTCATACTGATTGTAAGCATGAGCAGGTGGAAGATTAGGTTAGTGCGAAGCTTACCTTAAACCCTACCGCCGCCGTTGAAACGAGGCGAGCGTCGAGGGAACCGTGGAGAACAGCGCGGAAGCGACGTCATGCCATCCGGCCTCCTCTTGCGGTGGGAGAATGAATACTCCTGTGGCTCCGGCTGGCTCTGCACCCTCACGAACGGCACACCATACTCAATCGATTCGTTATCCTCTAGGTGCTCGACCTTCGACCTGTACACCCACCACCTCCGCCTGACTGTCGCCTCGGGCGAATCTGTCTGCTCCATCGCCCATAGGAGATACTCGATGAACTCGGAGGACTGCGGCGTGACTGTCGCCGAGGAGTACATGTACATCGCTGCCCTCATCACCGCCGTCTCGCTCTTTCGCATACATTGCCACATGACCCACACCGTCCTCTAAATCTCCCACTCATTGTCAAACCAACTAAGGATCTCCTTCAACCTGGCTAACTTTGCCTTGTCGCCACTGGCAATTTTCCTAATTCGCTGCTGCATCCTCTCCATAGATGTCCTTCTGAGTGGTCCAGTGCTAGATTTGGAAGATGGGAGGAGAAACTGTGGTCTTGCAATAGAGAAGAGGGAGAGGCGAGACGGTGGTTTTGAAATGGAGATGATGGAGAGGAGAGGAGGTGGTTTTGGAATGGAGAAGATCAGAAGAGGGAGAGGCGAGACGGTGGTTATGGAATGGAGATGATGGAGAGGAGAGGAGGTGGTTTTGGAATGGAGATGATGGAGAGGAGAGGAGGTGGTTTTGCAATGGAGAAGATCAGAAGAGGGAGAGGCGAGACGGTGGTTTTGGAATGGAGATGATGGAGAGGAGAGGAGGTGGTTTTGCAATGGAGAAGAGGGAGAGGAGCGTGCGACAGCGATTTAGGATTGGGCGAGAGGGCCAGCGCGCTGTGACTGGATCAAAATCAAAATCAATTAACCCTTCAATTAAGAAAGCGACCCCACATTAACTAGTCTCCCTTTTATTCTGGGTCATAATTGACCATGATTTTCGCACATAAAATATAGGTTATACGTTGCAAAAATAACATAATTTGAAAGTATATTCAGATACGAACCAAATGATACAATTTTTGGTAACATGCATTCACATTTTGCTTGTCAAATACAGTACGTGGTCAAACTTTGACCCAAAATAAGCAAAACAAAAAAATACTTCCAAGACCAGCGCTGCTCTTCCGCTCTTCTCCTCTTAAACCACTTTCGCTCCTCTCCTGTTCCAATCTAAATCTAGCGCCACTCCTCTCCTCTTCCATTTCAAAACCACCGCCCCTCCTCTCCTGTTCCAGTCCAAAACCAGCATCGCTCCTCTCCCGTTCTAATACAAAACCAGTGCTTCTCCTCTCCTCTTCCATTCAAAAACCACCGCCGGTGAGTGAAGGTGCTGTGGAGAAGTAGATTGATGGAGGAGTACAACCGATACGTGAGGATCGCAGACGACGACCCTATGAAGCTAGCTAGGATGTTGGAGATACAGTCTTGGTTTGACAACAAGGACCAACTAGAGGCGATGGCGACATCCAGGGCCAAATATCTACAACAGAGCGAAAAGGCGGCGATACTCCCGAAGGGAGTCGCGCCGGAGTACATAGAGCTGCTCCTCTGGGCCATGGAGCAAACAGATTCACCGAATCCGATCGTGAGGGAGCGGTGGTGGGAGTATCGATCCCAGATGGAGCATCCACCAGAGATTGAAGGATCGAGCATCTACAGGGTGCCGTTTGTGAGGGTATCCTACCAGAGCGAGCCGGTGGAGTCTTCGTCGACCGAACCCAACTACAAGAGGACAAAAGCAATTGGCCCGACGACGCTTCCCCGCCATCGTCTCCCTCGCTGTTCACATCGTCTCACGGGGCGGCTGTCTGCCGCCGAGGAATAGGAGGGGGCTACCCCCCAGCCCAATAGTCGGGCAGGTTGTGAATTGTTAGGAGGAGCTTAGTGTTGTCAGTATTTGCAGGTTGTGAATTGTGTTTTGTGTTGTGTATTTTGAGAGTACTTTCAGATATGAATGTCTTTTGAATTTCAAATTTGCAGTATTGAGCATATGAAGAATTTTCTGAATTCTAGAGATCTATTTTTAGCACTTAAAAAATGTAGTTTCATAGGAGTATAAAAGTGCAGACGAGAAGAAACTGCAAGTTTCAGTTTCAGATAAGAAACTGCAAGTTCAGTTTCAGATAAGAAACTGCAACTTTCAGAGGCAGAGCATTTATATTAACACGGCCTTTTCAAACAGGGTTAACATCATGTTGGAAGTTTTATTCATGGTCGAAAATGGAACTACCAGTCAGTTAACATCATGCTGATTGACATTCATGCATAGCACATCTTCATATGATGCACAGTCAAAATGCCCACACAATGTCGAGTGTGCGAAACACGGAGAAAACGAGGGACGAAGTTTTGGCAAGTGTTGGACGTGGTTTTGGGCTACCCGGTCTAGGCTTTCATTTTTAACATGCGCAGCCCACGACCTCGGATGGGAGGGCCTGTTTGTATTTTCTTAGGGCCATCATGTATCGACTGGCCTGTGGACCTCCCATCCGAGGTTTTATTTTTGGCAGCCCAATTTATGTATTTTTTTGAAGAAAACGCAGAGGTCTGTTCTATTTTTCTATATAAGAATAGGAATGCCAGGTCCAACTTATGTTTCCCTTCTAACTATATTATATATATTTAAATTATTTTATATGTTATTATATATTATTTTTATTGTCATCATATATTTAACAGATACTTACATATGTAAGAAAACAATATCCCACATCTTATTAACTTATAAAAATAATTTCTTAACAAATAAAATCCTGGATTGTTTTGGCACGAAAATCCTAGTGATTGTGTACAAAAGCTTGGTAAGATTTAAGGACGAATGTAATAATATCACTTATTATTTAAATATATTTATAACAAAATGCTCAGCTCCTTTTTATTTTTTTTGATAACATTGCTGGCCCAACCCAACATTATAATAAGAATCAGCCTAGCAAAATCGTGTATATCGAGAAAGTGCAAATGGCCTGTAATTTTTAGGAAATAAAATAAATGGGCCGCATGGACGCTACATTATTTGTTCACCCAGCCCAGCTAATGGCTGTAATTCAAAAAAAAGATCAAATTGACTATAAATTCTACCGCGCAAAAAAAGACTGTAAATTCTGAAAAAATGGGTTGAATACGTGCCACATTTTTGGAGGCTGAAATGTGGGCCAATAGGTCGAAGCCAACGCAAGTCGTTGTCAATTTAGTCAACAAATGATTCTAACATGTTAGCCGTTGGTACATCCAACGACCGGCATCCATCTTAAATCTCTTGTCTTCTTCCTCTAGCGCCACCGGGACCACCTCCCGCCTCCTGCTGCTAGCAGCTCTGCTTAGCACGCTTCGCTATGAAGCTCTACTCCACCGTTGGCCAGGCCATCCCTCCACCCCTCCACACCTCCTGTTCTTCTCCACCGACTGCCGAACCACACCGCACTAGAACCATTTAACCCTCATACACCTCTCCGTCTAAGACTCTACTCCCGCATCTTCCCATCTCCAGCTCGTTGCTGTCCGGAGCCTCGCCGTCGTCCACCACCTTGGATGCGCTCGGCGCGGCGTGGTCAATGTGGTCAACGAACGACACCATTGGAAGTAGATTGTGCGTGGAGAGGCTGACAGCTGGGTTCACGGCCGCACACAAGGAAATGCCTCCTTATTACATGCAAAATAATGATTCCTCCACCTGACATCTGGGACCCACCGGAAGGGCCTTTGTATTTCACGAAAAAAACATGCGCCCCACTGACATGTGGGACCCACCAGCTATCTTCGCACGCAAGGAAGTACCTCCCTATTACGCACAAAAAAATGAATACTCCCCCTGCCAACTGGAACCCAACATACTGGGAGGCTGACTTGTGGGCCTACCAAGTTGACGGGGACGGAGGGCTTTGTCAATTTAGTCAATATGAACGATTCTAGCTCCTGTTACCGTACGATGTTCATCCAACGGTCGTAGTGCTTCTTCAACCTCTGGTCTTCTTGTTCCAGTCACCCAAACCAGCGCCGGTCGTGCCGCGTGCTCCTGCCTCCCGTGGCCGGCTATGATGCCGCAGAGACCTCACTGCCCCTACTTGTCCCACCGCTGGCCTGGCCATCCCTCTACTCACCCACACCCCCTGTTATTCTGCGGCGACAACAGCCTCACACCGCAGCTGAACCAGTGAACCCTCATACTCCTCTTCGCGTGGGCATCCACTGCTGCGTCTTCCCCGGCTCCGAGTCGTCCCCTTCCTAGGCCTCGCTGTCGTCCACCGCCGTGGTGCTCTCGGCGTGGCGTGGTCAACGTGGTCAATGAATGACTTTCATCGGACGTGGACCATACGTGGAGAGGCTGATAGCTGGGTCCACAGCCGCAGCAAGGAAGTGCCTCCTTATTACACGCAAAATAATGATTCCTCCACCTGACAGCGGGGACCCACCGAACGGGCCACCGTATTTTGCAAAAAAAACATTTCCCCCTGACTGCTGGGACCCACCAGCTACATCTTCGCATGCAAGGAAGTGTGTCCGGGCAAAAAAACGATTCGCCCCCCTGACTGCTGGGACCCACCATCTACATCTTCGCACGCATGGAAGTGCGTCCGGGCAAAAAAACGATTCGCCCCCTGACTGCTGGGACCCACCAGCTACATCTTCACACGCAAAGAAAGTGCGTTTGAGCAAAAGAAAACGATTCGCCCCTTTGACTACTGGGAACAACCAGCTACATTTTCGCACGCAAGGAAGTGCCTGACAGTCGGGACCCACCTGGTCGAAGCGTACATAGCGTTGTCATTCTGGTCACGAATGTGTACGTACATATATACTGGTCGATGTAGAGGCATGCACGTGTCATAGTAGAGGCACGTACGTGTCGTAGTAGAGGTGCGCACGTAGCATGTACACGTATGTACATCGGCCAGGGTGCAAGAAAGAAAATACGGCCACGTACGTACATACGGGCGGTGTCTCGAATGCCTACTCGCGTATACGTACGGCCAGGGCTCGTTGTAGGACCTTGAAGTATGTCTAGAGGGGGTGATTAGACTACTTGACCAATTAAAAACTTAACCTTTTCCCAATTTTAGAGTTTGGCAGATTTTAGCTATCTTTGGACAAGTCAAACAATCATCACACAATTCAAGCAAGCATGCAAAGAGTATATGAGCAGCGGAAATTAAAGCATGCAACTTGCAAGAAAGTAAAGGGAAGGGTTTGGAGGATTCAAACGCAATTGGAGACACGGATGTTTTTGGCGTGGTTCCCATAGGTGGTGCCATCGTACATCCACGTTGATGGAGACTTCAACCCACGAAGGGTAACAGTTGCGCGAGTCCACGGAGGGATCCACCCACAGAGGGTCCACGAAGAAGCAACCTTGTCTATCCCACCATGGCCGTCGCCCACGAAGGACTTGCCTCACTAGCGGTAGATCTTCACGAAGTAGGCGATCTCCTTGCCCTTACAAACTCCTTGGTTCAACTCCACAATCTTGTCGGAGGCTCTCAAGTGACACCTAGCCAATCTAGGAGACACCACTCTCCAAGAAGTAACAAATGGTGCGTTGATGATGAACTCCTTGCTCTTGTGCTTCAAATGATAGTCTCCCCAACACTCAACTCTCTCTCATAGGTTTTGGATCTGGTGGAAGGAAGATTTGAGTGGAAAGCAACTTGGGGAAGGCTAGAGATCAAGATTCATATGGTAGGAATGGAATATCTTGGCCTCAACACATGAGTAGGTGGTTCTCTCTCAGAAATGGTAAGTTGGAAGTGTAGGTTTGTTCTGATGGCTCTCTTCACGAATGAAGAGGAGGTGGAGGGTATATATAGCCTCCACACAAAATCTAACCGTTACACACAATTTACCAAACTGGGTGGGACCGATTCAACAGACTCGGTTGGACCAATTTAGTAAACCTAGCGACCGTTAGGATTTTCGGTGGGACCGACATGCAACTCGGTAGGACCGATATGGTTAGGGTTAGGGCATAACGTAATCTCGGTAAGACCGATTACACAAAATCGGTGAGACCGATTTTGGTAATAAGCTTTCCAGAGAGTTGGTCAGGTAAACTCGGTGGGACCGATTCGCTCTTTTAGGTGAGACCGAAATGTTACGAAAAGGAAACAGGGAGTTTAGCAATCTCGGTGGGACCAATCGCTCACTTCGGTTAGACCGAAACGTTACGAAGGGAAACAGAGAGATTACAATCCCATCTCGGTGAGACCGAGATCCCTATCGGTAGGACCGATTTGCCTAGGGTTTGTGGCAGTGGCTATGACATTTGAACTCGGTGGCGCCGGTTAGAAAGAATCGGTGGGACCGATTTTGAATTTAGGTTTAGGTCATATGTGGATGTGACAAAGTAGTTGAGGGTATTTGGAGCATATCACTAAGCACATGAAGCAAGAGGCTCATTAAGCAACACCTCATCCCTCCTTGATAGTATTGGCTTTTCCTATAGACTCAATATGATCTTGGATCACTAAAATGAAAAATGAAGAGTCTTGAGCTTTTGAGCTTGAGCCAATCCTTTGTCCTTAGTATTTTGAGGGATCCACTTTCATCATCCATGCCATGTCATTCATTGAGCTTTCCTGAAATAATAGTCTTGGAATAGCATTAGCTCAATGAGCTATATGTTGTTATGAATTACCAAAACCACCTAGGGATAGTTGCACTTTCAATCTCCCCCTTTTTGGTAACTGATGACAACATATAGATCAAAGCTTCGACAAATGATAAAAAGATTGAAGAACATCATCGCTTTGAGAAGTATGTGATAAGCAAGAGCTCCCCCTAAATTTATGCATAGTTTAAAATTTGCTTTGGACTGCAAATGCACAAGTAATTAGGCTCATGGGTTACTCTTCCATGTCACATACATCTTGGTGGAGCGCTCAAAATAATAAAGATTGAATACATGCACTCATCACCAAGCAAAGTGAATGATCACATAAGGATAGGTAAGATAATATCATCAAACATGCATAAGTGTAGCTTATGATCAAACACATGATCATCAATGTCTCACAATAATAGCATAGTATCTCAAGCAATCAAAAGCAAACAAAGTTTAACCACCAAAGCAAGAGAGAACAAAAGCAACACACTCTCTCTCTCTCAAAGCCTATGATCTATACATTTTTCTCCCCCTTTGGCAACAAGTTACCAAAAAGTTCATAGAAAATGCATAGTGCTAGATTGACTCTCAGGCTTGATCTTAGGTGGTGGTGTAGAGATGGCTCCTTGGACGAAGGCTTCAGTTGATGTGGTCGGAGCTGGAGGAGTTGGTGCTGGAGCTGGTTGCACTGGAGCTGTAGGAGCTATAGCTGGTGCAGATGATGTGGCTCTGGAGTCTGTCACAGGCACTGCAGCTGACCCATGAGCTCTAGGCACTCTGGCGAATGCATCAGTGGTTGTCTTGCCCTTCCTCTCCTGCATGTCATCCTTGAGCTGCTCCACAACTGACTGAATCTCAGTTACTTTGATATCTAGATCATAGAATTTTCATTCCATGATCCTTTCCAGGCTCTCCTAGTTTTGAGTTAGGGTGGCCAACCCCTTCTCAATCCTTAGTGTGGATGCTATCAAGTAACCAAGCTGCTCCTGCTTGTTCTTCAAGAAGTATTCAGATGCCTCCTCTTGAGTTGGCATCTTGGCAGCCTTCTCTCTCTTTGCCTTCTCCTTCTGCTCTTGAGCTTGCACTGATGATGGTTCATTCTCATTCATGACAACTTGATTGTCCTCAAAGTCTGGATAGATAGCAAAATGTTCCTTATCCAGCAAGTAAGTTCCTGTGCCCATCTTTGAGTTAATCAACTCCTGAATCTGTGGGGCATACCCACAACTCCTCTTCTGATCTGCTGCTGTCCTCTTAATGGTCTCAACAATGAGGCTCATGACCTTGAATTTTTGTGGCACATCAAACAAGTGCAGCAAGTTGATAGCATGCCCTCTAATCATGTTGTGGTCACCTGACTTGGGCAACAGAGTGTGCCAAAGAATCCAATTGATTGTTGGCAGCCCTGACAGAAGAAAGTGGACTGACCCAAACTTGGAAGTCTCAAGAGCTTTGTTTGGGATCTCCTTGTACATTTGAGACATGGTATTGTGGTCCATCTTCTTCTTGGCATAGACATCCAAGTCATCTTCACTCTCCTTTGGGGCATTGATCAGACTGGCCCATTCCTCAATTGTTGACTGGTACCTTGTACCTTCAGACATCCAAACTATCCTGCCATCTGGATAGAAGTGTGCTGTGGAGTAGAATTGCATAATGAACTCATCATTCCACTTTGTGAGCTTATGCCCAACAAAGTCTGCAACTCCACAAGCAACAAAGCTGTCTTGCACTCCAGGATAGTGTTCCTCATTTTCCTTCATGTAGGTCCAGTCGACCCACCTCATATCACACACTATGGGCTTCTTGTCCAATAGCACTGTCTCATAGAAGTCCTGCTGTTCCTTAGTGTGGAACCTGTAATCAACAGCAGTTCTTCTCCTCGTAGCATATGGATCTGTCAGCCTCCATAATCTGAGTCCTGCATCCTTTCTCAACTTCATATTCTCAGCCACAGGATGAGCATCATTGTGGTCTGGAATCTTGGGCTTTAGCTTCCTTAGGACTTGTCCTTCTTCATCTTCCTCATCAGCAACTTCAGGCACTGGGGCCTTATTCTTCTCAGCAGCTGGAATACTCCTGGTATTCCTCTTTGGTGCAAGCTTGGGCTTGGGGGCGGCTTTGGGTGCTTCCTTGGGCTTTGGTGTTGCAGCCCCTGACTTAATAGCATCACCCATTAGCTTTTGTGCCTTGGGTGCTGGTGCAGCAACCTCTTCTTCCTCATTAGAATCTCTCCTCATAGAGGGATTCCAAGAACCTGGGCAGTAGTGGTTCTGGCTCTCTTCTTTTTCTTATCTTGTCCAGCAGCTTCATCTTCTGATTCCATGGTAAACTTCATAGTTTCTCCAGTGGGAACTTTCTTGGGTTTGGAAGTTGTGACTCTTCTTGCAGGTGCCTCTTTGCGTTCAGACTTTTCAGGCACTTGAGTTGATCCTATGACCTTCAGCATAGGTGTCCTCTTGGCAGGAACCTTCCTATTGAGTCCAGGCTTTGTGTTCTTTGCTAAGGCATACTCCTTTTTGAGCACTACCATCTTGGAGGTAGCCTCATCTTCTTCTGCCAAGTAATCCTCATCCTCAGATTCTGAGGTTCTCTTCTTCCTTGTCCTGGTGGCAGCTTTAGGCAGATTGCTTGGGGTGCTCCTGCTACCATCATCTGAAGTGCTAGAGGGACTAGTGCCCTCACTCATGTGATTGTGCTCTTCTGACTTGTTCTGACTATCACTTTGGTCTGACATGCTGCAAATCACTGACTGCTGACCCTGTGAATAGTTATAGATGAGATAGAATGGATGAGCATCACAAAATGCAGAGATTTTTGCAAAAGGATGATTCAAAAATTCAGTTTTACTTATCCACAGAAAGCATTTCGGATCAACCGATTTTAAAACTCGGTGATACCGAAGCAGTTTTGGAACCTAAACTGGTGAACTCGGTTGGATCGAGTCATAGTTCGGTGGCACCGAGACTGCTACGGTTTCACAAAGTCTTCAAATCGGTCAGACCGAGTGTTACTAGTGCAATGGCGTTAGCCAAATCGGTGGGACCGAGTTTTTCAACTCAGTGGGCCGAGATGGTTTCGGCGGAAACCTAACCCTAAATTTTCAAATCCCATCTAATCTAAGGATTGTATTGACTGGTTAGGAGTGTCTCAATCGTGGCAAGAATCATAATGAACACAATGTGCTAGGAATCGGACGAGGATAGCACTGTAATCGAGTCCATACCCTAGCTTGGCGATGAACTCGCTACGGCGGCAACGGCGGGGGTGAAATCCGTTGACGGCGGCGGAGACCACCGACAGGAGGCGGCTGGCGACGAGGAGATGATTCGGAGACCCTGAAGGCAGAGCGAGCTATTGTGTGGGCGAAGAGGTTCGGAGAAATTTCCAAATTTTTCCCCGTGAGTATATATAGCCCGACCCTGTCGGTGTGACCGAGTGGAACAACTCGGTGGCACCGAGATGCATAACTGTATACAGTCACAGCAACTCGGTGTGACCGAAAAGTTCAAATCGGTTGCACCGAGATTGAAAACCTAGATCGACTTGGTGATCTCGGTAGGACCGAAATGGAGGAATCGGTCAGACCGAGAATCACAAAGAAGTTTTGGAAGTTTAAGTCTATGACGAATCGGGGACTCCGGGTGCTCCTCACACAGAGTGGTTCGAATCTGACTTGATCAAATTTTGTGATGTAGCATGAATAGAGTTTGAGACGAGAAAAGCATAGATAGCTAGAGAAGGTTCTTAGGCATTCTTGTCCATCCACTTGGCTAAAAGAAAAGAAACCCAAGCAATCAAAACAACAAGTGGATGTCCTCGAATGAGTAAAATATGCAACCAACATGCTCACACAATAAGATGGCAAATGAAATATGTGGCAAAGCATGCACAACCAATTCTAGCATCTATCAAACAATTGGCTATGACTAGGTCATCTATATATGAGTATATTGACTTAGGAGTCAAATGAGAACATTTGATCATAAGTCATACTCATCGTTTAAGCTCAAGCGGGGTTACCACTTTTACATAATGCATTGATGTGTTCACACCATTAGAGTTGCTTTGAATCAATTCTTAGAGTTAAGATCCCCCTAGATGTGAGATCCCCTTTTAGAGGGATGAACTAACCTTGGGTTTTGTCGATGATGACTTCATGTAGGTGTGGAAGATGTGGATGCTCAATGTTGATGTAGATCATTTGGAGCAATCCTTTGGAGTGAGTTGCACTTTCAACATACCTACATGGGTTAGTCCCACAAGGAACAAACAAGAATAGACATAGAGTGATGCACACACAAGATGATGTCCATGAAATCATTGGGTTACCTTGTCCCTTGCCTTACCAACATGAGGGTTTGTGACTCCTTAAATTAGTGCAAGATGATTGCACTTGTCCTTGCCATAATGATATGAGTGAAGAATGTTGGCGGAGTCACCCTCAAGAACTCTCTAGTTCTTCTTCTTCGGGATCCACATCATCTTGATGGGAATCCTTGGAGTTGTAGTTGTACTTGATGAAGTAGAACTTGACGTAGTCTTGGGAACCCACTTGACCGAGGCCTTAGGTGCTTCTTCAAATGCATCAATCTCCTCTTGAAGCTTGTCCTTGCCTTTCTTCTTGTGGTCTTGTGGTGGAAGTTCATCTTGTGCTTGTGTTCACTTGAAGGAAATAGGATCATACTTCTCTTGTTGAGGAACAAACTTCGTCTTGGGGTATTGATCTTCTTCCCACTCAACTCCATTGGCATTGAACTTTCGTTCAAAACCAACACCTTGATTCCTCCGGTGCCTTCCTTGCTTGCGTACAATTTCCTCAAATTGCTTACTCCCGGCAAGGCTCTTTGGACCTTTGGCCATGAAGCATCTTCCAATTCCATCATTTGGTGAGTCAAATATGTCGTAGGAGTTGGTTGACACAAGTGCTAGACCGGCAACACCTTCATCTTGAGTATATTCGGAGTCGGAGTGATAGCTTCTCTCGAAGTGATTGTCAGAGTCGGAGCCGGATACCCATTCACCAACATGAGCTTGATGTCTTCGTTTTGTGTAGCTCCTTGATGACTTGTCCTTCCTTTCTGAATCCTTGCTTCTCCGTGAGGGTCTTCGTTCATAATGATCATCTCTACTCCTCCTTTCTCTTGGTGGTGATTCTTCTCTTTTGCTCCTTCTTCTTGGAGAATCTTCTCTTCTTTTGTAGGGTGTCGTACACTCATTGGAGTAGTGTCCGGGTCTCCCACAATTGTAGCAATTGCGCTCTTGACTAGAAGATCTTTTGTCTTTGTAAGACCTTGACTTGGATCTTCTTTCTTTGCTTCTACTCTTGTAGAATTTGTTGAAGTTCTTCACCATTAAGCTCAATTCTTCATTGAAGGTTGGTTTCTCACTTGATGATGTGGGGGCTTCACTTGAGGCTTTGTAAGCACCACTTGACTTGTTGTGAAGTTCCTCCTTATCCTTGAGTGACATCTCATGAGCAACAATTCTTCCAATGACTTCAATTGGCTTGAGATCTTTGTAGTTTGGCATCATTTGAATCAATGTGCACACGGTATCATACTTTCCATCCAATGCTCTTAGGATCTTCTTGATGATGAATCTGTTGGTCCTCTCTTCACTCCCTAAGCCGGCAATCTCATTTGTGATAAGAGCAAGCCTAGATTACATTTCAGCGACACCTTCACCATCCTTCATTCTGAACATGTCAAGCTGCCTTTGAAGCACATCCAACTTGGATTCCTTGACGGAGTCGGTACCTTCATGCATATCAATCAAAGCATCCCAAATTTCCTTTGCATTCTCAAGACGGCTGATTTTGTTGAATTCCTCGGGGCACAATCCGTTTAAGATGATATCACAAGCTTGAGCGTTGTATTGCAGCATCTTCAACTCTTCCGCGCTAGCTTCACGGTTTGGTTCTCTCCCATCAAAGAATTCACCTCGCAAGCCAATACACACAATAGCCCAAACGGCGGGGTTGTGTTCAAGAATATGCATTTTCATCTTATGCTTCCAACTAGCAAAATTAGTACCATCAAAGTAAGGACCTCTACGGTGATAATTTCCCTCGCTAGACACCATACTCTCCTAGGTTGTGAAACCAAGGCTATGACCACCAAAAGCTATGGAAATCAAAGCAAATGGAGACCAATGCTCTGATACCACTTGTAGGACCTTGAAGTATGTCTAGAGGGGGGTGATTAGACTACTTGACCAATTAAAAACTTAACCTTTTTCCAATTTTAGAGTTTGGCAGATTTTAGCTATCTTTGGACAAGTCAAGCAATCATCACACAATTCAAGCAAGCATGCAAAGAGTATATGAGCAGCAGAAATTAAAGCATGCAACTTGCAAGAAAGTAAAGGGAAGGGTTTGGAGGATTCAAACGCAATTGGAGACATGGATGTTTTTGGCGTGGTTCCGATAGGTGGTGCTATCGTACATCCACGTTGATGGAGACTTCAACCCACGAAGGGTAACGGTTGCGCGAGTCCACGGAGGGCTCCACCCACGAAGGGTCCACGAAGAAGCAACCTTGTCTATCCCGCCATGGCCGTCACCCACGAAGGACTTGCCTCACTAGTGGTAGATCTTAACGAAGTAGGCGATCTCCTTGCCCTTACAAACTCCTTGGTTCAACTCCACAATCTTGTCGGAGGCTCCCAAGTGACACCTAGCCAATCTAAGAGACACCACTCTCCAAGAAGTAACAAATGGTGCATTGATGATGAACTCCTTGCTCTTGTGCTTCAAATGATAGTCTCCCCAACACTCAACTCTCTCTTATAGGTTTTGGATCTGGTGGAAAGAAGATTTGAGTGGAAAGCAACTTGGGGAAGGCTAGAGATCAAGATTCATATGGTAGGAATGGAATATCTTGGCCTCAAAACATGAGTAGGTGGTTCTCTCTCAGAAATGGTAAGTTGGAAGTGTAGGTTTGTTCTGATGGCTCTCTTCACGAATGAAGAGGAGGTGGAGGGGTATATATAGCCTCCACACAAAATCTAACCGTTACACACAATTTACCAAACTCGGTGGGACCGATTCAACAGACTCGGTCGGACCGATTTAGTAAACCTAGCGACCGTTAGGATTTTCGGTGGGACCGACATGCAACTTGGTAGGACCGATATGGTTAGGGTTAGGGCATAATGTAATATCGGTAAGACTGATTACACAAACTCGGTGAGACCGATTTTGGTAATAAGCTTTCCAGGGAGTTTGTCAGGTAAACTCGGTGGGACCGATTCGCTCTTTTCGGTGAGACTGAAATGTTACGAAAAGGAAATAGGGAGTTTACATTGCAATCTCGGTGGGACCGATCGCTCACTTCATTTAGACCGAAATGTTATGAAGGGAAACAGAGAGATTACAATCCCATCTCGGTGAGGCCGAGATCCCTATCGGTAGGACCGATTTGCCTAGGGTTTATGGCAGTGGCTATGACATTTGAACTCAGTGGCACCGGATAGAAAGAATCGATGGGACCGATTTTGACTTTGGGTTTAGGTATTTGGAGCATATCACTAAGCACATGAAGCAAGAGGCTCATTACGCTACACCTCATCCCTCCTTGATAGTATTGGCTCTTCCTATAGACTCAATGTGATCTTGGATCAGTAAAATGAAAAATGAAGAGTCTTGAGCTTTTGAGCTTGAGCCAATCCTCTCTCCTTAGTATTTTGAGGGATCCACTTTCATCATCCATGCCATGCCATTCATTGAGCTTTCCTGAAATAATAGTCTTGGAATAGCATTAGCTCAATGAGCTATATGTTGTTATGAATTACCAAAACCACCTAGGGATAGTTGCACTTTCACTCATGTACATGGCTGGGTCGGAACGGAGAAATAGCGTCGTCGTCGTGTTCATGGGGAGGCAACAGAATGCGCCGTGTTCATCGGGAGCCAACGGAACGCGTGGGAGCCAACCGGCTAGGTCGGAACGAAATGCATGGTCGTGTTCATCGGGAGGGCTTGGACGGAACAGGCGATGGAAACGAGGCCTGGCGTACCGCAAAACGGAGGAAACGGACCTCCTGCATTCGGAACGGGGTCCTGCTGATCAGGAGGGGTGTGGCGTATCGCAAAACGGAGGAAACGGACCTCCTACGGTCGAAACGGGGGTCCTGCTGATCGGGAGGGGTGTGGCGTACCTCAAAACGGATGAAACAGACCTCATACGGTCGAAACGGGGGTCCTGTTGATCAGGAGGAGTGTGGCGTACCGCAAAACGGACAAAACAGACTTGTGTTGGAGCGCTACGGTCGAAACGGGGGTCCTGTTCATCGGGACGGGTGTGGTTTACCGCAAAACGGGACTCCACGAGATACTGTTCATTTCCACCGTCGACCTCCTCCAGCCTGCACGGGCTACCGTCGACCTCCTCCAGCCTCCACGGGCTCCTGTTCATCCAGCCTCCACCGCACGCTACTCCACCGGCTACTGTTCAACCACCCCTCCACCGTATACTATTCATCCAACCCTCCACAGCATGGGGTCCTCTTCAACCACCCCTCCACGGGCACCCCTCCACCGTCTACTGTTCATCCAGCCCTCCACCACATCATGTGGTCCTATTCATCCAGAGGC
>NC_041389.1:137381732-137425316 GCF_002162155.2 Triticum dicoccoides
ACATTCACTGTTCATCCAGGCAGCATCGATCGGCTTCAGTTAGCAGCAGTAGCGAAGGAATCGCTCGATCGGGTTCAATTAACAGCCATCGATCGATCGCTCGGGTTCAGTAACACGTAGCCTGTAGTGAAATCGCTCGGGTTCAGTTAGAGCCCAACGCCTTGCTCGGGTTCAGTTAGAGCCAATGCCTCGCACACACGCGCGTACGTGTACGAGAGAAACATGCATCGCTCGGCCCCCGACCTCCCACCGTAACCGGCAACTCCTCGAAATTTTCCTCCCCCTCGCTTATACCACGGTTTTTCCGTCATGGACGGTCCAAAGAATGTCATGCAGCTGTGTCTCCGGCCCGCCCAGGACGAAAAGCCCATTTTCTGTCATGATTTTTTGTCATAGAAGTAGGAGCCCACCACATCTATGATGATACCGGGTTTTGTCACAATTATCATCATAGAAGTGTCATATGTATGACAGATTTTTTTCGTTCGGCCCAAAATGTCACGGATGTGTCTTTTTTGTAGTGATTGCTTCTAATTTGGTCAAATACATTTGTTAGGGCACCCTTTTAATTTGGCAGAGTGATATTGGTTTCATCTTTCATATGGTTTCTAGCTTGCATCGATTCTAACAAGTTCAAGCACCTTGTGCTTAGTTTACACTTTATACATCATACATGTCAATATGTCATGCAGTCCTATTTTTCATACATATTCCATCCTCCTATCATGCGGCTGCCTTACATTAAAGTAGAGTTTGTCAGTATCATGCATCAATGAGTTCTGAAGAGCAATTTTTATTCCTTTTTCTTGTGGGTTTGACTTGACAAGGCAAAATCAAGAAAGAGGAAGGAAAAGAGTAAGGAAGGCAATGATGGTGGTCCTCTGCAGCAACGTAAACGGAGCATCTGTACTGCTTCTCCTTGTACTGATAGTGCTTTACAAGGTCCAAGTCTCTGCTCCCCTACTCCACCATCCAAGGTGCTTGCTCTAACTTGGCAGGGTGATATCTGGTTGCATGTTGCGTATGGTTTCTAGCTCGTATTGCTCCTAATTAGTGTAAACTGCATCTGCTTAGCTTACACATGATACATGTGAATATGACACGCTTTCCTATTTTTGGTACATACTATATCTGTCTATCACACCATGTTCTTACATGAAACTACTCTTCTTGTGTATCCTGCATCAGTCACTTATGATGGGACACCTTTAAGTTGGCAGTGTTATATTGGTTTGCGTCTTGAATATGATTTCTATCATGTATTGCTTCTAGTTTGATGAATGCCACTTATGACGAGACAGTTTTAACTTGGCGGAGTGATATTGATTGCACCTTCCATATGGTGTCTTGCAGTGTTTCTAATTTGTTGAAGTGCCTTCTGCTTAGTTACCACATCATAGGTGTGAATATGTTAAGCCGTCCATTTTTTTGTACATATTCCATCCTCGTATCATGACTTTGCCTTTCATCAGAGTAGTGTTCGTCAGTATCATGCATGAATGAGTTCTGAAGAGCGAATTATATTCCTTTTTCTTGTCGGTATGACCTCACAATGCAAAATCAATAAAGCTGAAGGAAATTAGCAAGGCATTGGATGATGGTGGTCCTTCCGAGCAACTGAAACGGAGGTTCTCTACAGATTCTACTCCGCCATCCTCCCAACAAGATTCGCAAGGCAACTCAAGGCTAGACAGTCAACGTAGTTGTGTAGATGATGAGCACATCTCCCCTACACCACCATCACAGGTGCTTGCTCTAACTTGGCACTATTATATGTGGTTGCATGTTGCGTATGATGTCTAGCTTGTATTGCTTCTAACTTTGTTGAATTGCATCTGCTTACTTTACACATAATGCCTGTGAATATGACATGTGTCCCTGTTACTACATCAGACTACTATTCTTGCATATCCCGCATGAGTCACTTATGATAAGGCACCTTTAAGTCGCCACTGTGATATTGGTTGTGCCTTGCATATGATTTCTAGCATGTAGTGGTTCTAATTTGTTGAAACGCCATACAGTTTGAACTTGGCAGAGTGATATTGGTTGCATCTTTCATATGGTGTCTAGCTTGCAGTGCTTCTAATTTGTTGAAATGCCTTCTGCTTAGATACCACATCATAGGTGTGAATATGTCACACCATCCTGTTTTTCATACATATTCCATCCTCGCATCATGTGTTTGCCTTTCGTCCGAGTAGTGTTCGTCAGTATCATGCATGAATGAGTTCTGAAGAGCGAATTTATTCCTTTTTCTTATCGGTTTGACTTCAAAATGCAAAATCATTAAAGCTGAAGGAAATTAGTCCGACAGTGGATGATGGTGGTCCTTCGGAGCAACTCAAACAGGGGGTCTCTACAGATTCTACTCCGCCATCCTCCCAACAAGATTCGCAAGACAACACAAGGTTGGACAGTCAACGTAGCTGTGTAGATGATGAGCACATCACCCCTACTCCACCATCACATGTGCTTGCTCTAACTTGGCACTATTATATGTGGTTGCATGTCGCGTATGATGTCTAGCTTGTACTGCTTCTAACTTGAATTGAATCTGCTTACCTTACACATAATGCCTGTGAATATGACGCGTGTTCCTGTTTCTAGAACATATGTGTACATGATGAGCACATCTCCCCTAGTCCACCATCACAGGTGCTTACTGTTTTTTCATACATATTCCATCCTCCTATCGTACGTGTGAATATGAAACGCTGTTTTTTTGTATATATTCCATCCTCCTATCCTGCGCTTCCCTTGCATCAAAGTAGTGTTTGTCTGTATCATGCATCAACCAGTTATGCAGAGCTAATTTTATTCATCTTCTTGTGGTTTTGACATCATAAGGCAATATCGGAAAATAGGAAGGAAAAGAGTAAGTTACGGGATGTTGGTGGTCCTCCGCACCGACGCAAACAGAGACTCTCTAGATTTGCCACTGCTACTGCTAATGAAGTTGAAGTCCCAAGTCTACATTATGAGTTCATCTCCCGTACTCCACCATCGCAGGTTGATAACCCACAAGTGTAGGGGATCGCAACAACTTTCGAGGGTAAAGTATTCAACCCAAATTTATTCATTCGACATAAGGGGAGCCAAAGAATATTTTTGAGTATTAGCAGTTGAGTTGTCAATTCAACCACACCTGGATAACTTAGTATCTGCAGCAAAGTAGTATGATAATAAAGGTAACGGTAAGAAAAGTAATAGTTTTGGGTTTTGTAGTGATTGTAACAATAGCAACGGAAAAGATGTGAAAATCTCGTAGGCATTGGATCAGTGATGGATAATTATGTCGGATGCGATTCCTCATGTAATAGCTATAACATAGGGTGACACAGAACTAGCTCCAGTTCATCAATGTAATGTAGGCATGTATTCTGAATATAGTCATACGTGCTTATGGAAAAGAACTTGCATGACATCTTTTGTCCTACCCTCCCATGGCAGCAGGGTCCTAGCAGAAACTAAGGGATATTAAGGCCTCCCTTTAATAGAGAACCGGAATAAAGCATTAACACATAGTGAGTACATGAACTCCTCAAACTATGGTCATCACCGAGAACTATCCCGATTATTGTCACTTCGGGGTTTTCGGATCATAACACATAATAGGTGACTATAGACTTGCAAGATAGGATCAAGAACACACATATTAAAAAACAGTATAACTCAGCCACCTACGGCCTCTCACAGCGATTTGAGATCTTTGACCGTCCGATCAAACTAACCAACGTCCTTGATTGCTCAGTCGTCCCAGCACCTACCGCGATCCATTTTCACCTTTCCACCTGTGCATTCCAGCTAGCCAAACCTTGATGGGTTGCTGCTCCCGGGATCTACCTGGGCGTCTTCTCAATAATTGGACCAAGACTGCATGGCCCATAGCTTTCTTTGATAGTCTCTTCACCGCGCACGAGGGAAATGTTCCTCTCGACCACGAGCCTTCTCCTCTTCTTGCCTAAGAAGCCCCTAAACCTAATCAAACCTTTTATTTCCAAAAAAAACCTAATCAAACCTCTGGCAATAGCGGCAGCAGCTAGAAGCGCCCCAGATGGGCTGAAGGGAATCGACGGTAACAAGGGCGGCTCCGACGATGGTGCATCACGACCTTGGTGACGGTGGAGATCAACGCCCGCAGGTGCACCCAAAATCCCACCTCCACGAAAATGGGCTTTTTTCCCTTCGTGTATCTATGGGGTGAAAATAGAAATCAACAATCACAGAGTCTACATCCGAAAGGACACATCATGATCGCCAAGTCACATCTCTCCTGATTCTGACCAATTCCTTACCTATGTCTCTTCATCTTTACATATTTGTATAAAACTTGTCGGTAATCTGAAGGAGTTGTTTCCCTCATCAGCGTAGTCAATCTTGTCAACATGAGCTCCTGGCCTGATGGCATCAGGGGCACGTACCACCAATGGGCGCCACTCCACTACATCGACACACCCGGCGGCCTCTGCAATGACTCCAATGACAGCAAGGAATCCTCCATTGTTCTACTATTTTTTTCTGAACCACACTGTTCTACTAAACTAACTTCTATGTAGCAATGAAAATGGTAGTGACCTTTCATATTTACATTTTTCACATTGGTTGGGTTTAGGGGCTGCAAGGACGAGGGTGGACGAGCGACATTAAGGGCTGGTGTGTCATTGTATCCAATATATACACCTTCCAGCTCCACACCTAAGATTCACCGTCATCTTCTTGTTCTTCAGCATGTACTGCTCAATTTGATCCTTCGATTGATCCTTAGCTGTATACCATATTGATGATATAGTATAGTAGATAACCTGACGCAAGCACTTTTGTTCCTCTCACAAGTCATGCGAGAGATCCACAAGGTACTAGACAATCAACTTAATATCCGAATCCAATTTTTTAGTGTGGAATTTGTGCCAATAAATTCTTTAAAGAAAAACTTGTTAAGGTGAACTAACTTACTGTATGTGACTTGCAGATGCTGGTGGATTATATTGTTGATATTACAATCACATGTGATGCTGCAACCATTATGAAGATATTGGAAGTTGAGGTTCTAGCAGGGATGGTTATGCCTGATTGCATCCGACAGTCATCGCTATATAACACTAATTATTTTGGTCCTTATTAAATTTACTCATGAACATTACTACACATTGTTAGGTGATGCAAAAATACCACATTTGGTTGGAACCTTTTCAAGAATGTTATATATTGATAATTGATCTTACACCATGTGCATGATGCATAGAAAGAATTTACTTCTCTGACGGTTTTCATGTATGGAGCTTTTTAGGTTCTTTCTCTTCCATGGTGGAGTGAGTTGGTATCTTCCTGTTGCTAAAAGTGCATGTTCTCTTTTAGTACTTATATATAGTCGTAATCTCTCCATTCTGCCAGCCTTATCTCAAGAGTCAAGACAGACGGGCGCCGCAACGCGCGCCTTTATGATCTAGTATTCATGAAAACATAATAGGTTCAGATCTGAAATCATGGCACTCGGGCCCTAGTGACAAGCATTAAGCATAGCAAAGTCATAGCAACATCAATCTCAGAACATAGTGGATACTAGGGATCAAACCCTAACAAAACTAACTTGATTACATGGTAAATCTCATCCAACCCATCACCGTCCAGCAAGCCTACGATGGAATTACTCACGCACGGCGGTGAGCATCATGAAATTGGTGATGGAGGATGGTTGATGTTGACGACGACGACGAATCCCCCTCTCCGGAGCCTCGAACGGACTCCAGATCAGCCCTCCCAAGAGAGATTAAGGCTTGGCAGCGGCTCTGTATCGTAAAACGCGATCAAACTTTCTCTCTGATTTTTTTCTCCGCGAGACGGAATATATGGAGTTGGAGTTGAGGTCGGTGGAGCCACAGGGGACCCACGAGACAGGGGGCGTGCCCCCCACCCTCGTGGACAGGGTGTGGGCCCCCTGGTCTTGATTCTTTCGCCAATATTTTTTATATTTTCCAAAATGTGCCTCTGTCGATTTTCAGGACATTCTAAGAACTTCTGTTTTCTACACATAAAACAACATCATGGCAGTTCTGCTGAAAACATCGTTAGTCCGGGTTAGTTTCATTCAAATCATGCAAGTTAGAGTCCAAAACAAGGGCAAAAGTGTTTGGAAAAGTAGATACATTGGAGACGTATCAACTCCCCCAAGCTTGAACCTTTGCTTGTCCTCAAGAAATTCAGTTGATAAACTGAAAGTGATAAAGAAAAACTTTTACAAACTCTGTTTGCTCTTGTTGTTGTAAGCATGCAAAGCCAGCATTCAGGTTTCAGCAAATATTATGAACTAACCATAGTCACAATAACACCTCGGTCTCACAATTACTCATATCAATGGCATAATCAGCTAGCGAGCCATAATAATAAAACTCGGATGACAACACTTCGTCAAAACAATCATAACAAGATATAACAAAGTGGTATCTCTCTAGCCTTTTCCGAGACCGCAAAACATAAATGTAGAGCACCTTTGAAGATCAAGGAATGACTAAACATTGTAATTCATGGTAAAAGAGATCCAGTCAAGTCATACCCAATATAAACCAACAATAATGAATGCAAATGACAGTGTGCTCTCCAACGGGTGCTTTTTAATAAGAGGGTGATTACTCAACATAAAAGTAAATAGATAGGCCCTTTGCGGAGGGAAGCAGGGATTTGTAGAGGTGCCAGAGCTTGATTATAAAATAGAGATCGAATAATATTTTGAGCTGCATACTTTCACTGTCAACGCAACAACTATGAGATGGATGTATCTTCCATACTACATGCATTATAGGCAGTTACCAAACAGAATGGTAAAGGTTTATACTCCCCCAACCACCAACAAGCATCAATCCATGGCTTGCTCGAAACAACGAGTTCCTCCAACTAACAACAGCCCTGGGGGAGTTTTGTTTAATTATTTTAATTTCCTTTGATCTTTTTGGATCATGGGACTGGGCATCCCGGTTACCGACCCTTTCTCGTGAATGAGGAGCGGAGTCCACTCCTCTAGAGAATAACCCACCTAGCATGGAAGATATAGGCAGCCCTAGTTGAAACATGAGCTGCTCGAGCATACAAAACAGAATTTCATTTGAAGGTTTGGAGTTTGGCACATACAAATTTACTTGGAATGGCGGGTAAATACCGCATATAGGAAGGTATGGTGGACTCATATGGAACAATTTTGGGGTTTAAGGAGTTTGGATGCACAAGCAGTATTCCCGCTTAGTACAGGTGAAGGCTAACAAAAGACTGGGAAGCGACCAACTAAGAGAGCGACAACAGTCATAAACATGCATTAAAATTAATTCACACCAAGTACAAGCATGAGTAGGATATAATCCACCATGAACATAAATATCATGAAGGCTATGTTGATTTGTTTCAACTACATGCGTGAACATGTGCCAAGTCGAGTCACTCAATTCATGCAAAGGAGGATACCATCCCATCATACCACATCATAATCATTCTAATAGCATGTTGGCACGCAAGGTTAACCATTATAACTCATAGCTAATCAAGCATGGCACAAGCAACTGTAATCTCTAAATGTCATTGCAAATATGTTTACTTCATAATAAGCTGAATCAGGAACGATGAACTCATCATATTTACAAAAACAAGAGAGGTCGAGTTCATACCAGCTTTTCTCATCTCAACCAGTCCATCTTATATCGTCGTTATTGCCTTTCACTTGCATGACCGAACGATGTGTATAATAATAATAGTGCATGTGCATTGGACTAAGGTGGAATCTGCAAGCATTCAACTCAAGAGAGAAGATAAAGCAATATGGGCTCTAAGTTAAATAAACAATCATGCATATGAGAGCCACTAAACATTTACGATATGGTCTTCTACTCTCGACCCCCAAAGGAAAGAAAAGAAAAGAAAACTACTTACACGGGAAAGCTCCCAACAAGTAAGAAGAAGAATGAGAAATCTTTTTGGGTTTTCACTTTAATTTCTACTACAAGCATGGAAATTAAACTAACTAATTTTTTGGTTTTTCTTAAGGTTTATCAAACACACAAGAAGAAAACTAGAAAAAGAAAATTAAACTAGCATGGATAATACAATGAAAGAGTATGAGCACCGATGACTAGAATAGTGTGTGAACATGAATGTAAAGTTGGTGAGAAATACGTACTCCCCCAAGCTTAGGCTTTTGGCCTAAGTTGGCTTAATGCCAAGGATAGCCTGGCTGATATCCATAGTTGTAACTGGGGTCGTACTAAGATGCAGCAGCAAATGCCTCCTGAGCTGCGGCATGCTGACGAGCCGCCTCGGCTCTCCTCTCGTGTTCAGCTGCTTCCTCCCTGGTAACAACATATCTTCCTTTTGCCTAGTAATCAAAAAGGAGAGGAGCGGGAAGAGTAACATGGACAGGGTTGCGCCTGTCAAAGATTTGTCGATACTAGAGGAATTGTTCATTCCTCCTAAGAAAATGATGTTGGACCATAGCGTTATAATCTAAATAAGCAGGAGGTAAAATCATATCCCCCTCTCGTGGGGCTATACCAAGATAATTAGCCACACGAGTCGCATAAATTCCTCCAAATAAATCTCCAACCCTACCATTGTATGCAACCTACGTGCAACTATTGCCCCCGAGTTGTAATCTTTATTACCTCACACGGCACTCTTGAGGACACTAAGATCAAGGACACACATATGATATGCTTCGTCTTTACCGTTAATGCATCTACCAATGAAGAGAGCAAAATAATGTATAGCAGGAAAATGAATGCTCCCTATGGTAGCTTGTGCAATGTCCCTAGATTCTTCCACAGTAATACTAGCAAGGAAGTCTCTAAATTCAGATTTGTGGGGATCATTAATGTTGCCCCACTGTGGAAGTTTGCAAGCAGTTGTAAAATCCTCTAAGTCCATGGTATAGGACGTATCATAGATATCAAATAGGACACTCAGAGAATTACGTGTACATTTATATTTAAACCTGCGTGCAAACGAATCAGTCAATTGATAGTACTGAGGACACTTATCTTGTAAGAAGTCCTCCAGATCAGCATTACACACATACGCGTCAAATTATTCCTTAAAGCCTGCTTCGACCATAAAATCATCGGATGGCCACTCACAAGCTCGAACTTCGGCATCCCTCGGTAGTTCATCGTCTTGCTCACGTATAGAAATCGTGGGTCCTTTCTTTACCGAAGAACCACCTTGGTACATTCTCCTAGACACAATTCTTTTTCTAAAAAAATTCTGAAATTTTAGTAACTTCAAAATAAAAGTGAATGAAACTGAACAAGATTGATAGCACCTACTCCTACAAGTGCCTAGAGCCTATATCATGCATTAGAATTACTTGGGACCTCATAAATTTAACATGCAAGCTCAAGAACATGGTCACCTATGCAGCAAAAATTTGCAATGAATAAAGCACTAAAACAAAAACTAATTGGACCAATGGAGGAGTCACATACCAAGCAACAATCTCCCAAAGCAGTTTTGTGAATGGAGCTTTGAGCAAGGAGATCGAAAATCGCAGCAAAATGAGCTAGAACTCGTGCTTGAGCTGGATGGGGATTTTTTTTGGGAAGGAGATGGAGTGTGTGGGTGCTGGCATAAGTGGAGTGGGGCCACCAGGGGCCCACGAGACAGGGGGCACGCCCAGGGGAGGTGGGCGCGCCACTCTCGTGGCCTGGTGCTTGCCCCTCCTGCAGTGATTTCAGTGCCTAAAATCCTCAAATATTCCATAAAAAAATCATACTAAATTTGCAGGGCATTTGGAGCACTTTTATTTTTGGGATATTTTTTGTTGCATGGATAATTCAGAAAATAGACGGATAATACTATTTTTACTTTATTTATTCTAAATAACAGAAAGTAAAAAGAGGGTACAGAAGGTTGTGCCTTCTAGTTTCATCCATCTCATGATCATCAAAATGAATCCACTAACAAGGTTGTTCAAGTCTTGTTAACAAACTCATTCCGAATAACACAAAACCGAAGAAATTTCAAATAACACTAAGTTACCTCAACGGGGATATGAACATCGCCAACAATAAGAATATCATACGTTTTCTTGATAGTAGGGAGAGGAAATTCAAAACCTCCAATAATGATAGTTGGAACTTTTCCAATAGAATTGATGCTATGAACTTGAGATTGTTTCCTTGGAAAGTGTACCATATGCTCATTACCATTAACATGAAAAGTGACATTGCCTTTGTTGCAATCAATAACAGCCCCTGCGGTATTCAAAAAGGGTCTACCAAGGATAATCGACATACTATCATCCTCGGGAATATCAAGAATAACAAAGTCCGTTAAGATAGTGGCATTTGCAACCACAACAGGCACATCCTCACAAATACCGACATGTATAGCAATTGATTTATCAGCCATTTGCAAAGATATTTCAGTAGGTGTCAACTTATTCAATTCAAGTCTACGATATAAAGAGAGAGGCATAACACTAACACCGGCTCCAAGATCACATAAAGCAGTCCTAACATAATTTCTTTTAATGGAGCATGGTATAGTAGGTACCCCGGGGTCTCCAAGTTTCTTTGGTATTCCACCCTTAAAAGCGTAATTAGCAAGCATGGTGGAAATTTCAGCTTCTGGTATCTTTCTTTTGTTTGTAATGATATCCTTCATATATATAGCATAAGGATTTACTTTAAGCATATCAGTTAAGCGCATATGTAAGAAAATAGGTCTAATCATTTCAGCAAAGCTCTCAAAATCCTCATCATCCTTTGTCTTGGATGGTTTAGGAGGAAAGGGCATGGGTTTCTGAACCCATGGTTCTCTTTCTCTACCGTGCTTCCTAGCAACAAAATCTCTCTTATCATAACGTTGATTCTTTGATTGTGGGTTATCAAGATCAACAGCAGGTTCAATCTCTACTTCTTTATTTTTGCTAGGTTGAGCATCAACATGAACATTATCATTAACATTATCACTAGGTTCATGTTCATCACCTGATTGTGTTTCAGCATCAGAGATAGAAATATCATTAGGATTCTCAGGTGTATCTATAACAGATTCACTAGAAGCATGCAAAGTCCTATCGTTTTTCTTTTTCTTCTTTTTAGAAGAACTAGGTGCCTCTAAATTATTTCTCTGAGAATCTTGCTCGATTCTCATAGGGTGGCCTTCAGTATACAAAGGATCCTGAGTCATTCTACCAGTTCTAGTAGCCACTCTAAAAGCAAAGTCATTTTTACTATTTAATTCATCAAGCAAATCATTTTGAGCTTTAAGTACTTGCTCAGCTTGAGTGGCAACCATAGAAGCATATTTGCTAATGAGTTTAAGTTCACCTTTAACTCTAGCCATATGATCGCTCACGTGTCCTATCTCGAAAGCATTATTCTTTAACTCTCTACCAACATAAGCATTAAAACTTTCTTGTCTAGCCATAAAGTCATCAAATTCATCTAAGCATGGGCTATGAAATTTAGTAGAGGGAATTTCAACTTTATCATGTCTATAGAGAGAATTTACCTTTACTACCTGTGCCGGGTTATCAAGACAATGTGGTTCTTCAACAGGCGGTATATTAAGACCATGTATTTCTTCAATAGGTGGTAAATTCTTAACATCTTCAGCTTTTATACCTTTTTCTATCATTGATTTCTTTGCCTCTTGCATATCTTCAGGACTGAGAAATAAAACACCTCTCTTCTTCGGAGTGGGTTTAGGAATAGGCTCAGGAGTTGGCTCAATTGGTTCAGGAATTGCCTCAGGAATTGGCTCAGGAAGAGTCCACTTATTTTCATTAGTCAACATATTATTCAATAGTAATTCAGCTTCGTCGACTGTTCTTTCCCTGAAAACACAACCAGCATAACTATCCAAGTAGTCCTTGGAAGCATCCGTTAGTCCATTATAAAAGATATCAAGTATTTCACTTTTCTTAAGAGGATGATCAGGCAAAGCATTAAGTAATCGGAGAAGCCTCACCCAAGCTTGTGGGAGACTCTCTTCTTCGATTTGCACAAAATTGTATATTTCCCGCAAGGCAGCTTGTTTCTTATGAGCAGGGAAATATTTAGCAGAGAAGTAATAAATCATATCCTGGGGACTACGCACACAAGCAGGAGCAAGATAATTAAACCAAGTCTTAGCATCACCCTTTAATGAGAACGGAAATATCTTAAGGATATAATAATAGTGAGACTTCTCATCATTTGTAAACAGGGTGGCTATATCATTCAACTTGGTAAGATGTGCCACAATAGTTTCGGATTCAAGGCCATAAAAAGGATTAGATTCAACCAAAGTAATAATCTCAAGATCAACAGAGAATTCATAATCCTTATCAGTAACACAGATAGGTGAAGTAGCAAAAGTAGGATCGGGTTTCATTCTAGCATTAAGAGATTGCTGCTTCCATTTAGCTAATAATTTCTTAAGATCATATCTATCTTTACAAGCAAAGATAGCTCTAGCAGCTTCCTCTTCTATAACATAACCCTCAGGAACAATAGGGAATTCATAATCATTGGGAGAACTTTCATCATCACTATCATCAATAATAGGATCTTCAATAATTTCATTCTCTCTAGCCCTAGCAAGTTGTTCATCAAGAAATTCACCTAATGGCAAAGTAGTATCATGCACAGAAGTAGTTTCATCATAAGTATCATGCATAGCAGAAGTGGCATCATCAATAACATGCGACATATCAGAATTCATAGTAGTGGCAGGTTTAGGTGTCGCAAGCTTACTCAAAACAAAAGAAGAATCTAGTGCAGAGCTAGATGGCATTTCCTTACCTACCCTCGTAGTTGAGGGAAAAATCTTAGTTCTTTCGTCTTTCAAGTTCCTCATAGTGATCAACAGATATAAATCCCAAGTGACTCAGAGAATAGAGCTATGCTCCCCGGCAACGGCGCCAGAAATTAGTCCTGATAACCCACAAGTGTAGGGGATCGCAACAGCTTTCGAGGGTAAAGTATTCAACCCAAATTTATTGATTCGACACAAGGGGAGCCAAAGAATATTCTTGAGTATTAGCAGTTGAGTTGTCAATTCAACCACACCTGGATAACTTAGTATCTGCAGCAAAGTGTTTAGTAGCAAAGTAGTATGATAATAAAGGTAACGGTAAGAAAAGTAATATTTTTGGGTTTTGTAGTGATTGTAACAATAGCAACGGAAAAGTAAATAAGCGAAACACAAGATGTGAAAAGCTCGTAGGCATTGGATCAGTGATGGATAATTATGTCGGATGCGATTCCTCATGTAATAGCTATAACATAGGGTGACACAGAACTAGCTCCAGTTCATCAATGTAATGTAGGCATGTATTCCGAATATAGTCATACGTGCTTATGGAAAAGAACTTGCATGACATCTTTTGTCCTACCCTCCCGTGGCAGCGGGGTCCTAGCAGAAACTCAAGGATATTAAGGCCTCCTTTTAATAGAGAACCAGAAAAAAGCATTAACACATAGTGAATACATGAACTCCTTAAACTACGGTCATCACTGAGAAGTATCCCGATTATTGTCACTTCAGGGATGTCCGATCATAACACATAATAGGTGACTATAGACTTGCAAGATAGGATCAAGAACACACATATATTCATGGAAACATAATAATTTCAGATCTGAAATCATGGCACTCGGGCCCTAGTGACAAGCATTAAGCATAGCAAAGTCATAGCAACATCAATCTCAGAACATAGTGGATACTAGGGATCAAACCCTAACAAAACTAACTTGATTACATGGTAAATCTCATCCAACCCATCACCGTCCAGCAAGCCTACGATGGAATTACTCATGCACGGTGGTGAGCATCATGAAATTGGTGATGGAGGATGGTTGATGATGACAACGGCGACAAATCCCCCTCTCTGGAGCCCCGAACGGACTCCAGATCAGCCCTCCCGAGAGAGATTAGGGCTTGGCGGCGTCTCCGTATCGTAAAACGTGATGAAACTTTCTCTCTGATTTTTTTCTCCGCGAGACGGAAAATATGGAGTTGAGGTCGGCGGAGCCTCAGGGGGCCCACAAGACAGGGCGGCGCGCCCAGGGGGTGGGCGCACCCCCACCCTCGTGGACAGGGTGTGGGCCCCCTGGTCTTGATTCTTTCGCCAGTATTTTTTATATTTTCCAAAAAGTGCCTCCATGGATTTTCAGGACATTCCGAGAACTTTTGTTTTCTACACATAAAACAACATCATGGCAGTTCTGTTGAAAACAATGTCAGTCCGGGTTAGTTTCATTCAAATCATGCAAGTTAGAGTCCAAAACAAGGGCAAAAGTGTTTGGAAAAGTAGATACATTGGAGACGTATCACAGGTGCTTGCTCTAAGTTGATAATGTGATAATTGGTTTCATGTTGCATATGTTGTCTAGCCTGTATTTCTTCTATTTTGATTAAATTGCACCTGCTGAGTTTATACGTTATACATGTGCATATGACATGGCTTTCTGTGTCTAGAATACACTGCATCTATCTATCATACCATGTTCTTACATCAAAGTACTGCTGTTGTGTATCCCACATTAGTCACTCATGATTGGACGCTTTTAACATGGCAGTTTGATAGTGGTTGCATCTTGCATTGATTTGTACGTTGTACTACTTCTAATTTTTCGAATTGCCACTTATGACAAGACACTTTTAACTTGGCAGAGTAATATTGGTTGCATCTTTCATATGGTGTCTATCTTGCATTACTTCTATTTTCTTGAAAATCCTTCTGCTCAGTTTGCACATCATAGCTGTGAATATGTCATGCCGTCCTGTTTTTCTTACATATTACATCCTCATACGGTTGTCTTACATCAAAGTATTGCTTGTCTGTATCATGCATCAATGAGTTCTGAAGAGTGATTTTGTTCTTTTGTGTTGTGGGTACAACTTAACATGGCAAAGTCAAAAAAGAGCAAGGAAAATAATATAGTAGGGAGTGCTGTTACTCATCGGGTGAAACGAAAAAGGATCTGCCGTCGAGATTCTGCTGGTACTTATAGTGCAGTAGAAGGTCCAAGTCCAGCGGCTAAATCTACAAACACAGTATCACCTGCTCCACCAGCTGCAGCGTCCGCTTCAACTGTACCAGCATCTCAACCAGTTACTCGTTCATTTTCTCCGGAACTGGCCAGTTCCCAAGCTGCCTTCACACCTAACACTACTTCCGAAGCACTGCTAACACAACAGGACTTGGCAAGATCAGATGAACCTCATGAGCATCAACACCAAGACGGTACCTGACCGAGTCAAGTTGCAGTTGCATGCTCCTTTATATGTACTCTTACAGTTTGATGTACACTAACACTTTCCATATTCGTTGTTGAACTAGCACCACGGCGCAAGCAGATACAGCCATCAGGGATAATGCTTGTCAGATTAACAAAATCTAAAGGAGGAAGAATGGAGATCCATTTTGAGGCAGGTTTAAAAAGGCCACGTGATGCTACAGAGTCAGCCAAGTTAGTAACAGAGGCAGCCGTTGCCGTTAGGTGTCATGCACATATCCTCCCAACGTGGATCCAGTACAGGAATGAGAAAGACAATACCCAGTTTAACACCTTCCTTGACCATTTATCCGTAAGTAATGTTATTCATCGCAATTAGTAATATTGTCTTGCTCTGTCCCATATTTTCTAGCTTCCTCCTAATAAGACTCACATTGTTTTTTCAACAGATGAGTTTCAAGTTGGATCCGAAAGATAATGCAACTAAACAATCATGCACTCATGTTTTTCATTCTACTCTGCGACAGTATCGGTACCACCTTAGAAAATCTCACTTTGAAGGCAAGGCTAACAATGAAATCGCCCAAACAGCTCCAGTGGAATATATTACAGATGAAGACTGGACTAACTGTTTGAAGAACAAAACCAACCGCTCTAAAGTGAAATTCCAACAGACAATAGGATCTCGTAGCTATATTGCACACTGCGAGGCTCTTGTAAATAGCTGCTACTTCCTTCTTTTTTTGTGCCATATTATCGTATCTATATTGACTTGTTCCAAATACAGAGGAAAGTCCGTGCGGAACAAAAAGAACCTGAACCGAATGCAGTGCAAATCTTCAAGGATTGCCACACCAGCAAGATGAAGGGCATGAGCACACCAGTTCAAGCCGCTGTTGTAAGTCCTTACTCGTCCTGCCTTGAACTGATTGGTACTATGATGTGTTCATTTAACTACTTGGTTTGCAGCCAATGTCAGTTAATCTGTTCACTTTTATACACAGTTGTCTTAACGTATCATTTCACCTTACATGGTTTAAAAGAGATGAAGGATATTCTTTTGGTCTTGATCTGTAATCTAGTTGTTATGTTCACGTGCGCACACAATGATAAAATAGCCTGTTTGTTTTATATCTGGTTGCCCATGATATGACTGATGTCATACTATGTTCATCCTACTTTAAACCATGTCTCTTTATCCTTAGATGTCAACAAATGTGAGGAAATAGACAATACAGTAGGCATGCTACATGGACATATGTTCCGAAAGTGATTTTATTATGTAGTTGGCACTACAATACATGCTAATGTATTATAGTAGTTCACCAAAATAAGTTATGTATAAACATTTAACCTACTTTGTTAGTAACTTATCTGGTACACTAATCTACAAGTTCAAACTTTTAGGAAGCTATGGAACAAATGATTGAACAGCCACAACCACCTGAAGGTGACGAGGCTACCACAGGCACAATGTCACCTCTTGCTGGAGTGCGTCAGTATCTCTCCACTAACAGTGCAAAAAGCACCTTCTTGCGTAATTCTGGGTTGGTTGTCAAGGTAACCTCGTCCAAATCGCCTACTGAACAAAACGTTCCTGCTAGGCAGAGTGATATATCTGTGCTCCAGACACAAGTCTAATACCTAATGGATGTTGTTTCAGAAACAAGAATAGTGGTTGAGAAATGTCGTCAAGATATGAATGGTTTTGAAACCATACTATCGGACATTCGCTTCGTTGTTCAAGAGCAATGGTAGAAAAAAGGTGGAGATCGTGCTGCTCCATCAGATTCTAAAGCCTGAAACATTAGCACTCAGGTCAAATGATCCGTGCTTCTATACATCTGATGGTGCTTTTATCTAGAAGGACTGCAAACTTTATGCCAACATGCCTTTTGTTGTATGGTTGGAATTTATTTTTTTGTGATACAACATCTATGATGCTGCCACAGGCTGCAGTAATTACGACGCTATTTTTGTATAGTGTAGGTTTATCTTAGTAATGTATTCGGACGAAAGCTTCGTAGGAGCCCAACATGCCAACATTCGTTGGGCACATTCCAATTGGGCTAAAAACGATTACGGGCCGAAATTGGCATGTAGCCCACTAAAAATATCTGGGCCTAAACCAGCATAAGCTTTCATATTTTCCTGGTAGGCCTGTGCCCATAGTGGGCCTTTAACAGGCCTAAACATAATTTGGGGCCTCAGTAAAAATAGGCCGTTTACAGGTGTAAATATCTAGAGCCCATAAAAAACATGGGCCTTTAATAGACCGAAAGTGAGATTAGGCCCTGATTGTGCCAAATAACCCACTGGTCTTAGCAGGCCGAAAGGGTGGCCCATTTATGATGCGGATCTTTGACAGGTCGAAATTTGGACGGTCCGTAAATGCGCCGACCTAATACACGGGCCTTTAACAGGCCGGAACTTTGGTCGGGCGAGATTATCGTCATTTTTATATGGGCCGTTAATGGGCCCGATATGACGTTTGGCCATATATGGCCCATGGTTTTCGTCCGGCGTTAATAGGCCAAAAATGACAATAGGCCGAAAGTGGCCCAAATCTATAGTGGGCCTCTAACAGGCAGAATGTCAGACATGGCCGAATATGACCCAAATCCTTCACAATCGTTTATGGGATGAAAGTTTTGATGGCCTGTAAATGGGCCCAAATGAAGTAGGACCTTTAACAGGCCGGAAATACACCGGGCCGTAATTCGGCCCAATTACTTAGCGGACTGTCCGTGTTGATGAAAAGTTTAGCACAGGCCGTTGACGGGCCGATTTGACACAGAATGTTGGGCCTTTAGCTGGGTCGGCCCATTATGGTCTGCAGAATCTTGTGGGCCTTTAGCTGGGCCGGCCCATTGTGGTCCGCAAAATCTTGTGGGCCTTTAGCTGGGCCGGCCCATTATGGTCTGCAAAATCGTGTGGGCCTTTAGTGGGGCCGACCCATTATGGGCCACTAAATTTGTGGGCCTTTAGCTGGGCCGGCCCATTATGGTCTGCAAAATCTTGCGGGCCTTTAGCTGGGCCGGCCCATTATGATCCGCTAAATCTTATGGGCCTTCAGTTGGGGCGGCCCATTTAAACTTTTTGGGCCACTTTTGGGCCGGTCCACGTGTCAACATATCATAGGCTCATCTCGACCGTTGGATGAGTGACACCTGTGCCAACGAGGAGCTGACGCGTGGATCCGTCAGCCAATGAGAATTTTACACGTGGAAAAACGGCATTGGTCGTGGCTGTTAGCGGGTTATCGGATCCAAAAAAACGGACCCGATAGGTTAACAGCGGTTAACGGCATCCCGTTACGGTGGATGCCACATGCCGGTCACCCTTGACGAAAGCACTTCTATGACGTGCGATTTATCGTCATGGAAGTGGACACTTCCATGATGATAATTTTGGTAATGTCATGGAACACTTCTACGACAGCACAGGTATGACTATCTTGATTCTATCATAAATTTGTCATGGATGTACATGCATGACAGAAAACGTGACCTACTGTGACAAACACGTATCATCACGGAAGTGTATTTTTTTGTAGTGAACAGGACCCCGTCGTGTTGCCGCTGGATGAACAGGACCCCGATTTATCAAGCCGGTTGGGCATGGATGAACAGGACCCCGTGGAGGGCTGGATGAACAGGACCCTGTGGAGGGAAGGTTGAACAGTAGCCGGTGGAGGGCTGGTTGAACAGTAGCCGGTGGAGGGCTGGTTGAATAGTAGCCCGTGGAGGGGTGGTTGAACATGAACCTGTGGAGAGGGTTGGTTGAATAGTAGCCAGTGGAGTAGCGTGCGGTGGAGGTTGGATGAACAGGAGCCCGTGGATGAACAGTCGCAGGTGGAGGCTGGAGGAGGTCGGCGGTGGATGAACAATAGCCCGTGGAGGCTGGAGGAGGTCGACGGTGGAGATGAATAGTATCCCGTGGAGTCCCGTTTTGCGGTACGCCACAACCCTCCCGATGAATAGGACCCCCGTTTCGACCGTAGCGCTCCAACACAAGTCCGCTTCCTCTGTTTTGCGGTATGCCACACCCCTCTCGATCAACAGGACCCCGTTTTGACCATAGGAGGTCCAACAGAAGTCCGTTTCCCCCGTTTTGCAGTACGCCAGATGCCTCCCGATGAACAGGATCCCGTTTCGACCATGGCCAGTCGAACACAAGGCTGTTTCCTCCGTTCTGCGATACGCCAGGACTCGTTTCCATCGGTTGTTCCGTCCGAGCCATCCCGATGAACACGATGATGCATTCGGTTCCGACCCAGCCGGTTGGCTCCCCATTGTTGGGTTCTATGGTAGGGTGCGTCGACTGCAAATTAAAATTTTCCTATGCGCAGAACAACAGGAACATGCTACGGGAGATGGATCACAGTTCATTACCACTAGACGCGCAGTGTCGTGCAGCGGAAGAAGAGTTGGGGCAGCACGTCCGCATGGATCGCCTCTTCCTCGTCCGATCTCCCTCGAACAGCCCGTCGTCCGATCCCACGTACAAGTTTGCCAGAGCGGCACAACTGCACCGCCTCTAACGGTATCTAAAGGAAATATGCCATAGAGGCAATAATAAAGTTATTATTTATTTCCTCATATCATGATAAAGGTTTATTATTCATGCTAGAATTGTATTAACTGGAAACATGATACGTGTGTGAATACATAGACAAACATATAGTCACTAGTATGCCTCTACTTGACTAGCTCATTAATCAAAGATGGTTATGTTTCCTAACCATAGACATGTGTTGTCATTTGATTAATGGGATCACATCATTAGGAGAATGATGTGATTGACATGACCCATTTCCGTTAGCCTAGCACTTGATCGTTTAGTATATTGTTATTGCTTTCTTCATGACTTATACATGTTCCTGTAACTATGAGATTATGCAACTCCCGTTTACCGTAGGAACACTTTGGGTGCTATCAAAAGTCACAACGTAACTGGGTGATTATAAAGGAGTACTACAGGTGTCTCCAAAGGTACATGTTGAGTTGGTGTATTTCGAGATTAGGTTTTGTCACTCCGATTGTCGGAGAGGTATCTCTGGGCCCTCTCGGTAATGCACATCACTATAAGCCTTGCAAGAAATGTAGCTAATGAGTTAGTTACCGAATGATGCATTACGTAACGAGTAAAGAGACTTTCCGGTAACGAGATTGAACTAGGTATTGGATAGCGACGATCGAATCTCGGGCAAGTAACATACCGATGACAAAGGGAACAATGTATGTTGTTATGCGGTTTGACCGATAAAGATCTTCGTAGAATATGTAGGAACCAATATGGGCATCCAGGTTCCTCTATTGGTTATTGACCGAGAATAGTTCTAGGTCATGTCTACATAGTTCTCTAACCCGTAGGGTCCGCACGCTTAACGTTACGATGACACTTTTATTATGAGTTTATGAGTTTTGATGTACCGAAGTTTGTTCGGAGTCCCGGATGTGATCACGGACATGACGAGGAGTCTCGAAATGGTCGAGACATAAATATCGATATATTGGACGGCTATATTCGGACACCGGAAGTGTTCCGGGTGATTTCGGAGAAAACCGGAGTGCCGGAGGGTTACCAGAACCCCCCCGGGAGAAGTAATGGGCCTCATGGGCCTTAGTGGAGAGAGAGAGGGGCGGCCAGGGTGGGCCGCGTGCCCCTCCCCCTCTGGTCCGAATTGTACTAGGAGGGGGGGGGGGCGGCACCCCCTTTCCTTCTCCCTCTCCCCCTTCCTTTCCCCCTCCTAGTAGGAGTAGGAAAGGGGGTGTCCTACTCCTACTAGGAGGAGGACTCCTCCTCCTAGCGCGCCCTCTAGGGCCGGCCGGCCTCCCCCCTTGCTCCTTTCTATACGGGGGTGGGGGGCACCCTAGGACACACAAGTTGATCTACGGATCGTTCCTTAGCCGTGTGCGGTGCCCCCCTCCACCATATTCCACCTCGGTCATATCGTCGCGAAGTTTAGGCGAAGCCCTGCGCCGGTAGAACATCATCATCATCATCACCACGCCGTCGTGCTGACGGAACTCATCCCCGACGCTTTGCTGGATCGGAGCCCAGGGATCGTCATCGAGCTGAACGTGTGCTGAACTCGGAGGTGCCGTATGTTCGGTACTTGGATCGGTCGGATCGTGAAGACGTACGACTACATCAACCGCGTTGTCATAACGCTTCCACTTACGGTCTACGAGGGTACGTGGACATCACTCTCCCCTCTCGTTGCTATGCATCACCATGATCTTGCGTGTGCGTAGGAATTTTTTTGAAATTACTATGTTCCCCAACAGTGGCATCCGAGCCTAGGTTTTATGCGTTGATGTTATATGCACGAGTAGAACACAAGTGAGTTGTGGGCGATACAAGTCATACTGCTTACCCGCATGTCATACTTTGGTTCGGCGGTATTGTGAGATGAAGCGGCCCGGACCGACATTACGCGTACGCTTATGCGAGACTGGTTTCACCGTTATGAGCACTCGTGCTTAAAGGTGGCTGGCGGGCGTCTATCTCTCTCACTTTAGCTGAATCGAGTGTGGCTACGCCCGGTCCTTGCGAAGGTTCAAACAGCACTAACTTGACGAACTATCTTTGTGGTTTTGATGCGTAGGTAAGAACGGTTCTTGCTAAGCCCGTAGCAGCCACATAAAATTTGCAACAACAAAGTAGAGGACGTCTAACTTGTTTTTGCAGGGCATGTTGTGATGTGATATGGTCAAGACGTGATGCTATATTTTATTGTATGAGATGATCATGTTTTGTAACCGAAGTTATCGGCAACTGGCAGGAGCCATATGGTTGTCGCTTTATTGTATGAAATGCAAACGCCCTGTAATTGCTTTACTTTATCACTAAGCGGTAGCGATAGTCGTAGAAGCAATAGATGGCGTAACGACAACGATGCTACAATGGAGATCAAGGTGTCGCGCCGGTGACGATGGTGATCACGACGGTGCTTCGGAGATGGAGATCACAAGCACAAGATGATGATGGCCATATCATATCACTTATATTGATTGCATGTGATGTTTATCCTTTATGCATCTTATCTTGCTTTGATTGACGGTAGCATTTTAAGATGATCTCTCACTAATTATCAAGAAGTGTTCTCCCTGAGTATGCACCGTTGCGAAAGTTCTTTGTGCTGAGACACCACGTGATGATCGGGTGTGATAGGCTCTACGTTCAAATACAACGGGTGCAAAACAGTTGCACACGCGGAATACTCGGGTTAAACTTGACGAGCCTAGCATATACAGATATGGCCTCGGAACACGGAGACCGAAAGTTCGAACGTGAATCATATAGTAGATATGATCAACATAGTGACGTTCACCATTGAAACTACTCCATCTCACGTGATGATCGGACATGGTTTAGTTGATTTGGATCACGTGATCACTTAGATGACTAGAGAGATGTCTGTCTAAGTGGGAGTTCTTAAGTAATATGATTAAGTCAACTTAAATTTATTATGAACTTAGTACCTGATAGTATTTTGCTTGTCTATGTTTGTTGTAGATAGATGGCTCGTGCTGTTGTTCCGTTGAATTTTAAGGCATTCCTTGAGAAAGCAAAGTTGAAAGATGATGGTAGCAATTACACGGACTGGGTCCGTAACCTGAGGATTATCCTCATTGTTGCACAGAAGAATTACGTCCTGGAAGCACCGCTGGGTGCTAGGCCTGCTGCTGATGCAACTGACGACGTTAAGAACGTCTGGCAGAGCAAAGCTGATGACTACTCGATAGTTCAGTGTGCCATGCTTTACGGCTTAGAACCGGGTCTTCAATGACATTTTGAACGTCATGGAGCATATGAGATGTTCCAGGAGTTGAAGTTAATATTACAAGCAAATGCCCGGATTCAGAGATATGAAGTCTCCAATAAGTTCTATAGCTGCAAGATGGAGGAGAATAGTTCTGTCAGTGAACACATACTCAAAATGTTTGGGTATAATAATCACTTGATTCAACTGGGAGTTAATCTTCTTGATGATAGTGTCATTGACAGAATTCTTCAATCACTGCCACCAAGCTACAAGAGCTTCGTGATGAACTATAATATGAAAGGGATGGACAAGACAATTCCCGAGCTCTTCGCAATGCTAAAAGCTGCGGAGGTAGAAATCAAGAAGGAGCATCAAGTGTTGATGGTCAACAAGACCACTAGTTTCAAGAAAAAGGGCAAAGGGAAGAAGAAGGGGAACTTCAAGAAGAACAGCAAGCAAGTTGCTACTCAAGAGAAGAAACCCAAGTCTGGACCTAAGCCTGAAACTGAGTGCTTCTACTGCAAGCAGACGGACACTGGAAGCGGAACTGCCCCAAGTATTTGGCGGATAAGAAGGATGGCAAGGTGAACAAAGGTATATGTGATATACATGTTATTGATGTGTACGTTACTAATGCTCGCCGTAGTACCTGGGTATTTGATACTGGTTCTGTTGCTAATATTTGCAACTCGAAACAGGGACTACGGATTAAGCGAAGATTGGCTAAGGACGAGGTGACGATGCGCGTGGGAAATGGTTCCAAAGTCGATGTGATCGCGGTTGGCACGCTACCTCTACATCTACCATCGGGATTAGTTTTAGACCTAAATAATTGTTATTTGGTGCCAGCATTGAGCATGAACATTATATCTGGATCTTGTTTGATGCGAGATGGTTATTCATTTAAATCAAAGAATAATGGTTCTTCTATTTATATGAGTAATATCTTTTATGGTCATGCACCCTTGAAGAGTGGTCTATTTTTATTGAATCTCGATAGTAGTGATACACATATTCATAGTGTTGAAACCAAAAGATGCAGAGTTGATAACGATAGTGCAACTTATTTGTGGCACTGCTGTTTAGGTCATATCGGTGTAAAGCGCATGAAGAAACTCCATACTGATGGGCTTTTGGAATCACTTGATTATGAATCACTTGGTACTTAGGAACCGTGCCTCATGGGCAAGATGACTAAAACGCCATTCTCCGGAACTATGGAGCGAGCAACTGATTTGTTGGAAATCATACATACTGATGTTTGTGGTCCAATGAATGTTGAGTCTCGCGGCGGGTATCGTTATTTTCTCACCTTCACAGATGATTTGAGCAGATATGGGTATATCTACTTAATGAAACACAAGTCTGAAACATTTGAAAAGTTCAAAGAATTTCAGAGTGAAGTGGAAAATCATCGTAACAAGAAAATAAAGTTTCTACGATCTGATCGTGGAGGAGAATATTTGAGTTACGAGTTTGGTCTACACTTGAAACAATGTGGAATAGTTTCGCAACTCACGCGACCCGGAACACCAGAACGAAATGGTGTGTCCGAACATCGTAATCATACTTTACTAGATATAGTGCGATCTATGATGTCTCTTACTGATTTACCGCTATCGTTTTGGGGTTATGCTTTAGATACGACCGCATTCACGTTAAATAGGGCACCATCAAAATCTGTTGAGACGATGCCTTATGAACTGTGGTTTGGCAAGAAACCAAAGTTCTCGTTTCTTAAAGTTTGGGGCTGCGATGCTTATGTGAAGAAACTTCAACCAGATAAGCACGAACCCAAATCGGAGAAATGTGTCTTCATAGGATACCCAAAAGAGACTATTGGGTACACCTTCTATCACAGATCTGAGGGCAAGATTTTTGTTGCTAAAATCGGATCCTTTCTAGAGAAGGAGTTTCTCTCGAAAGAAGTGAGTGGGAGGAAAGTAGAACTTGATGAGGTAACTATACCTGCTCCCTTATTGGAAAGTAGTTCATCACAAGAACCGGTTCCTGTGACAACTACGCCAATTAGTGAGGAAGCTAATGATATTGATCATGAATCTTCAGATCAAATTTCTACTGAACCTCGTAGGTCTACCAGAGTAAGATCCGCACCAGAGTGGTACGGTAATCCTATTCTGGAAGTCATGTTACTTGACCATGATGAACCTATGAACTATGAGGAAGCAATGATGAGGCCAGATTCCGCAAAATGGCTAGAGGCCATGAAATCTGAGATGGGATCCATGTATGAGAACAAAGTATGGACT
Source organism: Triticum dicoccoides (assembly GCF_002162155.2). Lineage (NCBI taxonomy): Eukaryota > Viridiplantae > Streptophyta > Magnoliopsida > Poales > Poaceae > Triticum > Triticum dicoccoides. The sequence continues at coordinate 137,406,983 of NC_041389.1, forward strand.
TTGGTTGACTTGCCCGATGATCGGCAAGCCATTGAGAATAAATGGATCTTTAAGAAGAAGACTGACGCTGATGGTAATGTAACTGTCTATAAAGCTCGACTTATTGTGAAAGGTTTTCGACAAGTTCAAGGGGTTGACTACGATGAGACTTTTCTCACCCGTAGCGATGCTTAAGTCTGTCCGAATCATGTTAGCTATTGCTGCATTTCATGATTATGAAATTTGGCAAATGGATGTCAAAACTGCATTCTTGAATGGATTTCTGGAAGAAGAGTTGTATATGATGTAGCCAGAAGGTTTTGTTGATCCAAAAGGTGCTAACAAAGTGTGCAAGCTCCAGCGATCCATTTATGGACTGGTGCAAGCATCTCGGAGTTGGAATAAACGCTTTGATAGTGTGATCAAAGCATATGGTTTTATACAGACTTTTCGAGAAGCCTGCATTTACAAGAAAGTGAGTGGGAGCTCTGTAGCATTTCTGATATTATATGTAGATGACATATTATTAATTGGAAATGACATAGAATTTCTGGATAGCATAAAGGGATACTTGAATAAAAGTTTTTCAATGAAAGACCTCGGTGAAGCTGCTTACATATTGGGCATCAGGATTTATAGAGATAGATCAAGACGCTTAATAGGACTTTCACAAAGCACATACCTTGATAAAATTTTGAAAAAGTTCAAAATGGATCAGGCAAAGAAAGGATTCTTGCCCGTGCTTCAAGGTGTGCATTTGAGTCAGACTCAATGCCTGACCACAGCAGAAGATAGAGAGATAATGAAACATGTTCCCTATGCTTCAGCCATAGGCTCTATCATGTATGCAATGCTGTGTACCAGACCTGACATATGCTTAGCAATAAGCTTGGCAGGAAGGTACCAAAGTAATCCAGGAGTGAATCACTGGACAGCGGTCAAGAACATCCTAAAATACCTGAAAAGGACTAAGGATATGTTTCTCGTATATCGAGGTGACAAAGAGCTAGTCGTAAATGGTTACGTCGATGCAAGCTTTGACACTGATCCGGACGATTCTAAATCGCAAACCGGATACGTGTTTTTATTAAACGGTGGAGCTGTAAGTTGGTGCAGTTCTAAACAAAGCATCATGGCGGGATCTACATGTGAAGCGGAGTACATAGCTGCTTCGGAAGCAGGAAATGAAGGAGTCTGGATGAAGGAGTTCATTTCCGATCTAGGTGTCATACCTAGTGCATCAGGACCAATGAAGATCTTCTGTGACAATACTGGTGCAATTGCCTTGGCAAAGGAATCCAGATTTCACAAGAGGACCAAGCACATCAAGAGACGCTTCAATTACTTTCGGGACCAAGTCCAAGTGGGAGACATAGAGATTTGCAAGATACATACGGATCTGAATGTTGCAGACCCGTTGACTAAGCCTCTCTCACGAGCAAAACATGATCAGCACCAAGACTCCATGGGTGTTAGAATCATTACTATGTAATCTAGATTATTGACTCTAGTGCAAGTGGGAGACTGAAGGAAATATGCCCTAGAGGCAATAATAAAGTTATTATTTATTTCCTCATATCATGATAAATGTTTATTATTCATGCTAGAATTGTATTAACCGGAAACATGATACATGTGTGAATACATAGACAAACATATAGTCACTAGTATGCCTCTACTTGACTAGCTCATTAATCAAAGATGGTTATGTTTCCTAACCATAGACATGTGTTGTCATTTGATTAATGGGATCACATCATTAGGAGAATGATGTGATTGACATGACCCATTTCCATTAGCCTAGCACTTGATCGTTTAGTATATTGTTATTGCTTTCTTCATGACTTATACATGTTCCTGTAACTATGAGATTATGCAACTCCCGTTTACCGGAGGAACACTTTGGGTGCTACCAAACGTCACAACGTAACTAGGTGATTATAAAGGAGTACTACAGGTGTCTCCAAAGGTACATGTTGAGTTGGCGTATTTCGAGATTAGGTTTTGTCACTCCGATTGTCGGAGAGGTATCTCTGGGCCCTCTCGGTAATGCACATCACTATAAGCCTTGCAAGCAATGTAGCTAATGAGTTAGTTACGGAATGATGCATTACGTAACGAGTAAAGAGACTTGCTGGTAACGAGATTGAACTAGGTATTGGATACCGACGATCGAATCTCAGGCAAGTAACATACCGATGACAAACGGAACAACGTATGTTGTTATGCGGTTTGACCGATAAAGATCTTCGTAGAATATGTAGGAACCAATATGGGCATCCAGGTTCCGCTATTGGTTATTGACCGAGAATAGTTCTAGGTCATGTCTACATAGTTCTCGAACCCGTAGGGTCCGCACGCTTAACGTTATGATGACAGTTTTATTATGAGTTTACGAGTTTTGATGTACCGAAGTTTGTTCGGAGTCCCGGATGTGATCACGGACATGACGAAGAGTCTCAAAATGGTCGATACATAAAGATCGATATATTGGACGGCTATATTCGGACACAGGAAGTGTTCCGGGTGATTTTGGAGAAAACCGGAGTGCCGGAGGGTTACCGGAACCCCCCGGGAGAAGTAATGGGCCTCATGGGCCTTAGTGGAGAGAGAGAGGGGCGGCCAGGGTTGGCCGCGCGCCCCCTCCCCCTCTGGTCTCGCAAGGGGTGTTCTTGAGCTGGTGCAGTCTTCTACTTGGGATGGATCCGATCAGCTCTAGAGGAGATGCCCTCTCTATGATGGTGGCTATCTCTATTTATAGGGGCCCTGGTCCTGTTCCCAAATATTGAGCGGGAAGGGAGCCAACAACGGCCATTTTGAAGGGGGACAGCTAGTACAATTTACACTGACTAAAGTTGGTCTTCGACTGCCAAAGGCACTGGCGATGACGCCGTCTTGGGCTCCACGGTGACCTCCATCTTGCCGTCCTACTGGTCTTGGTCTCGTTGCAGCGATATGGTAACCTTTGCTTGATGCCTCGGTACTCTGCGCCTGCGCTCGCCTCCTTTGCACCAAAGAGGAAAGGAGGACACTGCGGCAGGCTGGCGCCCGCCTGGTCTCGATCGTCATGGCTTGCGTCACGAGCACCTCGCGAGGTACTCCTTGCCTTGATCTCTCAACCTCCTCGCGAGCCTGCGTGGTGAGGCCGCCCATGAGGAAGCCTTGCGTCGTCTGCCCTGCGAGGCATGGCCCCTTGCGAGGGTCTTGAGCTTGGGTCAATGAAGATGGGTCGTACTGGGCCACTTCTTGATCCACGCCGTAGGCCGCAGGCAGGAAAGTCTGGGGACCCCCGTTCCTAGAACGCTGACATCCGCCGCCGAGGACAACGAGGAAGAAGAGGAGGAAGAATAAAGCTATCCCCCCTGGGCGGAGAAAGAAAAGGATGAGTTCCACGCGTCTGGAGGTCGAAGCGTCCAAGAAGGGAAAGCTTCCCTCCTGAACAACTCCACAGCGACCACCGACAGCAGCTCGGAATGGCGCCCTAGACACAAGCCCCTGGCCAAATCGTGAGTACCCGGACACATTCATATATAAGGCCTCTCTACTTCATAGTCTTAACATGTTGAATCATGCATTTGCAGTCTGGATCGGTCCGACCTCGAGCTATCCTCATCTTCGAGGGATTCACTGGACCCGAAGGCGATGGACAGCGGGTCCCTTCCAGCGGCCTCCTCTCCCAAGGCCCTGGATGACACCAAGGTATTGTCCCGAAGGACCCCAGGCCAGGGAGAGATGCAGGAGGCCGTCAAGGCGGCGCCATAGGGTGAAACCTCGGCCGCCGGACACATGTGGGAGCAAACCCCCATGGATACTAACGATGGGGGCCATATCCAATTCGGCCCCCAGTCAAATACAATTCCGGAGACCTATATGGCTCCGGAATCAGGAAAGCAGCCTCTTACAAAAGAAGGAGCCGCGCCTATTCCACCAGTGACCTCTGTCCATCCAGAGGCACCGTAATTTGCTGGAAGCGCTGCGAGGCGCTTCCATTGTTGAGGAACACAATATCCTTATGGGTACGGTGGTTGAGAGGGTGCGGCCCATTAAGAGCGGACTGACTAACGCCTGTACCAACCTTCTAACAGGTTTTGAGGTGAGCGACACAATTGTATAAAAAGAATGTCATAGTATAGACAATAGCTCCTAAGACTCTGTCCGGTGTTCAGAAAGAAAAGTCGAACAGAGGATCAAATAATTTTCGGAGGAGACTAACCTAACATGTCTATATGAATAAGCAGGCGTCGTTGCTGGACGCAAGCTCTCATGTTGCTGAGGTCTTCGGACTGAAGTAGAGTCTGGAGCGGACCAAGGAAGAGCTCGTCCGTGTGAAGAAACAGCTGGAAGACAATCAAGGTATGCAATAACCTTGTCTATATTCAGGGAGGATGAATGATTTGTGCTGACTAAAGTGCCATGATATTTATTAGGAGTGGCGACCGAGGTGGAGACCCTCAAGAATGCACTTATCGAGGCCGAGGAGAGAGCAGCCAAGGAACAAGCCGCCCCTGAAAAGCATGGGGCCAGGGTCAGTGAGGTCCAGCAGGAGCTCCAGGACACCATGAAGAAATGCGAGTCCTTGGAGTGCAACATTGCGGATCAAGAGTCTGAACTTGCCAAGGCCCGCCAAAGCGCGCATGATGCCCGGGTTGAAGCCCAGGGCGCCATCTAGGACATCCAGGAGGCCAGAAAAATTGCGGCGGGTAAGGCCTTTATTATGCAGAGCAAATATGTGAAGAAAATGTTCCTCTTACTGACCAGGATTTGGAGTTCTCCAGGGGCGTTTGCGGATCTGCCACGCAGAATTTCAGGCGCTGCAGAATTCTTCCCAGCCAAAGAGGGGAGCTCCACGGAGAAGCTGTTTTGGTTGCAATACCTTGCGCCAGAACATCTGATGCCCTTTAGCAATCAGCTAAAATAGCTGGTCAAACTGCATAGGGTGGCCGAACTAGCCATGAAGGGTTAAATAATCTGGCTATGGCCTGCTGAAGCCATACCCAGCAGCTACTTCAGGCTTGTGAAGTGGTTGGTCAATGCCTGCCCTCGGCTTGATGCCATCAACCGGTCAGTCTGCATTGAAGGCGCGCGAATGGCCTTCGCCCGAGTCAAGATGCAGTGGGTGAAGATGGACGCTGTGAAGCTTGTGACCGAGGGACCCCCCGCTGGCAAGGAGCACCTCACGCCCGAGCTGTATTTTCACAATGTCATGGAGGGATCCCGCATTGTGGTGGGGCAGTGTTCAAAAGACGTTATCTTTGAATGAAGTTATTCATATTAACCCTTCCTGTATCATGAAACAGACCGGTTATGTAATATAATGCCTGTTATTTAAAATTTTACCCCCTGTGCGGCCGTTTTGTTAAATCTGAGAGTTGGCCAGTCGTCGGCTTCAGCACCGACGTCGGTAGTACGCGGGTGTTCATGATGAATCTAAACACTCTTTATCCTAGAGTTTTGGTCCTTAAAGGAGGTGTCTAGCGCAACGAACCAGGCAATCGGACTATGTGGCTTTATCACCCTCACTTAGCCATAGGAGTTTGACAATAGAGATTTAAGCGCAGCCCCTAGAATTCGTAAGTCCAAACTTGGGGTGCTGTAAACACCTGATCGGGTAAAAACCGATTCATCGCATAATGCGGAAAAAATCGCAAAAGATTTGTAACCTCTCGAACAGTTGACCGGCTCACGCAGCATCATGACAGTCAGTTTTCGGCTTTCTCTACTGAGGTGCTCATCCGGATAAACTAGGACACAATCGCAGTACTTCTCCCCTTACTACCCTAGCCGATATAGCAGAATGTAAGGTAGTAAGCACAGGAGACGGGCAACCCAACTATTGACCAAAGACATGATTCGGAGCCGATGCATATAATGCTAAAGTTTGGGGTGCCGAACTATACTGTAAAAAAGTGTTCAGACTTTGTTGTCGTATTATGGGGCGTAATGAAGCCCCTGGCGAGTTAAGGCGTACCAGTGTACGGGTGCAATTGATAAGAATATCAAGAAAAAGAAAAATTAAGCAATAGGCTAATGCCGCAGGAATTGGGCCGCAAACTATTTTCAATTATAGTTTGATTAATACTTGAAAGCGTATTTGTACAAGTAGTGCAATATGCAACAGGGTTGTTTAACACGCCACGACCAAGGGAGAGCTGCGTGCGGGTCCTTAAACCAGGCATAATGATCGTTTAAAGAGACCACCTGGAAATTCCCATATACGTCAATGCTTCTTGATGTCTTGGTGTATCCGTCCCTTGATAGGTCCGACAATCAGGCCATCAGGAAAGGCCTGGGAAAAAAAGAAACCTGAAAAGAAAAAGAAAAAGTGAAAGTATGTGGGTCTAGGGGAGGTTGAGCCGTATTATGGACCACGATCTAGCTGTGCCTCCGTCTATGCCCATCGTACTTTGAGTGCGTAGTTATGTACGCGCGGTACGAATGCCGCCGTTTGGTCGGGACTCGGACGGAGGCAGAATTGCTAGTCAAGCTCTTGACAAGCTGTACTGTCCTGCTGCAGAGTAGTTTGGACTCGCTTGACAGTGTCTGGGAGCTTGGCCGCTGAATTGAGGTTCTGCCTGAAAAGGCCGCTTGTACTTCTGCTACGAGGGCAGCGGTGTGCTCCTCGGTACGGAGGGAGTGTTCCGTGTTTCCATTGACTGTTATGACACTACGTGGTCCGGGCATCTTGAGCTTGAGATAAGCGTAGTATGGCACCGCATTGAATTGAGCGAATGCACTTCGTTCGAGTAGTGTGTGATAGCCACTGCGGAAGGGGACAATATCGAAGATCAACTCTTTGCTTCAGAAATTGTCCGGGGATCCGAAGACCACCTCTACTGTGATTGAGCCCGTAAAGCGGGCCTCTACACCTCGTATGATACCTTTAAAGGTGGTTTTTGTGGGCTTGATCCTTGAGGGATCAATACCCATTTTGCACACTATATCCTGATAGAGCAGGTTCAGGCTGCTGCCACCGTCCATGAGGACTCGCGTAAGATGCAATCCATCAATGATTGGGTCATGGACCAGTGTGGCTGAACCGCCATGATGGATACTGGTCGGATGGTCCCTGTGATCGAAGGTGATCGGGCAGGAAGACCATGCATTGAACTTTGGGGCGACTGGCTCTATCGCGTAGAAGTCCCTGAGCGCGCACTTGCGCTCCCTCTTGGGGATATGGGTAGCATATATCATGTTCACCGCTTTAACTTGGGGGGGGGCTTCTTATATCCCCCTATGTTCGATGGCCGAGGCTCCTCGTCATCGTCCTTGCTTTCCGTCCCCTTCTCCTTGTTCTCGGCATTTTTCTTGCTGCCTGTTTAAAAACCCAACAGTCTCTGTTGGTATGATTGGCTGGTTTATCAGGAGTGCCGTGGATTTGACATGTACGATCGAGTATGCAGTCCAAGCTGGACGAGCCCAGATTGTTTCTTTTATATGGCTTCTTCCACTGACCAGACTTAGAGCCACTGAATCCGGCGTTGAACATCGTGTCCTCGGTGTTGTCACCGTTGTTTCGACGCTTGTTCCTATTGCATCGCGGCTTCCCGTTGCTATTTCTGGCTTCAGAAGTGCCAGGTTCGCTTCTATTGTTATTGCTACGGGCTAGCTAGCTATTCTCGCCCGCGCAGAAGAGGGTCACAAGCGTCGTGAGGGCTGCCATAGACTTCGGCTTTTCTTGGCCGAGGTTTCGGGTGAGCTATTCGTCACAGATGCTATGTTCACAGGCCGCTAGGGCTTCGACATCCGGACAGTCGACGATCTGGTTCTTTTTAGTTAAGAACCTAGTCCAGAATTTCCTGGCTGACTCTCCGGGCTGTTGAACTATGTGACTTAAGTCGTCGGCATCCGGAGGTCGGACATATGTACCCTGGAAGTTGTCGAGGAAGGCATCTTCCAAGTCTTCCCAGCTGCCAATTGAGTTTTCGGGCAAACTGTTTAACCAGTGCCGAGCAGGTCCCTTGAGTTTTAGCGGGAGGTATTTGATGGCGTGAAGATCATCATCGTGGGCCATATGAATATGGAGGAGGAAATCCTCAATCCATACCACGGGGTCTGTTGTCCCATCATATGATTCGATGTTCACGGGTTTAAACCCTTCTGGGAATTCATGTTCCATTACTTCATCAGTGAAGCAGAGGGGGTTTGTGACGCCTCTATATCGGGCCAAGTCGCGACGTAGCTCGGATGGAGTTTGTGTGCGGTTTTCGGCTCAAGCGTGGTTATGTTTGTTACGTCCGGCCGGATGGCCATCGTCGCGCGTCGGGGCACGCCCCCGTGATAAACAGATTGATCTGGTCTGACCTGCTATGTTTTCCAGGTCATGCCACAGGTCATATGTCTATCCCCAAGTTGTAGTGTATCTGTTTTTACTACGAGGTAGTATGGGCTGGTGTTCGGCCTTAGTTGCCACTTTGTCTGGGCCACGTGGTGGTCGGTCAGCCGCATTATGCGCTGGTAGGACATGCTCCAGCGCCTCATCGTCGAATTGGGGTAACAATTTGCGTTTCGGGTAACTTTTCGTTGGGCGCTCGAGGCCATATTCCTCGGCTGCCAGGACATTAGTCCATCTGTCATTGAGTAGATCTTGATCAGCTTGAAGCTGTTGTTGCTTCTTTTTCAGGCTCCTTGCAGTGGCTATTAGTCGGCGCTTAAAGCGCTCCTGATCGACGGGCTCCTCAGGCACGATAAAGTCTTCATCGCCGAGGCTCACCTCGTCCTCGGAGAGTGGAAGATAATTACTCTACTCCGAGTCTTAGTTAACGGCCTATTCATTGGGGCTGACTCGCCCATCCTCCCGTTCATCCTGTTCGGATGTTGGTTCAACAGGGTCTTCGTTGTCTTCGGCATCGTCTGGAGTATTATTTTCTCCTGTGCCGGTATTGCTGTTCTTTCCATGGCGTGGTTTAGAACGGCGCCGCTGGCGTTGGCGCTTTGGCTGTATCTCAGGAGGCTTATCCTCGACTGGATCCTTTTCATTGTCGCCATTGTTCTATTTGGGTGTATCCACCATGTATATGTCATATGAGGAGGTGGCTGTCCAGCACCCTGTAAGTGAAGGTTTTTGTGCCTACTCCTCTCCAGCATCATCATCCATATTGTCGATGTCTTCGGAGCCGTAATCGAGCATGTCGGTTAAGTCTTCGACAGTGGCTATGAAGTGGGTGGTGAGTGGGAAGCGGAATTCTCCGTCATCAGCTTCCAATCCAAGCCGGATATAGTTCGGCTAAAAGTCTCCTGATAAGGAGAGGGCTTTAACTGAGTTTAGCACATCGCCTAAAGGTGAGTGCCGAAAGATGTCCGCGGAGCTAAATTCGACGATTGGTGACTGATCAGGTTCGATGGGCGCGGATGCACGCGGTTTGGAACCTATGGCCGGAGACGAATCCGAGGGTCCGGTGACACAGGCCCCAGTCGGGGTTAGATCTTTGTACGGCTGTAATGCCGCTGAGTCTGCGGCTTCCATGGCGGGGTTGAGCTCCCCGTCCTTGGATGGCGCAGTCCGCTCCGGATCTAGGGCCAGAGCAGTTACAGGCGCTATCTCCTGGGCACGGTCCGATGACAGATTTAGGTCACGTTCATCATGGTGGAAGGGAGCGGCTTCCATGGGCTTGAATCCACCGCAGATCAAGTCTCCACGGATATCGGCAATGTACTTCAAGCTTCCAAACCCAACCAGATGGCCAGGAGCGTAGCTGTCGATCGGCTCTAGATGGCCAAGTGAGTTGGCCCGCAGTGCGAAGCCGCCTGGACTGTGTTGTCACAGATGATTGACGGAGCCGTCAAACCTTTTGGTGACGATGCAGCGGAACTCTCAATGAAAGCACCAATGTCGGTGTCAAAACCGGCGGATCTCGGATAGGGGGTCCCAAACTGTGCGTCTAAGGTTGATGATAACAGGAGGCGGGGGACACGATGTTTACCCAGATCCGGGCCTTCTCTACGGAGGTAATTCCCTACTTCCTGCTTGATTGATCTTGATGAATATGAGTATTACAAGAGTTGATCTACCACGAGATCGTAATGGCTAAAATCCTAGAAGTCTAGCATGTATGATTATGATTGCCTCTATGGACTAAGCCGTCCGGTTTATATAGACACTAGAGGATACTAGGGTTTTACAAAGTCGGTTACAGAGAAAGGAATCTACATATCCGAACACAAAGGAGAGTCCCATCTTGACACAGGTGAGAGTCTTTGGTCTTGTATCTTCACAGCCCATCAGTCTGGCCCATGTCAATAGGCCGGACGCCTGAGGACCCCTTAATCCAGGACTCCCTCCGACATCACTGGCTCCGTCGAGGCCCCGCCCTGCTGCCAGAGAGGCTGCGCCACACGGAAAACAAGGAAGAATAGAACACGGTAGGTCGCCGCCGCTCGGGTCCAAGTAAGGCCACCGCTTCTACCCTCCGGTTGAAGCCAAGCTAGGCGGGTTGACCATTGACGGTCGATTAGCTTCTTGGCGGCGACATGGAGTCGGAGAGCTATGTTGGAGAAGGACGCTACTTCTACTTAACTGCTGGTGCAGTTGCTGACTGACACGTGAGCCCAACAAGCATCTGGGCCACATGTCAGTTATGCAACTGCACCTGCAGTTAAGTCACTGAAGCTTCTGTTTGGCTCACCCGGACACAGGTGGGTAGCTTCGGTTAATTAATTATACCTCTAGCGCACCCCTTGTTAGTTGAAGAATGTATGAAATGTAATGAAATCCGGCATGTTTATATGAAATCCGACCATGTATGATTGAATTTATTTCGATTAGTTCGAATTCTTGTATCACTGGCATTGGATGAACATGCAAAACAATACGTAGTAGCATTATTCCAAGGGTGATCACCTCGTTTGCAGCAGTTTCACATGTACTCCCTCCGGTCCTTTCTAGTCTGCTTACAAGTTTTGTCTACAGTCAAAGTATCTCTACTTTGACCAATCTTATAGAGTTTGAGCAGCTTTTTAGCGTTCCTGTACATTGCAATCAAACACACAGGCCTGGAAATTCATAGAGAACATTCAAAACAATCGATGATTATGCATCTCAACGATTCACATGTCAGAGCCAATATTTACTTCACAACTAAAGAATAAAGAAAATTTGATCGACGCTGCTGACAGCAAAGGGTGTCCCATTCGAAAATATCAAACACATGTCTTCTCGCTAACATCAATGGACAAAATTTGACAAGGTTGTCCCATTCCAGAATATCAAATGCCTACGATTGTTGAATGGGCAGGGTTTGCCATCAGTTTAGACATTGACATGGCACCTCGTGCTAAATAAACCAGCTGTTCTTTTTGTGCAGTTCCACCAAAATCAACCAAATTCGCGCGTAGCTTGTATGATTTTGCCCTTATATTTTGCAACGCCTTGAACTTATCGGGACCACCTTTCTTGTGGTGGAAATGAATGATTCAATGTATTCATGAACATTTTGTGCAGTTCCCATTGAAATCAAAATGAGCACCCCTGTTTGCACAAATACAAAAAAGTGATTAGTATAAAGCAAACTATACTATGAATTGACAGTTTAAACAAGCACCTACATGGTCCATGTAGAGCACACTTTTAGAAAAATGGAACTCACCGGAAAGAATCCTAGAACAACATTGTACTTGCGCATCACAGCAAGAAAATGGAGATTTGTCAGTCCTTCTGAGCTGAAGTTAGTTTGGTCTTGTGGGGAGTAATGTAACCATCCTTCAACTGCTCCTTCTAATGAGAAGATAGATATGGCTTCTTCATCCTGGCATAATCGGAACTAGTCACTTAATGTACTCCATATTCTTATTCAGAGGAGGATGATCCTGTTGTGCAAAGACAAGAGGTTAACTAAATGCTAGCGTCCCTGTTTGCTCGAAAAAAGGAAAGGAAATATTTAAAATAGCATAGATGAAGCACTTCTCAAGGATAATACCACTTTTTCATGATAGTATCTAAACAGTAGCACAACACCAATAGAGATGACAAAGCTCAATCATATGGATGAAATCCGTGGGCGAGTACCAACCTTTGTCAGGAGGCTTATTGTGTAGAGCATACAGATGAAGCACTTCTCCGGAACCATCTGTTGCTATCTACTGTGATGGCCATGCTGACTATATACTCCTCGATTAGTTTAATGTTTCAAACATCTACTTGTGCAGTTCCACTAAAATATATGGTATCTTCAAAGAAGATCCCTGTTTCCACAAGTAGAGATAATTACGTATTACATTAAGAGTGGCATCAAATTAGTGGCAAAACAATTGCTCGTTCCATCCATAGCAATAAATTAAGATGCAAAACTCTATCATTACTTGTGTCATCACAGTTCTAGTCCTTCATTACAGCATCGGGAGTTGATTTTTGTTTTTCTTCCGCTTGTTCTTCCCCTTCATCACTTGGTTCAATAATAGACAAGCTTCGCCTTCAATGTAAGATTTGGCATGTCAATTAGTGAGCACAAGTATAACACTAAACAATGACATTAATTTTCTGATGAAAGTGGCAAAATACAGGCCAACAGTTGTGAAATATCCTTATCTTACCTCAGTGGGATATTATGGTGCACATATAGATTGGAAGTAGCACAACATATGAAAGCACACTGCAGAATCATGTGAAAGAAGACTAGTACTGACCTCTCATGATGCGGAATTCAAACAACTCACAAGAAGAAGATCTGAACCAAATTTTCCAACACGGATAGGAAGTAAGATCTCCTCTTGTGCAGTTCCACTAAGATCAAGCAATCAAGCAACATTGTCGGTGTGACATTTTGGTTGAACTGCACAAAACACTCTTAAAACAAAAGTGTTTTGTGCAGTGCGACAAAAGGTCACAATGGCAACCAGGTGAAGTAGATAACCATGTTTACACAGAGGTGCAAAGGAAACAACTAGTGGTCAATAACGGTGGATGACACAGAAGCCAACAGAAAGAAGCATCTAACTTATGTAAATGGGAAAGAAAGCAAGACAGTAGCATTTCTCAAACGGTGGCATTGATTAATATTAACAGAGAGATTATATTAACAATAAAAAATTTTAAACATGTAATTTGCTTTTAACTGTGGCATTGCATCAATTTTCCAGCAGCATTATTAGAGGGTGTTTGTTTATAGGGACATTTTGGTGTAGGGACTAAAAAACTCTGTGTCAGTCCCATCTAAACCAAACAGGAGGGACTTTTAGGGACTAAAAGTAGGCATTTTGGACTAAAGAAAGAAGACCCTGAGGGAGAGTCTTTTGGGAGTTTCTCCAACAGTTGCCCTGCCCCGCATCGCACCTTGTCTCTATTAGTTCATTACTAGGGGTAACATGGTCTTTTAGCATGTCATTTGATAACCTCTAGTCCATGTTTAGTCCCTGGAACCAAGCAGGTAGGGACTAGGGAGTTTTTAACCAAACATGGCCTTAGAGATTAACAACAGCTAAAGAGTTGCACGAGACAGTGGACGCACCAGCACCATGTGCATCAACCGATGTACTGGGGTGATGCACAGTCTGTTGCAACAAAGAACAAACAACCAAGGAGCATATTTGTGTTGGTCCCAGTTTTGTTATCTTTAGGCACCTTTCCCTATGTGAGTGCAGAAAATCTAGTCCTACTCAAACTCTACAGCCTTGTTCCCCAAAACAAAAGATCAGTTCGTTACAGATGTGCATACTACGTTTGTCATTGTTTTCCCTTTTTAACCAATGTAGGTGCTGGATAGCCAGTCTGTACTAGAGCTTTCCCCCTACCTTTCCTCTTTGAACCACGTCCTAGATTTATGCTATACAACTTTCCCCACTACTTTCCCCCATTCCTTTCCTCTTTGAACCATGTCTTAGATTCATGCGATACAATTTTCCCCCCTTCCTTTCCTTTTTGAACCACGTCGTAGATTCATGCTATACAACTTTCCCCACTACTTTCCCCCATTCCTTTCCTCTTTGAACCACGTCTTAGATTCATGCGATACAAATTTCCCCACTTTTTCATGTTTGATCCAACACCTAGATTCAAGTGCAGAAGCGGAACAAGCCCACATGCAGCTAGAGCAATGCATGTGGAACAAGTAAATTATACCTTAAGGGTCTTAGGATGTGGTTCAGTGGGCGACCGGAGGCCGTTCGGCCCACACTATGTACGGCGGCAAAGAAGAAGGGTCGGAGGCCCTCCCGCACCGCCGCTGGGTGAAAGTGAACGGCTGCGTCGGTAGTGGATTCCCTCCCTCGCCGATGGCAACAGCGTTAAGCCTCCTTCCCTTCCCGGCGGACGGATCCTGCCGGCTCTTTGACCAGCAGTGAGGGGAGAGAGAGAGAGGCCAACAAAGTCTTGTTTAGATCTGGAGAGGGTGAGAGAGTGTGAAGATAGCAACTACAAGCGCTGAGGCTCCAGCGTGTATATATATACTTGAGAGAGAGAGTGTGAAGAGTGCAAACCCTACAAAACAAGTGCAGAGGGTGCAGCTTATACATGATGAGCTCATTATACGGTCACTACAAGATCGTATAGCTCCGTATCCATCCATTTTGACCAGTCAAAGAATCCTCCTGGCACGAATTATGCTCAAGTGTAGTTATCGAACCGGCCCGAGACCTCAAGTTTGATGAGCAAACAGGCTAACCAGCTACACAACCCTCCCATTATGTTCAACGAGTGGAAAATAACCTTTTATACATTCCTACATTCATGTGACAAGCATGCCGTGTTTTTTTTTGCGTGGGAGTCATTGGGATTTAAATCATAATCGTGTCATGTGGCTTTGGTGGTAAGACTATCCACAATGGTGCAGAAATAATGCATCCTTAGTCACCTTACCTCTCTCCATGTAGTACATTGGGTCCCACCAAATAGAGCGTGAAACAAACAAATTAATAAGAAAAATTAAAAGCGCCAGCGGTGTATCTTACCTCACACATCTCGCTACTGCTCGTGAACACTGTCCAATTGATCCCTCTGTTCGCTCAGCACTATTTTAAGTGAATCCTTATTATAACATGCACACAATTTTGGGCACTTGTATTCGACCTAAGTTAGTGTGCCACCGTATCTCGTAATAGTACTCCCTCCGTCTAGGTGTAATAAGTCACGTTAGAAGGTGAAGCAGGACCAAGGTGCAAGCAGATTGGAGGAGAAGGAGAAACTTGACCAGTCCTTCCTCCAATCAAACCCCTGATTTCTGTCTCTAAACGCAACAATTAATCCAAACAACTAAGAGATGTCGTTTTAGCTACCATGCAGGGCCACGTATTAACTCGCATGCAAGCCGACTTTGATTTCCTGACTGATCAACGTGTAGTTGCGCTCCATGCATTGGGTTTCCAGGGAAGATAACAAGGCAGAGTAAGGAGCGTTTGGTTACATTGCTTAGGCTGGTCATAGTGGTGAGTAACTTGGACTAGTAACATGCATATGTTACTAGTCTATGTTACTACTACGTGAAGTTTGCCATCGGAAGCGAGTCGATCTGGCTCTCCTGAGCTAGCAAGGTTTTTCTAGCCCACCCAAGCTAGCTGGCCCACAAAAGCTAACATATTTTAACAGTTCCAAATGCCTAATCTTGCCCGGCTAGGCTATAAGCTGTTCTTGCTAAGGATCCAAATGCTTCCTAAGTAACAACGCTCGCTAGCAACGAGGCAAGGAGGGGATTCAGATGCAAAGTTAATGGACGACACCTAAACATTTTGGGAATATCCAATTTCCGTAAGATGACTTAAGACCTAGACGGAGGGAGTACTACTCCTCAGTCTAGGTTTGATGGAATATTCGTCACCTCTTCTCTTATTGTATGTACTCCATTTGTATCTCACTTCCTGTGGCTTCACACTCGCACGATTTTCCTATTCTATGAACCTATGTGTGTGTGTGTGTGTGTTTAACAGCATGTGTGTGTTAGAGAGAGCGATAGATCGACCTACTCCTACAGAGAGATGGTGTGTAGTGTACGATTTTAGCCGCGAGAGTCGGTGCATCCTCTCGTTTCTGGGCGTCCGGTAGGGACAGGCGGACAGCTGTCACGCCCGTGCCTGACCAGCCCGGCCCACCCAAAGCCCCTCCATCACCCGCGCGCTTCTCGCCCGAAACGGTCAGCGTCACTCCAAAGAATCGGTGCTGCATTCATTCTCGGGCAAAGTGGACGCGACCTCTCACTGGCGCCTACGTTGAAGGGAGAAGCAGATTCAAGAGTGATGGTTGCTTCATCCGTCCAACTTACTACTGGGTCTATTTGATTTGATGGCTCATTGGTCATTATTACTGAGGTGGTAGGATTGCTGGATGTGCCATGCTTTCTACGAAAGGAGGTACTACTAGATTACAATTTCCTCCATTCTTACAGCAGAGGAGTGCAAGAGCAGTGAAAACAAGCAGGCTCAGTGATTACATGGCCCACCTCACACTATCACCATATTTTCTGGACACCGTGCGACACCTAACTCTTTACATAGTACTAGTATAGTACGTACTATAATTTATCAGTGAGATAAATTTGTACAATGCTATGAACCTTCCAGCTTCTGTTAAATGTATCTTGCGTCCAAGTTTGCCCGTTGCAACATTTCATCATATACAAAGGAGACTAACATGCATGCTATTGCATCTCAATGATTTACATATCATAGCCAATATGTACTCCCTCCGTTCCAAAATAAGTGTCTCAACTTTATGCAAACTTTAGTACAAAGTTGTACTACTACTAAAGTTGACACTTATTTTGGAATAGAGACAGCTAAAGAAAAATATGATCCATGCAGTCCCTAGCCCTTGAACCATAAACTCTATCCAGGCTTTAATTTGCTGGCAACGTTGGAGCTTCCCAAGAAATGAAGTTTGCAACCCTTTGACCATAGGATCATTTTGTGCAGTTTCACCAAAATCGAGATGAGCATCCCTGTGGCAAAGAAATTGAAGAAGCGTGATTAGAATAAGATTACTGGGACTAGTTGATGAGACATAAACTCATCACAAATACAGTACGTAGAAGCCATTAGAGGTATGTGCGGGGCAAAGAAGTAGAGAAATATCCACATGGAGTGATGTGGGCAGCTGGAGCAGTGGTGCAAGACGGCTGTAAAGGGAGTTGTATCTGAGGGATGTCGGGACGTAGCTCAACCTTGAGGAGGGCGGCGGGAAGCGGCAACTACCCACGTCGCGGCAGTGAGCAAGGGACAAAGGCAACCTCACCGGCTTTGTGAGAAAGAACAACGGGGACCCCTGATCGGGACGTGCCGACAGAGGGTTTTCGCCGTCGGCGACGGCGATCGCATCTACACTAAGCATCCACCCCTTACCCCGGCGGACGTAATCCGCCGGGATGTTATAGATGTGGCCACAGTCGTTTTGTGCGAGAGAGTGTGAAGAGAGTAACCCCAGCAAGCAACCGTGTAGGCTATGTATATAGTGGAGCGGTTTCCTTTTCTCTCCATATGATCCTATTATATTGTGTATGTGCCACTGAAGAAAAAACTTTATTTATAAATGACACGACACCTACTACTCGTTCTCCTATAAACCTTGTGCTTGGCATCTCCAAATTATTAACCTTCCGATTGGCTCTTCGCCTCTTCGGGAAGTCGAGCAATAATGGTACTGCAGTATATATCGTTCTGGCTATATGAGACCGAATGAATTGCTGCACATCCACCACATGGGCGAGGGTCGAGGGGCGAGGGCGAGTGCATACTATTACGTCTGTTTTAATATGGACTACATACGGAGCAAACTGAGTGAATCTACACTCTAAAATACGTCTATATACATCAGTGTTTGGAGTATGTACTAGTAGTTCATATTGAAATCTACTAAAGTACATATATATTCCAAACAATATGATAATCTAACCAAGGTAGGGACGAGGAGTAAACGGAGGGAGTAGTAAAAATTTCTCCTCGTCCTACGAGCCACCATGCGTGTGGGCGAGGGAGCGGGCGTAAGGCGTACAATACTACTACTAGTAAGCAAGCTTCAACTCATCCTACGGGCCACTGTGCCCATGGGCGGGGGAGACGACGTACTAAGCAAGCTTCTCCTCGTTCTACGAGTTGACGGGACACATCAAAAGTACTCCAGTGTATAGAACCTTGCCTCTGAGGTAGGCCCACATGGTTTGCCTCTTTTGTAACATAACGCATCAAGTCAAAATTTGTTTGTTCACCCGTGGTAGACAATCCTCCCTCCATCAAGTGGATAACCAGTACATGTGTCAAATTACCACGTGGGCTGCCTTTCCGTACAGAAATGAGCTCCACCATGTACCCGCGCGGGTGTGGCCGGGAAAGAGACGGGAGTACGTGCACCGGGTGTGCACCTCTTCTCTTCGTGCACATCCCCCACCTACGTGGGTGTGTGTGTGAGAGAGAGATACAAACCTAGATCGATGGCGTGTGCGTT
>NC_041389.1:137425498-137431113 GCF_002162155.2 Triticum dicoccoides
AGCGCTTGATGTATCGGTGTGTGTGTGTGGGAGGGGGGTGGGGGAAGGGGGAGGCAGAGGCCTAACTATAGAGGTAGAACGACTCGTATATGTGTTGAGAAGGAGAGACCCAGCTATGTTGTGAGGGAGATCGCTCGACATCCATACATAACTGAAGGACGGGAAATAGGATGGGACGGAGAGAGAGAGAGAGAGAGAGAGAGAGAGAGAGATGGAGGGAGAGGGGTAGAGTGTTGGATGGGTGATGGAGTTGCTTCTCGAAGATGGTGGGAGATGCCTACTAGACAAACTGAGGGTGGAACTGAATATTATCAATAAGAGTGGGGATGTGTTTCTGTGTGTGCCTGTGCGTGATAGATCTGTCGAGACGCATCCCTGGATGATGAAGGGGAACCATGTGTTTGGTAAGCAGACCTAACTAGATCAGTAGATCAATTGTTGTTTGTCGGAGGAAGGAAGAGACATAACTAATGAGGTAGATCAATCGACGCGTGGGGAAAACCGAGTTATAAGGACCTAGCTAGCTATATGTATAGCGGGAGATCGGTCGGTGTACGTCCATTTGTTAGAGGCAAATAAGGCCCAGCGAGATGGATAGACAGAGAGAATGGAGCTAGAAGGTGGTGCGAGACGCCCAGCTACTAGCTAGATAGGGGGAGGAGTGTGCGGTTGTGAGATCGATGAAAAGAGGGGCGAGAGTTTACAAGTGTGGAACCATATGAGAGACACGAGGCAAGGACACATAAAGGAGGAGATTGAAGGTGTGTGTGTATGTTGTAGGCAGACATCGCTGGAGAGGTTTATCGATTGGTGTGTGTCAGAAAGGAGTTGTGGAGACTGTGGGAGAATGACCTAAAGAAAAAAATGAATGTGCGCGATGGATAGAATGCTGAGGGAGGGGGAGGGCGAGGAGGGCGTGTGCATGCACGAGAGAAAGTCAGTGGTAGCTACAAAGGTTAGAGGATTGTGTGGGTGTAAGAGACTAACAAAGATCATAATTTGATATGAAAGTGGATTCATATATTTGAATAGGAGATCATAGTGTTATAAACATATGCATGCATGAATATACCGGTGATACGCGTGTTGTGGTTTTGCACATGTTATACCATAATGTGATAATGCATGGGGTTTGCAACTCACAGCTAAATGTCGAACAATCTAAACCATACTATACATCGAACAACCTCACATTTTATTTGAATTTGTGATAATGTGTGGTGTTTGTAGCTTACAACTAAATATCGAACAATCTAAAGAATACTATATATCAACATTCTCACATTTTATTTGAATTTGTGGTAATGTGTGGTGTTTGCAACTCACATCTAAATACTTGTAGGCGTAGGGGTCGAGGCACCATACATTATGTGATAAACACATTATACATATGAGTCATGGTTTACATTATGAAGATCTAGCTAGAGCTTGAAATGTACTGTGATTTGAAATCAACATAAAGTAGATTCGAGTTCATATAGTACACATAGTTCATATGTAACTCAAGACTAATCATGTGGTGTACTGTGAAGATAATACACAAACGATGGTTTAACTTGACAATAATGATGATTGGAGATCTTATTAAAATAGAGAAACGAATTCAAATGATTTGACTTCACAACAATCATTATTGTAGATCTTATTCAAATAGAGAAACGAATTCAAATTTAGTTCATATTGAAGCGGTAGTATATACATTTGGAATGCACTAAAACGTTCATTTGAGTAGTAGGTTGCATGAATTATACACGTAGCGAAATATTTTAATTGAACATAACATGAATTCAAAGTTTTGAATGACATTTGTAGTGCGAATTGATTTGGTACAGTACATGTTAGGCTTGTCCGGAAATTTCTACCCGTGCCTTGTTAGCCCGAAATATTTAAGATATATCTTTGTCTCGTTGTGCTCCAACAACTCCCTTCATCTCAACCCGCGCCTTGTTATTCCAAAATTACAACGCGTGCAAAAACTCCCACCTCTTGTGAAATCCCGACACGTGAAATGCCCATGATACCCCTGAACCGAAAGAACCGCCTCAAATCGGTGGGGGTACTTTCATAACTTACCCCACATTTCGGACAAGCGCGTCCCTAAGCCATGGTTCCCCACTCCCATCCCATCCGCCCACCCATTCGTACACCGAGGCCGCGAAAACTCTCGAAGCCCCACACCCTCCTCCGTCCGCCACCCAACCGGAGCCTCTTCCCGACGACGCCGTCTACAGCAACACCTCGACGTCCCTCATCCACCATACCGGATGAGAATCCGTCGTCGATCTCGTCGTCCCGCCAGTTCAGTCACCCCGTCCTCCACCTCCAAGGAGCTGCCCCGATGTTCCCCTCGTCTTTCACGCCACCTCCATTCCCACACCGCCGTCTTCACCTGCACCACCGAAAGAGCAGCATCATCATCGTTTCATCAGATGAAGCTGCAGCCTAATCGGCGCCACCAAAGAGGTTGTCCACTAATCACCACATTTTCTTCTTGATTCGATCTCACGGTGCTGCCGGCGCTCGGTCCTGAGCCGACACGGCGAGGCTCCATCCACAGCGGCGTCACCGACCACTTCCTCCACGGTGTCGCTCCCTTGGCGGCGATGTCCACATCAGTAGGAGTTGTTGCTGCTTTAGCTCTCGCTCGCGCTGCTACTCTGCTCTTGCTATTGTTCTTGCTTGCGCTGCTGCTCTCGCTCTTGCTCTTGCTTGTGATGATGCTCTGATTTAGCTACACTTCAGCCAACTGAATTGACTTTTGGGTCAGTCGATTTTCAGGGGGTGGGGGGCTCGCCGGAGTTAAGGAAGAACCAGTCGCAGTAGGGAGGGGGCTCGCTGGAGAGGTACCCCACTATCTATCTTAAGGTTCAGGGTGGGGCAGTGGTCGCCGGTGGTGGTGGGGCGGTGGTGTGGGGATCGCCGGAGAAAAAGCTCGGCACAGGGGGGCTAGAGGGATGGCCGGGGCGGCGGGTGGACCAGCAGTAGGGAGTGTTTTCGGGGAGGGCGGGGCGGCGCACCGTCGGCAGTGGGGGGCGGCTGTTTGGCCGGTGGTGGCTGGCGGCTCAGCGGGTTGGAGGTTTAAGATGAACTGCAGGCCCTTGATTTCGTATCCAACGGCTGCAAAATCGACTGACCAGAGATGAAAAAGTCAGTCGACTGACGTGTAGCCTCACCTTCTAGTGTGTTCAGTTTCGACAGTAAAATTCAGTTTTGACGGCGAAATTCAGTTTCGACAGTTAAGTTCAGTCTCAACAGTCAAATTCAGTTTTGACAGTTAAGTTCAGAGATGAGTGGTTGATGTATTTTACATCTAGAACTTTATGGTTATGTATTTTACGTCATCTATTGGAGATGCTATTAGAATTCCACTCAGGTTAATGTTGTCTCTCTTGTCCTGCTTCAGCCTCGGCGTCGTACAACTCAACGGAGTTGCTTCAACAACGAAACCCTCCATGACAGCGGAGCAGTACCTCGGGCTCCATCTCCAGATGCCTAAGATCTTCTTCCCCTCCTCCGATAGCCAAGTCAGCCGGAGCATCCTCACCGGCCAACCCAATCACTCTGAGATAGACATGGCTTCGCCAAAGAGGTTGTACACTTGTTGCATCTCTTTTTTACTCTACATGTTATATATATTGTCCACTGAGCACACGTAATAACATGAAATACAATTATTTTATCCTACTATATGACAAGCAGTGAGGTACCAGGGAACTTGGCTATCTGTGATGGACTCTCTTGGATGCCATCATTATTAATCTCTACGCATTTGAGCTGTGCATTTGTCGATGGGCCTGGGAGTTGAGCTAGTAGGGCAGTGGCCTGGGTCCAAAGTAATAGAAGTAGCACAAAAACATTTTTTAGTGTAGGCTTTTCCTTTCTCAAGCCTGCCTACTAGAATCGCCAGTGCTTGAAAGGGAACGTGAATAAAAAACATAGGAATTGGAAAGTTTCCTATGGTACTAATATTCATGAATTTGGTTCAAAGGAACGGAGCAAAGGAAAATTGTAGGATTTGTTCCTTTAGTGTCTCCTTGAAAGAAAAGCCGTAGGAATTTTAATTTCCACTTGTCCTCCTTTTCAAATTCCTATTCATGAAGCACAAGACTAAGAGATAGTAGCATAATAGCATTATAACCGTACATTTTCTTATGGTTTGACTTAATCTCATCATGCTTCTTTACATCCTGTGATCTTCCAATTCTTGTGAATCAAACACCCAGATTGGCAGAAATCTTGTGTTTTTAAATTCTCTGTTTTGCACGTGCATTCCTATCCTATTCTTGTCTGTTTCCCATCCCTACACTGTTGGAATCCTCCAATTCAAATGAGCCCTTAGAGAATTACTTCTCTTATAGATAGTTGTCAAAGAAAACCTTGCGTGGTTTGTCCCGCTCCTGCTGCGCTGTCGTCCACCCCAGCTTAGCTGCTCGAACGACAGAAGGGTCCAGCACAACAGGGATCCGGCCTCCAGACTGTCTTTTGCCGCCTCAGATCTTCTTCCCCGCCGCCGACAGCCATGAAAACTGCATTACCATCATCAACCGAGCAGATGACCTCGACGACTACACGGGTCCGTAAGAGAGGTCGCACTCTTTCGTGTCTGCTTACGTTATGCATCGCTTAATATTACATGCTACTTTATCATCCTGTTCACCGATTAGACTCTGAGTCAACTCCAAACTAATGGTCAAACTTGAGTTTTTAAATGGTTGTGGGGTACATATCGGGGCCGCAATCAATAGTATCTATCTACTATCTGGTTAATCTCTGATGTCTACTATGAGTTTCATGTTGGGTGGGAAACAAACAGTAAAGAAGCCATTATCTGTATTTTTTAACTAAAGCCATTATCTGCCAACTATTATTGGTTTTGGGTCTATCGACAGGTTGCTACCATCACTCTGGATTTCTGCATGCACTCCTTATATAATCTCACTATGTTTTATTCCTATGCATGGCAGTTATTGTAAACAATGGAACTGAACATGTAGAGCAAAAGAGACGAGCCTTGCATGGCAATAAAATTTCATGCAGACGTTGCTCTATGGTAGGCGCAAAGGCAGCCCCCCTCCACCCATTTCGGATTGTAATCGAGAGGAAGATATCTGTTCTCAGGGGGATTCAGAAGGAGAAGACCACTCCTATTTACCCCCTAAGGTCTTCGCTCTAACTTGGCATGCTGATGTTGGTTATATCATGCATATGGTGCCTTGCATTTCTTACTTTATACATCAAATATGCCATCTGCTTAGTTTAGGCATCCTTTGTGTGAATGCCATCTGTTTAGCTTATTCATCATTGATGTGAATTATGCAACGCCATCTTGTTTAGCCAGGCATCATATATGTGAATTTTGCAATGCCATCCTGCTTAGCCAGTCATCTTGTATGTAAATTATATCAGGCTATCCTTTTTTTCCGTTACGTATTACATTTGTCAACAGTGTTAGTACATTCAACTACTCTTCGTGTGCATCAGCCATCTGACACAGTGATGGAAAATTCTGGAGTGAAAACAAGGTCTTCAGAGCAGACTATGCTATCTGACGAAGCTCATATATCATTGGTTACGGATAGCTCCTCAGAGGAGGATTCAGAGACAGATGAACAGTC
>NC_041389.1:137431472-137440429 GCF_002162155.2 Triticum dicoccoides
CTTGGCAGGGTTATGTTGCTCATATCCTGCGTATGGTGTTGCATTGCTATGTCATTTGATTAGTTTAGACATGCTTTGTGTGAATGCCATCTGTTTAGTGTCTAATTACCATATATGTGAATTATGCATTTCCATCTTGTTGCCAGACATTATATATGTGAATTATGCAATGCTATCTTGTTGCAAAGGTATTATATATGTGAATTATGCAATGCCATGTTGCTTGGCCAATCATCATGTATGTGAATTGTATCATGCTATCATTTTTTGTATTACGTGTTCCATTTGTCGACAATGTTTATATATTCAACTACTCTTCCTGTGCATCAGCCATTTGAAGCGGTGATGGAAGTATCTGGAGTGGAAACAAGGTATTCAGAGCAGACAATGCTACCTGCTGAAGCAGACATCTTGCTGGTTACAGAGAGCTCCTCAGAGGAGGATTCAGAGACTGATGACCAGTCCTATTTCCCCCCTGAGGTCTATGCTCAAACTTGGCAGGGTTATATTACCCATGTCATGCATGTTGTCTTGCATTGCTTAGTTTTTACATCATATATGGATTGCCATCTGCCTACTTGCTTACTATATAAATCATATATTTGAATTATATCATGCCATCATGTTTACATAGTACATACACAGCATCTATCTTAATTATGGCATGGCAACCCATTTAATAAAGACATCATATAGTTATATCATCTCATCCTGTTTAGTGTTTACAGTCATCATCTTTTGAATTATGTCATTCTATCCATTAATGTATGTGAATTATGGCATGCCATCCTATTTAATAAACACATTATATAGTTATATCATGTCATCCTGTTTACATAGTCATCATATTTGAACTATGCATTTCCATCTTTCTTAGTTAGCCATCATAATGTGAAATTGTGTCATGTTATCCTGTTTAGTTAGTCATCATATATTTGAAATTGTGTCCTGCTATCCTGTTTGGTTAGACAACATAAATGTGAATTATTGCATGCCCTCGTTTATTCCCCACTATCCATTGCACCTGTCTATCATACGATGTTTGTACTTTCAATTACTTTTCTTGTTTATTAGCCATTTGAATTGGAGAGGGTGATGGCAGTATCTAAGGGAGTAACAACACGGTCTTCAGAAAAGATAGTGCTACCAGTTGATGCAGATAGAACCACGGTTGTACTTGCCCAAGATCCAGCCCCACCACACATAACCCAGACTCTCGTAGATTGTACCCCTACCCAATTGGACAGAGAACCAGCTACACCCCTTCTAACCCCAACCCCGACAGATAGTAACCCAGTTCCAGTTGACATAGCACTATCTCCACCATAGAGCACCCAAACACGAGCAGTTAGTAAGGGAACTGCAGTGCCCAAAGCACGAGGACCACCACTCTGAATCCCAACTCAACGCTTAAAGGAGAAGAAGATTTGTTCTCAGGTCAGGTTCTGTAGCTATGGTTCATACTCCTTTCCTCTTGCATTACTGTATTTACTCATACCAACTATTTTCAAATTTGAAGGATGGAACTGAAACTCCAATGGTGCAATAGGTATGTTTTAAACATGTTTCTTTAACTGGTTTGCTGTTGTAACTTGCTCTATGTTGATTTCAGTTTCAATTGAATAAACAGTTATGTTCTCATGTCATGCACATTACAAGTGTTGTTATTGCTCTATAGTTTCCCACACTTATATTTTGTCTATTCTGCTTTGTCTTGAACAAATATTATTTGAATTGTGTCTCTATCTTGATTTGGCAACAAAAACTAGAATGATATAGACCATAAAGTGACCATGGTAAATAGATATATGTTTGTTTCATGTTGTTATCCTGTCCACTTTACTAATAAACTCATTTACCAAAATGAGTTTCATATACAACATGGTAAACCTGTGATGTGTCTGCTTGTTTCTCTTTTAGAATGCGGACAAAATATTGGAGAACAGTACCCTGTTATGCAATGGTAAAGGAAGTAATGCAGATAAGGTTCAAGATAGTGAGACATCCCTGTTGGTCTCCAAGAAAGCTGATAAAAACTATCTTGATGACAGTGAGAGAACCCAAAAGTCCTGACTTGATGTAGTGTTCGAGTTACTGGCCACTACTGCTGGCACAAGTTCTTCGAACTTGATGCCTGAATCATTTCATCTTCTTGAGTCTCAACTTCAAGTTGAAAGACATCGATCAGATGTGCTGCGACAGGAAGTTGAAGGACTGAGGAAATCCCTACAGAATTTAGATGCATACTTTTTGGTGCAACAACAAGCGCTTGAGGATTTAAGCGCCAAACAAGAGAAAGTTAATAAGCTTGCTAAGCATCTTGCCAGCATTATGGGTACCCAGGATATTGTTTCTTGAGATCTTCTGAAGTGGTTTTAGTTCTGGACTTGTTTTGCTGCGGCGTTTATTTGCGTTGGTCGCCAACTTTGACAACCAGTGTATATGATATGTTGCTTTGTTCCCTATATTTGCACTGGTGGCGAACTTTGATGCGCAGTGGATGTAATATGTGTAATAGCCATGATAGCCTAGCGTAAGTTGCTTGCTTATTTATTTCCTTGTTGTCTTGTTTATTTGTTTGCTTGTAGTGACTGCAATTCTTTTTCTGCGGTTTGCTAGTGGCCGCAATAACCTATTTTTTTAAAACTAGGCCACAATAACCATGGGCTACATATTTACTATAGTGACACTGGGCCTCCTACGGGCCGTAGAAACAATGGGCCTTCTATGGGTCATAGAAACAATGGGCCTCCTACGGGGCGTAGAAACAATTGGCCTTCTACGGGCCGTAGACACAATGGGCCTTCTTCGGGCCATAGACACAATGGGCCTTCTACGGGCCGTGTCATCAATGGGCCTTCTACAGGCCGTATGATCTATTGGCCAAACATTGGCCAATAATAGACTGCATTATGGTTGTAAACAGGCTAGAGTTGGAATTGTCCGTTCATGGGCCGACCATAACGGGCCATCGTTAATCGGTCGTATTTGATGACGCTATGAAAAGGGCCCAGCGTAATAACGGGCCACAAACGGGCCAACTGTATCCACGGGCTGTATTTGGCCCACAAGCAGAAAATTATAGTAACGGGTCGTAAGTAACCGAATGCTAGAAATGAGCCCAAGAATAAATGGGCCCTCAGAAGGACGAAAGATAACATGGGCTTGAAACGGCCCAATGGAATAATGGGCCGTTAATGGGTATAAAGTGATACACTGTTCATTACGGGCCAGTTTCACCATGGGCCATTAATGGGCCAAGAGTTACAAAGGGCCTCATATGGGCCAAAAGACGTCATGGGCCATACATGGGCCGGAAGTTAAAACAGGCTGAATCATATTGGATGACCCATATGACGCTACTGGGCCTAATTCGGATAGGTCGTAATGGGCCCTAGGTTAGCGGGCTGTAAATGGGCTATATGCGAACAAGTCGTTAATAGGCTTTTCGTGGGCCGGCCCACCACCTTTTGACCAAGTCAAACGGGACGGCCTTTTCACAGGAATGGGCATTTGTTGGGCTGTGCAATGTGTTGACGTATCATAGGCGCCTCCGGTCCAATGAGTGGATGACATTTGTCCCAACGATGAGCCGACACGTGTTTCCTCTAGCCAATGATGATTTTACACGTGGAAAATCCCCATTGGTCGGGGCTATTAACGGGTTATTGGATCCTAAACCGGACCCGATAGCTTAAGGGTGTTCCGTTACGGTGGATGTCACGTGTCGGTCACCCTTGACGAAAGCACTTCTATGACGCACAATTTATTGTCATGGAAGTGGACACTTCCGTGATGATAATTTTGGTAATGTCATGGAACACTTCTACGACAGCATAGGTATGACTATCTTGATTCTGTCATAAAATCGTCATGGATGTACATGCATGACAAAAAACGTGACCTACTGTGACAAACACGTATCATCACAGAAGTGTATTTTTTTGTAGTGATGGCATCTTTTGTCCTACCCTCCCGTGGTAGCGGGGTCTTATTGGAAACTAAGGGATATTAAGGCCTCCTTTTAATAGATAACCGAAACAAAGCATTAGCACTTAGTGAATACATGAACTCCTCAAACTACAGTAATCACTGGAAAGAATCCCAATTATTGTCACCTTGGGGTATGCGGGTCATAATTCGTAATAGGTGTCTACAACTTGCAAGATAGGATCAAGAACTCAAATATATTCATGAAAACATAATATGTTCAGATCTGAAATCATGGCACTCGGGCCCTAGTGACAAGCATTAAACATAGCAAAGTCGTAGCAACATCAATCTCAGAACATAGTGGATACTAGGGTTCAAACCCTAACAAAACTAACTCGATTACATGATAAATCTTATCCATTCCATCACCATCCAGCAAGCCTATGATGAAATTACTCACTCCCGGCAGTGAGCATCATGAAATTGGTGATGGAGGAAGGTTGGTGATGATGACGGAGACGAATCCCCCTCTTAGGAGCCTCGAACGGACTCCAGATCAGCCCTCCCCATGAAGAACAGGAGGTGGCGGCGGCTCCATCTCATAAAACGCGATGAATCCTTCTCTCAGATTTTTTTTTCTCCGTGAATAGGTACTTATAGAGTTAGAATTAGGGTCGGAGGTGGTCCAAGGGGCCCACAAGCCTGGTAGGCGCGCCCGAGGGGGGGGGAGGTAGGCGCGCCCCAGGGCTTGTGGTCTCTCGGTGCCCCCTGTCGGTGTCAAAACCAGCGGATCTCGGGTAGGGGATCCCGAACTGTGCGTCTAGGCGGATGGTAACAGGAGACAAGGGACACGATGTTTTTACCCAGGTTCTAGCCCTCTCGGTGGAGGTAAAACCCTACTCCTGCTTGATTAATATTGATGATATGGGTAGTACAAGAGTAGATCTACCACGAGATCGGAGAGGCTAAACCCTAGAAACTAGCCTATGGTATGATTGTTGTTAGTCCTACGGACTAAAACCCTCCGGTTTACATAGACACCGGAGAGGGTTAGGTTACACAGAGTTGGTTACAATGGTAGGAGATCTACATATCCGTATCGCCAAGCTTGCCTTCCACGCCAAGGAAAGTCCCATCCGGACACGGGACAAAGTCTGCAATCTTGTATCTTCATAGTCTTGGAGTCCGGCCAAAGATGATAGTTCGGCTATCCGTACACCCCCTAGTCCAGGACTCCCTCAGTAGCCCCTGAACCAGGCTTCAATGACGACGAGTCCGGCGCGCATATTGTCTTCGGCACTGCAAGGCGGGTTCCTCCTCTGAATTCTTCATAGAAGACTTTGAACACCAGGATAGTGTCCGGCTCTGCAATATAAGTTCCACATACCACCGTAGAGAGAATAATATTTACACAAATTCAGTCTGCTGATGTATTTTGTGGCGTGACGTCACACCACGGCCACGCCTTTATTCGAATTGTTTTTACTGTTCCACCTCAGCGCGTTTGGCGAAGCAGTTTCCTTGGCACGTCTTGTCAAAGCAGAGATCGTGTCCCCTTATTCCGGGATCCTCATCAATACGGGCCTGGGTAACCCAACCGTGCCCATTGGCACGCCCCCTCTATCGAAGGCGAGTCCCAAACGGCCACGGGAAGGGCTCTTGGTATTCAACCTCTTTATAACGAGACCAAGGCCTGCTCCTTTCTTTCAATCTCAATCGAATCCTCCCCTCGCCTCGAGTTTCAACACCCAAAGCTCCAGATTCGGGCGCTTCGGACCTTCGATAATGTCCGGCTCCGACCTGCAAGGCCGGTGGGTGCCTTCTTCCGTCACGGAAGAAGACGTGCTAAAGTTGAGAGACGCCAGGTATCTAACCGGCGAAATTTCGCATAGGTTGCCTGCCCAAGGGCAGGTCACTCCTACTCCCGAGCCTGGTGAGAGCGTGGTGTTAGTGTCCCACTTCCTTCGGGGCTTAGGCTTCCCGACGGACCCCTTCGTGAGGGGGCTCATGTTTTATTATAGGCTGGAATTCCATGACTTGGCTCCGGAGTCCATCCTCCACATCTCATCGTTCATTGTTGTATGCGAAGCCTTCCTCCGCATTACCCCTCACTTCGGATTGTTGCTCAAGACCTTCAAAGTGAAGCCAAAGATGATCAAGGGGCAGCAGACAGAGTGCGGAGGGGCCGTTATAAGCAAAAATGCTGACGCTCCCTGGCCCGAGGGCTCTTTTCAAGAGGCGCTCGGTTTATGGCAACAGGAGTGGTTTTACATCACCACTCCTAGGGGCACCAAATGGGTGGCGCCACCTGCCTTTCGCCCGGGTCCTCCACAGCGGCTAGCATCATGGGTCAACAAAGGGCTCGGCTGGGGGTCGTCCAAGGACGTTCCTCTGCTGCAGGGCCGTATTCGAGACCTCCAAGAGAGAGAGATCAATCTGGTCATAGTGGCGCAGGTCATGCTGATTCGGCGCCTTCTGCCTTGCAAACGTCGCCCCCTCCGCCTGTGGGAATTTAATCCGGAGGGACCACGAGCTCTCCAACACTTCATGGGCGCGACGCCCGTGGAGATGTATAAACTGTTCTTCGGATCACAAGAGATGTGTCCGGACTTGACCGAGGACGCAGGTCTGAGCTGCAATCGCCCGGATACTCAAGTAAGTAGCCCTGTGCCCGGACACGCTATCCGTACATTTATCATAAACTTGCCCTTTAAAGAGCTGTCCCTTGAACAGGAGTGGATAGCGAAAGCAAAACTAATAAGGTGTCCGGCCCCCCTCCCTGAGACCACGCCAGATCCTGTGTTAACCAAGATGCTGAAGGCTGCGCCTTTGAAAGAGGGCAAGGGGGGGAACAAGGAAGCCACTGCCTCCGCGAAGGAGGCTTTCAAGGAAGGGGGATCGAGAATCCCTCCCTCCAGGGGGAGAAGAGGACCGCTTCCGAAGATCCGGATGTCAAGGCCTCAAAGCGGGGGAAGAAATCTTCACCAGAGGGTACTGCGCCAGGAGAAGCCCCGACCGCACTATTTCCCCAAGGGATTCAGCCCTCCAGCGGGCCGTAAGTAGAAAGGAGAGTTTTGTAATAAGGGACATCCCTGTTTTTATTTCTGATGATAACCGAAGTTTTACCTTGTAGTTCGGATCTCAGCCCTTCTCAGCAGAGCTCATCTTCGTGGGATCTTCGTCCGGAGATGATGGAGAGCGAAACGCCTCCATCTGCCACACCGTCATGCGGGGCGGACGACCCTGAGGTGTCGTCGCGGAGGGTTTCCCCCAGTCCGGCGGGGCCGGGAGGTCCAGCACCAGCTGGTGTACGGTCGGAGGAGCTGAAGGATTTGCTCGGGCGAGCGTCTATCTCAGAAGATCACCGTGCGCTAATGGGTACGGTGATTGAAAGGATTTCATCCACTGAGAGAGGATTGCATGAAGCCGTCTGAAGTTTACTGACGGGGTTTGAGGTACGTGAAAATGATATACCTTCTGACAATTTTGCATATAGAATGCGCCCTGTATAGATGGTAGCCCCTGAGACTCGATGCATTGTCGAGAGTGACAGCGCGCCGAGGATCATAATCTCAGTTGTAATATATCGCCTATCCTATATAGGTGGCGGAGCGTCCGGTGGCTAGCCGGACTGATCAATTTGCCGAACTGAAGCGGCAACTTGACGTGGCGGATGCGGACATCGCGCTTGTCAATAAGCGGCTTGACGAGTCACAAGGTATGCAACTTCTCCGCGGACACCTGGTAAGGGAGCTTGACGCCCATGCCTTACCACATGTATGCTTTATGCAGACGGTGCCGCTGCTATGGAGAACCTTTGGGCGGAGCTAGCCCGAGTCAAGGAGCAAGCCAGAAAAAGTGATGCGGCTACCCTGAGGGCGGCTGAAGAGCTAAAAGCCGAACAGGCTGCTCACTGCCGAAGCAGGGGGGAAATGGCCGGGAAGTTGAAGAATGCTACTGACCGCTGCGAGTTTCTTGAAAAAGAACGTCGAGCGGAGCAAGAGAACCTGAAGAAGGCCACCGCCGAAGCCAAGGATGTCCGCTCTGCGATGAGAGCTATAAAGGAGGAGCTACGTCAAGCCGGGGACATCGCGGCTGGAAAGCCCTTTCTGCTGAGGAGGAAGTTCACGGATCCGAAGTATGCTCAGTTGGTCTAGCTGTGGGGTGCGGAGGATGCCTATCTAGATTTGGCGGCGAGTGCCGCAGACGTTGTCGCACACTTCCGAGACCAAAAGGATCACGGGATGGAAGAGCTTTTTTGGTTGCAGTTCCATAGTCCAGAGCGTCCGCTTCCATTGACCGATCGTTTGGCCGAATGGGCTGAGCTGAATAGGTTGTCCGGACTTGCCATGAAGGATGTCGTGGCTCATTTGTAACGCCCCGGATTCGATGCACCAGGTGTCTGCCAGTTATTCGCCGTAGTTGCCTTGTCATTGGTTTGCGTGTTGCATTTTATCATGTCATCATGTGCATTGCATTGCATACGTGTTCGTCTCATGCACCCGAGCATTTTCCCCGTTGTCCATTTTGCAATCCGGCACTCCTATGTCATCCGCCGTCCCCTTCTTGTCTCTTTTCATGAGTGGGTGTTAAACTTTCTCGGAATGGACCGAGAGTTGCCAAGTGGCCTTGGTATAGCACTGGTAGACCGCCTGTCAAGTTTCGTGCCATTTGGAGGTCGTTTGATACCCCAACGGTTAACCGGGTAACCGCAAAAGCCATTTCTCTTTGCAGCCCAAAACCCCTCCAAAGAGGCCCAAAACCCAGCCAACTCCCCTCTATGCTCTCGGTCGTTCGATCACGATCGTGTGGGCGAAAACCACACCTCATTTGGACTCTCCTAGCTCCCTCTATCTATAAATATGTCCTACCCGTCCAAATTCGTGGATGAATCCTTCCCTAACCCTAGTCCTCTTCCTCCCGCTGCCACCGGACACGTCCGCCCCGCTCCCCCCGTCCACAACGCAGCTGCCACGTGGCACGCCGCCACCCACCGCCGTCGCGGCCCGCCCGAGCCCGTCGCG
>NC_041389.1:137440766-137447199 GCF_002162155.2 Triticum dicoccoides
ACGCCTCCCGGCCCCCACGCCGCGCGCCGCCGCCCTCCGCCGCCTCCGCTGGGTGTCCCTGCCGTCCGGTCTCCGCTCCGCCGCCCGGCCGCCCGCCGCCCGCCGCCGCCGCGGGCGCCGCCCCACGCCCCGCCGTCGCACCTCGCCTCCGCGCCTGGGTCCTCCTCCGAGCCCCGCGCCGCCGCCCTTCCTCAGCGCCACCCCGGCCGCCCCTCGCCGGCCCGACCCCACACCCGCGCCACTCTGCCACCAGCCACCGCCCAGCGCCGCCGCCACCAGAGAACGCCGCCTCGCCGTGGCCCCTCCTCGCCCGATCCGGTCAGGGACCACCGGATCCGGCCGCCGACGCTCGGCCCTGACCCAATCAGGCCGCCTACCTCCTCTCCGGCGTGTTTTCCAGCGAGATCCGCCGCCACCTTGCCGCAGTTGAATTTTCCCCGGGGTGAGAAAAATCTGCTAAGTCCCTGAGTTTTTGACATTATCATGCCATGTTCATCGCACCATAACTTGCTGCATACTGCTCCGTTTCGTGCGTGTAATATGTCAAATTGTTCGTCTCAACGAGTACTTCATTTCATTCCATCGCATCATGTTCACTTGAGTCCATCTTGATGCCTGAATCATCGTTGCAAGAGTGCTATGTGATGTTAATCTGCTGAAACGGTTATAACATGCTCATTTGTCATTTTTGCCATGTTTGATGTGTGCATCCTATGAGGTCGATGTCTACATGTGTTTTGATCTATGTTATGCCATCTTTCCAGCGGTGCCATTCATGTATTTTTGTGACTCTTGTTCTGAGTGCATCGAGCTCGTGAAGTAGTGTACTTGTTGTTACTGTTTTGCTAGGCTGAATCTGTTATTTTGTGATGCCATGTAAACCTGCTGCTACAAGTCATTTCGTGTATAATCTGGAGATGTTCACTAAGGATGATTTGTTTTACATGTCATGCTCTATCCACTCATGCCCCTGGTTGCATTTATAGCCTGCTGTAACATGTTGTTTTCTTGTTCTAAACTTGCTAAATAATATTGCTGTCAGCCTGATTAACATTAAGTTCAATGTTGCCATCATTGTTGTTAGTGATCCAAGCATGCTATGAACTTTCTCTTGCCATGCTTAGTTTCATAAACATGTCTTCTTACTGTTGGTTGCCTTGCCATGCCATGTATTGCTCTGTGGTGAGTGGTTCAAGCTCACCAACATGCCTACTTATTGTTGTTCCTGCCATGTATGAATCTGTCATATCTTTTGCCATGTTTACATGGGTGCCATCATATTTTTTGGGCCTTTTTGGCTCATGGTCAGTAAAGGACTTTTGTTCTATGCAATTAGTAGATTCATTCCATGCCTTTGTTTGCCATGATAAGTTCCTATAACATGTTGTTTGATAGCTCTAAACATCGCAACCTGATGTTATTTCTGCAAAATCTGTAACTGTTATTATTTGCAATCTTACCATGTCCTTTTGAGCATGTTCTAGTGATTTCTGGAGATAGCTCAGTGTTCATGTTTTGTCATGCTTTACCTGTACTTCATGCCCATGCCTTTTGTTCTTACGTTGGGATGCTGTAGCATATTGTTTTGATGCTTGCAAGATGACCACTACCCTGGATCTCACTACTATCATTGCTATGCTAGTTGCTTCGTTCTATCGCTTTGTTGCACCACCTATCCCTTGTTCTATCAAGCCTCCCAAAATGCCATGAACCTCTAACCTTTGACACCCTTCCTAGCAAAATGTTGTTTGGCTATGTTACCGCTTTGCTCAGCCCTCTTATAGCGTTGTTAGTTGCAGGTGAAGTTGAAGATTGCTCCATGGTGGAGAGGATTATGTTGGGATATCACAATATCTCTTATATTATTAATGCATCTATATATTTGGTAAACGGTGGAAGGCTCGGCCTTATGCCTGGTGTTTTGTTCCACTCTTGCGGCCCTAGTTTCCATCATACCGGTATTATGTTCCCGGATTTTGCGTTCCTTACGCGGTTGGCTGATATATGGGAACCCCTTGACAGTTCGCTTTGAATAAAATTCCTCCAGCAAGGCCCAACATTGGTTTTACCATTTGCCTCACCACCACCTACTTTTCCCTTGGGAGTCGCTCTCTCGAGGGTCATCTTTATTATAGCCCCCCCCCCCGGGCCAGTGCTTCTCTAAGTGTTGGTCCGAACCGAGCAGCCTGTGGGGCCACCTCGGGGAAACTCGAGGTCTGGTTTTACTCGTAGCTTGACTTATCCGGTGTTGCCCTGAGAACGAGATATGTGCAGCTCCTATCGGGATTGTCGGCGCATCGGGCGGCTTTGCTGGTCTTGTTTTACCATTGTCGAAATGTCTTGTAAACCGGGATTCCGAGACTGATCGGGTCTTCCTGGGAGAAGGTATATCCTTCGTTGATCGCGAGAGCTTATCATGGGCTAAGTTGGGACACCCCTGCAGGGTTATAAAACTTTCGAGAGCCGTGCCCGCGGTTATGTGGCAGATGGGAATTTGTTAATATCCGGTTCTAGATAACTTGACACCAGATTTGAATTAAAACGCATCAACCGCGTGTGTAGCCGTGATGGTCTCTTTTCGGCGGAGTCCGGAAAGTGAACACGATTTCTAGGTTATGTTTGATGTAAGTAGGAGTTCAGGATCACCTCTTGATCATTGCTAGCTTCACGACCGTTCCGTTTGCTTCTCTTCTCGCTCTTATTTGCGTATGTTAGCCACCATATATGCTTAGTCATTGCTGCAACCTCACCACTTTACCCCTTCCTTTCCCATTTAGCTTTGCCAGTCTTGATACCCATGGTAATGGGATTGCTGAGTCCTCGTGGCTCACAGATTACTACAACAACTGTTGCAGGTACAGGTTATGCGATGATCATGACGCGAGAGCGATGTTTGCTTGTTTTGGGGTTCTGCTTCTGCTTCTTCTTTGATTAGGGGATAGGTTCCAGGTCGGCAGCCTGGGCTAGCTGGGTGGATGTCGTTTGAGCTTCTGTTTGTGTTTCATCTGTAGTCGGATGTTGATCTTATGGATGATGTATTGTTGTATTCGTGTGGCATTGTATGCCTCTTGTATGTATCCCCATCTATTTATGTAATGTTGATGTAATGATATCCACCTTGCAAAAGCGTTTCAATATGCGGGTCTATCCTTGGTGGGACCTTCGAGTTCCTCTTGGATAGGGTCGCATATTGGGCGTGACAAGTTGGTATCAGAGCCTCGACCGACCCTAGGAGCCCCCTTGATTGATCGTGTAGTTTGGCCGAAGTTGAGTCTAGAAGAAAACTGATTTCTGAGTGTAGTTATATCGGAGAGTAGGAATTCTTTTTACTCCTCAGTCTCTTCGTCGCTCTGGTGAGAAATCTTGACGTAGGTGTTTTGAACTACTCCTTTTCCCCTTCAAAATTTTCTTTAGGATCACGCAGTTGGTTTTTCGGTCGTTGGTTCTCATCTCTTTGCATCCAGTGCATCTCTCGTCAAGTCGACTCGAACCTCTTTGTCTTTCGTGAGATCAATCCTCAGTTCTTCCTCTGACGTCGTTGTTTTTCCCGATCCGAAGTTGTCTTTGTTTTTCCCACCTGCCCTCCCTTCTTCTCGGAACCGGAGCCTGCAATCGAGTATCATTCCTACTCGTGCGAAGTCTTTGCTTTCTTTCCTCAATGATTTCAACTGGTGATTCCTCTTGAAGATATTCGTCGTTTTTCCCCTTCCAAGTTACCCTTGTTTTCCCACCCTCCCACCCTCTTCTTCCCAGAGCCTGAGTCTCTTTCGAGCATCAATTTCATTCCTGCGGGACTTCTTCAGTCTTTCGTAAATTATTTCAACCAATGAATTCTCGTCTCGTTCGTCATTCTTCATCTCTTTTCTTTTCCGATGGATTCAATTCAAGTTTTTTCGGGTTGATCACATTCTTTTCCTTGGTTAAAGTGTTCTCCTTTCTCGTTTGCCTCTCGCCATTCAATCATTCCGGAGTTCGGAAGACATCTTAGGAGATTCGTCTGTGTTCCAATTAATTTGAGGTTGTCACCTCATTCAAATATTTCAATTGTTCCGGTGCATCATCTATCTGTTCAACAATCCTTTTCAACGGTGTTTTCTTTTAGTGGGCCCTAACCCATAGGTCTTTTCCCAGGATCTTACCTGACTCTTCTAATTATTCCGGAGCCATTCCTAATTCTTTTCGAGTTTTGACGTAAGAATGAATTTCATCAGTCAGATGCCTTCTCCAAGATCTCTTTCAAATTCTTTTCGTCTTTGGTTCAACTTTTCCTCTTTTTCATTGTTTTGGAGTTCCTCAACAATTTCGGTGGTGTTTCTCGTCGTCATTCTCATCTTTGAAGATCGAAGAAGAGTTTCTCTAAATCTTGCCCGTTCTCCCAAAGATTCGCGGTTCTAGCTTCTTGTTATCCTCTCGAATTATTCCAATTATCAGATAGTCTTTTCTTACCCATCTGGAGGATGTCGGGAGTTGTTTTTCCATTTCTTTTCACCGGAGGCCATCGTTCCAGAAGAATTCTTCATCCTCACATTTCAGCTACCGTTATTCAATTATCCCGGTGCTTCGTTCAAGTGTTCTTTAATCAGCTCATGATCTTTTTGTTCTTTTGCATCTAAATCCCCTCTAGCATATTTGTCTTCTAATTCTTCTCGGTGATTCATTCCCTTTCAACAGTCATTTTCGAATTCTAACAGTGGTTCTTTAAGATTCTTTTCCTTTGTTTATCATTTTAATTCATTCGTTCTTCCAATCCTACCGGTGGTTCATGAAGACTTTCTCAAGTTTTGTGCTATATTACCCATAATCCTTTTCAAGAAGAATAAGTAGTATGCAAAATCCATTCTTGTCATCAATTTAATTTGATTAAGGATAAGCATACAATAGATCTTATTCTTATTTTCCTCCAAGTGAGTAATCTTTTCCTTCAGAGTTTGTTCTTGAAGAATAAAGTCTAGTTCCAAGTGTTTTCATCTTTTCTTTTCCGGAGTTCAAATTCACTTGGCCATCTCGTCGAAACCTCCATATGAATCATTGCAAGGCTTTTATCTTATTTCTTTTTCATCCTTCATTCTATCTCATCATCCTTTTGTTACCGGAGTTCTTCATGGTGGTTCTTCATGATTTAATTCATTCTTTCAAGTGTTCATCAAGATTCTTGTTCAAGGAGTTCTGGTATCTTTTCTTCTCGCGTCTCGAAGTGCAATTAATTCTCCATACTCTTTTGAGGTGGAGTTTTGCATCTCTTCGTTCTTCTAAGCTATCGAATCATTTCTGTTTTGGCCGGTTATCACCTTATGATTTTGAGATGTTTTCCATAAGTCCACAACAAGCTTATTCTTTCGTTGTTGATTTTCTCAACAACTTCATTCAATCCTTCATTCTAAGTTCTTTTCATTCAATTATTTCAATTCCTCCGGAGGCATTGCATTGGTCATCTCGTCAAGTGCCATCTCTTTGGGTGAAGCTCGTATTCTATTCTTTCCATGTTCAGTCAGAGTGCTGCCTAAATCCTTTCAGTCTTAGTCGTCACTTATCTCGTTCTAACCAGAGTGGTTTCATAGTCTATCTGATTCCGTGAGCTTTCGATTCTCGTCAGTCTCGTCATTCCTCTCTTCCTCTCGAGTGCTCTCGATTCTTTGCTTCTTCTCTGGAGTTTTAGTTTCACCTCATCCTTTTCCCCTCCGTCTCGGTCCTAAGATCTCGGGACGAGATCTCTAGTTAGTGGAGGGGTGTTGTAACGCCCCGGATTCGATGCGCCAGGTGTCTGCCAGTTATTCGCCATAGTTGCCTTGTCATTTGTTTGCGTGTTGCATTTTATCATGTCATCGTGTGCATTGCATTGCGTACGTGTTTGTCTCATGCACCCGAGCATTTTCCCCGTTGTCCGTTTTGCAATCCGGCACTCCTATGTCATCCGGCGTCCCCTTCTTGTCTCTTTTCATGAGTGGGTGTTAAACTTTCTCGGAATGGACCAAGGTTTGCCAAGCGGCCTTGGTATAGCACCGGTAGACCGCCTGTCAAGTTTCGTGCCATTTGGAGGTCGTTTGATACCCCAACAGTTAACCGGGTAACCGCAAAAGCCCTTTCTCTTTGCAGCCCAAAACCCCTCCAAAGTGGCCCAAAACCCAGCCAACTCCCCTCTATGCTCTCGGTCATTCGATCACGACCGTGAGGGCGAAAACTACACCTCATTTGGACTGTCCTAGCTCCCTCTATCTATAAATATGTCCTCCTCGTCCAAATTCATAGATGAATCCTTCCCTAACCCTAGTCCTCTTCCTCCCGCCGCCACCGGACACGTCCGTGACGTCCGGACACATCCGCCCCGCTCCCCCCGTCCACTCCGCAGCTGCCATGTCGCACGCCGCCACCCGCCGCCGCCGCGGCCCGCCTGAGCCCGTCACGGGCCCGCGCGCCACTGCCGCCGCCCTCCGCC